>NC_056741.1:1900495970-1900838602 GCF_019279795.1 Protopterus annectens
AGTAATCCACGATGAGAGGGAGGGAGGGCTGTGCCGTATTGGCTCCCTTAGCCAGAATTCAGGTGCAGAACCTTTTCCATTTGTCAGCATAAAACTTTCTAGTACTAGGGTGTCTGGCCTCATGTATAACATCTAGAACCTGTTTACTGAGGTTGGCAGATTGATGGGGGCTTAGGGAATAAGCCAAGCAGACAAACTGAGTGTCTGCAATTGGGGATGCATGAATTCCTCTTCCCTCTGGGACAGGAAGTTTGGAATCTGAGGAAGATGCCATGGTGGTAGTGGGGACAGGCTGTGTAGCAAGGTGTACCAGTGCTGGCAAGACCAGTCTGGAGCTATAAGAATTGTCCTTGGTTTTTCCGCCTTTGAGCAGTACCCTGGGGATGAGAGGTAGTGGAGGAAAGGCATAGACTAATAAATTGACCCAAGGGAAGGACAGGGCATCCAATTTCCAAGCCATGCAGTGATGCTCCCTGGTGTAGAACGTGCTGAGTTGATGGCTGGTGTGGGAAGCAAAGACGTCAACCTTCAGGATGCCCCATTTCTGAGTTATTAGGGTGAAGGTTCTTCTGTTGAGCAGCCACTGATATGGGTCCAGAAGATTTCTGCTTAAGTGCTCTGCCAGAGAGTTGAGAAAACCTGGTAGTAATTGTGCTAACAGGTGGAGTTGCATGGCATAGGCTGTGTGCCAAAGGGTCATGGCCAGCCTACATAGAGGGTAGAAGTGAGTCCCTCCCTGCTTGTTGATATACCACATCACATTGGTGTTGTCTGTTTTGATCAGGAGAGCCCCTGGGGAGAGAAGGGGCTTGAAAGCTATCAAGGCGTGTTGGACAGCTATCATCTCTTTTTGGTTGATGTGCAGATGGGTTTTCTGTGGGCTCCATTGGCCCTGTATGCACCTGCCGTCCAGGTGTGCACCCCAGGCATAGTCTGATGCATCTGTGGTGAGGGTCTGGGCAGCAGGGGGTGGTGGTGGTGAGAAAGGTAGTCATTTGTTGTGGGAGCATGCTGTTGCCCACCAAAGAAAAACTTTTCTGAGGCAAGGTATTGTAGGCATAAGAGTCTCCAGGTCTTGAGAGTGTTGACACCAAAGGCTTTTTAGGTACCATTGAAGTTTCCTCATAAGCAGTCTGGCATATGGAATGAGTAGAATGTAAGATGCCAAGAACTCCAGAGCTTGCAGGATTTTCCTTGCAGACAACTGGGGTCTGGTGGCTAGTTGAGAGAAGTTGGCTGTCAGGTAAGTTTGCTTTTCTGGTGTAAAGAATGCCATCTGGGATGTTGTGTCTAGGCTTGCTCCCTGGAATATAATCCTTGGGTGGGTACTAGTTTGGATTTCTTTTCATTGATAGTGTTCCCTAGGGAGGTCAGTAGGGACTTTACAGAGGCCAGGTGTTTGAGCAGCTTTTTCTGACTGTCTGCCTGAATTAGGCAGTCGTCTAAGTATGGGTAAATTTGGATATTCCTTTGTCTGCAAAAGGCAATGGCCGGAGACAGACAATTTGTGAAAACTCTGGGAGCAGTAGATAAGCCAAACGGAAGTGCAGAGATCCTGCCCTGAAACATAGATATTTCCTTCATGATTCCCTGATAGGAATGTGGAGGTAGGTCTCTTTTAGGTCTAGGATGGCTAGCCAGGCATCCTTGGAGAGCAAGGGGAGCAGTTGCTGGAGGGTGAGCATTTTGAATTTTGGTATCACCAGGAAGGTGTTTAGAATGGATAGATCGAGGATGGGGCACCAGATGCCTTTTTTCTGGGTGCCAGAAAAAGTTTGGAGTATAAACCTTGGCCTTTCTGTTCTGCAGGAACGTGCTCTATTGCCCTCATAGAGAGCAGGGAAAGGAGTTGCTTTTGTGCCTCTGCCCACTGGTTTGGAGGTAGATCTGGGAACCCTTTTGGGGGTGGAAGAGCGTGGAAAGAAAATTTGTATCCCTGGGACACTATGTTGAGGACCCAGCGGTCATTGGTAATGGTGGCTCAGGTGCTTGCGTGAAAGGAGAGTTTTCCACCTAGGGGATAAGTGAAGGTGGGCGAGGATAGTTATTGTGAGTTCTTACTATGAGGGGGTGGCTTAGAACTCCCTGTTTTTGAACTGGAGGAATTCCGCTATTTTGATCTCTGCATTCCCTGTGGCTGCTGTCTGGGGGGGGGGGGGGGGGGTTCTGCTTCTATGCGGTCTGGGCTGAGATTAACTGGTGAGAGCAGGATAGGACCAGTGCTTGGAGGGGCAATGCCTGCTGAACCTGGGTGGCTGGACCTGTAAGAAATCCTTAACTGTCTGCACAGATTTAGCTTTTTCTTCCATCTTTTTTAAGACCTCCTCTGCCTCAGTGCCAAATACGCTGTCTTTGTGCAAGGGTGCATCCAACAATTTAGATTTAACATGGTCAGGCAAGGGCTGTTCCTTAAGCCATGCATGCCTTCTAAGGAGAGAACCGGTGACTGCTGCCCTTCAAGAAGCTTCTAGGGTGTCAAAACCACAGTGTAAGGTGTGCTTAGTTACTTAATTTGTAGAATGCAGAAACTCTTGTAACTTTTGATTCTGCACAAGCAAGAAAGACACTTTTTGTTTGAGGAGTTCCATGGTATGTTGGTGAAATTTTAGCATATGGAACTGGCAATTTAGTGCTCTGATAGCAAGAGTAGCAGAGGTGTATACTTTTTTACCCCATCTGTCTAGTGCTCAGGAATCCCTATCTGAGGAGGTGGGATTCTTACCAGAGGTTGCTTTAATTCCTTTAGGCCCTTGAGAAATTACCTCAGGGTCAGCAGTAGGATTTTTGAAAAGAAATTTGTGCGAGTCAGGGACTCTGTAATTCCAGTCAGGTTCTCTGGGTGCAGGAGGGAGGGTGTCAGGAGTCAAACTTGATTACAGGAAAACATCGTCCACAACATCCAGGACTGGGGAAATGGCCAGGGGTCTGGGATGTGTAAGATCTAAGAATTCCCTGAGCCTTTTTAGACTTGAAGGAAGTCCTGACATTCCCATTGGAAATGCTCCCTTAAGGTATGAAGGGTTTCCCCAAAGGAAAAGTCCTCGGGGGGGGGGGGTGGACTGAAGGAATGGAGTCCTCTGCATCAGAATCCTCATGAGCAGAGAGGGGTTGCATGTCTTCATATTCAGATGCATTAGAGTCATCAGACTCCTGTTCAGACAAAACAACTGGGGAAAGATCTCTTTCTTTTGGAAGGGGTAGCTTGGCTTCCCCTGATCAGCATGAGAAGGTCTTCCGCCATTTTAAGTATTTGAGACTGAGGCAAGGAAGCAGGTGCCTGAGATTGGGTCGTCGGTTTCTTGGGTGTGTTTATACCCTGGACTTTAGAAACTTGGTAGTTTTCGAAAGAACAGTAGACGCGAAAGAAGAAGTCGGTTTGTGTCGGGAATTGGTAGTGAGAAGTACTTCCTTGGAAGCCAGTGCCTGCTCAGCAGCTCTGGACCCATCCAAGGGAGCAGCAACTGCAGGATCCTTAGTCGAAGAGTTTTGCGGCTCTCGGTAGAGGCCTGCGAATCCACAGAAGTGGGAATCAGGGGCTGCGAAAGAGTCTCATGAGGACTGGAGGACTGAAGACTAGCTTAAAGGAAGCATCGGTAGGTTTGGACTTGTGCAGTCTGTCTCTGTCTTTATCCTTACGTTTTTTCAGAAGATCTGCTGTCGGATGGCTTACCAAAGTCATATCAGAATTTGAGAACTGTAAGTGAAAATATCCGGCTAGAATAAGGGCCTGATGACATATAGTTCTGGTGTTGAACAAAGCACAAAAGCGACAGCAGGGGATGTCGTGGTCTGGGCCTAAGCAAGTGACGCAGTTAAGAATGAAAGTCTCGGTGTGGTATTTGCTTTCAACAAGCGAGACAATTGTTAACTTTTTCTGACATCGGTTAGTGCAAGAAAAAAGGATCCCCAAAGGGGTACTTGGCTTTAGAAGACTTCAGCTTCAATTCGGAGGACGAAACTCACATTGTGGCCAACCGGCACTTGTGTGAACTGCTTCTGCTTCGGGTTCCGCGGCAAGACAGACTGGTGTAATGGCGTTGGTTGCCTTACTTTATACTACTGATGACCCGACGTCAGTCCTGAAGCGACTGCAACTGACGCAGAAATAACTAAGCCTCTGGTATTTGGGCCGACTGAGGGATACCCTGGCAGGGTAACCCAAATGTAATGACTGCAACAGTGAAACACGAAGAACATCTTGAACCCATGTCCTTCAGAGCTGATTATAATGAGTTGTGATCGTTCTTCTAGGGTCTCTACAATAAAATATGGAATTACACAGAATTTCTATAAATGCACTAAACCCCAGGTTAGACAAAATTCTCTGATTTTTCTCTCAAGTAGTAAACAGGTTAATCACTGGAACACACTAGCTCCAAAAACCCCTAATCAGCATGGTCACTTAAACTGAAGACTTAGGAAAGGACTGTGGAGTGGCTCAGGAAGACGCCCAGCTCTTTCACTTCCCTGGTAATTTACACTTCAGAGAATATGATAATTCTGTCTATGTGCCATTAGCAGACAGAGTCCCAGCAAACAAGGGTACTGGCCATGTAGCACAACAGCTATCCACTGGTCAAGTTCCTAAAACCCTTGAACTTCATTCAGGAACAAGACCCTAAAATGCTTTAATACCTTCACATGAAACAGGTGCTCCCCTGCACAAGCATAAACCAATCCTCCCTTATCTGGGAGGGAACCATGACTTCTGATTTGGTGGCACTGATTATCATCTCAGCCACTTCACACACTCAACCAATGAACTATTCCACTGCATGATGGATAACAGACATCAGAAGCTAAGAGACTAGTATTATCCCCAAAAATGGATACTCTCCATACCCGCAAAGGCCAGTGCATTATGATTTTCTACCCAGTTTTATCCAGTCTCACAGCCTTGCCATAGTTGAGTGATTTAATTGCCAAAGTGACCTAAATGCATCCAGAGTGGATAACTGCTGCCAGGAATGCCATCTCAGAAGGCAGCCATGTCCATCACATTCAGATATTCTTAAAGTGTTCTTCTATCTTCCAACAAATCATCCAGTTGAAGACAGCATTACTCCATCTTTGCAAAGACTACCATGAGATGAGCACCGCCTACCATTCTGAATCAGACTAATTTGTCAGAATGTATCTGAGGTAATCTGAATATCATTCTCCACAGCCTTGTCAAACTTCTTCCATACCCAGGCCTTAACTTCAGCAACTGTCCCATAAGTTGCCTCAGTAAATCCAAACCTACAGTTGATCTCTGGTTCTGTTTGAAGTCAATATGGAGAGCAATGAAGAATGACTTAAGGAGCATCATCTCAGTACATGTTGGAATTTCTTTAAATACTTGACTATACTTATTCACATAAAAGAATAATAGACTACAAAATATTCAAAATAAACATTACTTACTTTGGTTGGCAAAGGGCACTCGTCCAGTAACAGAGTTATAACAGCTGGCCCCAGTGGATCTTCTAAAGGAATAACCCTGATCAGGGACTGGACAACTTCCAGCCAACCATCATCTGTCAAAATCAAAATACATAAATAACGTACATATGCATCATAAAATTTTCACAGAGTTATGCTGTGTTAAGGGGAGGTTAGATCAAATCAAATTGATGCAGTGACCATGGAACTTTTCTACTTGCAGAAAGCCATGCTTTTATTTATTCTGTATGCATAAGTAAATGTTTATGTATTGTTGCAGCTGAAGGGGTTCCAAGAACCCAGTGATTATTATAAAATTCATCTTAGTAAGTGTGCTGATACACTGGTCATAACATGTTTTATGTTCCAGGAAGGGTATGTTAATCACGTAAGATATTTGTCTAGGTCCATTGCTCTGTTGAAATATTAAGCATATTTGTGTATACTCGGTCAAGATGTGTACAGCTGTGTGTGTGTGTGTGTGTGTGTGTGTGTGTGTGTGTGTGTGTGTGTGTGTGTGTGTGTATACTTAAGCCTGTAAATCCAGAACGCAGTTCTAGAAAAGCTACCGTCAATCAGACTGAACTGTTTCTCAGTTTTATGAATTTAAATACAATAGTAGTAATGAGCCTGTCAGCTTCATTATTGCTATTTTCTTACCTCTTGCATACACCTTGAAATTTACAAGCAAAAAGCAAATGCAATTTTATACAATTTGTAAAAATTTAAATTTCCTAAGCTATTCTGCATGTTGCCATGCTTCTATTTATGCTTCTAACCTGGAAAGAATGTTTATGCTGTTTAGTTCCCCCAAAGTAAAAAAATGAAACGTTAAGTACTCACCATAACTACAGATCCATTTTATCTTCTTTTCATCTGGTTCAACATGTGGGTTTGTCAGATCTATCCGGATCCGATCTTGGTGCCTCGTGACAAAGCTTTGGATCCAAGAGCTCTGACTCCTCCCCTACCCACAATTCCCCTGTCCTGCGTGAACTACCTCAGACCAAATTTGCTGACTGACCATCAAGGGTCACTATGTGTAGATATGAAACAACAGTATATATCCCTTCACCTAAAAGGACAAAGGGAAAAGGGAGTAAACACAAACTGTAAGAAATATAAGGGATCAGACAGGGTCTAAATGAGATCTGGCCACTCCCTAAAAGAAGGATGATAATTTGTAGGAGAAAGACAGGAGGGAAGTTGAATCAGACAAAGAGAGGACAACAGGAATCTATCGTTATGGTAAGTACATAACCTTCTTATCTGATCTTGTCTTTTTTCGCCTGATTGTTGGACAGATTCCTAAGCTAGCCAACAGGGATCTGGGGGGCCTCAAGGAAGGATATTCCATGGCAGAACCGAATGATGTGTGCATCCTGAACTGTACCTCTAATTTATAATGAATTACAAAAGTGTGAGTTGATGACAAGTTCCTGTTGCACAAACCTGATAGGAACTCGCCTGGCAAAGGCTGTAGAGGTTACCACTGCTCTTACAGGATGCATTTTAGGCTTTGATTGTAGAGACATACCTAGTGAATCATAGACAAAGGAAATGATATTAACAAGCCACCTCGAAAGAGGTAACTTTAGAAACAGACTGACCAAATTTTTTTTTGGAGAAGGATATGAACAACTGGTCTTATTTTCTAAAAGTCTTGGCATGGTGGAGGTAAAACCCGAGTTTAATATAAGCAATACATGTTCCCCTTTGAGAAATTGGGGAAGAAAATTGGTAAATCAATTTGTTGATTTAAATTTGATTCTAAAGCCACTTTTGGATGAAAGGAAGGGTTTGTCCTCAACGACACTCTATTTAAAAGAAAGATCAAGAAGGAAGCCTTGCATGAAAGTGCCCAAAGTTCTAATACTCGTTTGGCAGAGGTGATGGCAAACAAAAATATCATCTTCCAGGACAGAAATTTCCCATCTCTGGATGCAGCAGGCTCAAAGGGTTTCTGAGCAAAATGGAGATATGCTGGAGAGGAAATGGATCACAAACTAGAGGCCTCAATAAAAGGGTACCTTTCAAAGGGGATCCAATGTGAAAATGAGAATCCAACATGAAAGTGTGAGATGGCTGCCAACTGTCCTTTAACAGTCTAATAACTAGACCCGAACATGAAAAGTTCTGAAAGAGATTTGAGGATTTTTGGAAGAGGTGCTGAAAAGTGCTGTAAACCATTTTCAGAAGCCCAGAGAGAAAAGCATCTCCATTTGCCCTGCAAGTCTTTTGTAGAATTCCTCTAAAATGATGAAATTATTCTTACTACTGGGGAATAAAGCCTGACACCTCTGGTAATTGCTAGAAATGGAGAAACCATGTGGTTACAGTTTTAGGGTCTGTAGGTCTGGTAGAGGCATCCCAGAGGGGTGTATGAGGAGATCCGGGAAAGGATCCAGCATCAATGGTGGGTGAAATAAGTGAGAACAAAAAGGGGAAACATACCTGTCGAGACCAGAAGGGGGCAATGAGGAGGACTTTGGTCTTGCGCTCCATTGTTTTCTGGATGAACTTGGGAATACGGGGGGGGGGGTATAAAGGAAAATCTGGGGCCAAGGGTGGAGTACAGCATTTCTCGGTGACTGACCCAGTGGACGGATTAGTACAAAGTAACTTCTGCATTTGTTGTTTAGGTATGAAGTAAAAATGTCACTGCAATATTGTCCCCAGTTGCTGAAAATCTCCAATGCCTTTGCTTTGTTAAGAGACCACTAATGAGGCAGTAATACAGTTCTGCTCAGTTTGTCCTCTAAGATGTTGGACGTCCCTGGTATGTGTTTTGCTACTAGAAGGCTGTTCAAAGACACTGCCTACTGCCACATTCTCATGGCTTTTTGCCAAAGAGGGTACGATCAGGTACCACCTTGCTTGTTGATTTAACAAACTACTGACAAGTTGTCTGAATGTATGGCAATCATATCCTTTGGTAGGTGATCCAGAAGAGCCTGCAACACAAGGAAGACTGACTGCTCTGAACTCCGAGATACTGATGTGAAGGTTGGCCTCTAATGGAGACCAGGTTCCTTGGACTGTTCTCCCTTTTAAATGCCTCCATAAGCCAAGAAGGAGGGCACCCTAGGTCACTGTGGCTTTGTGTATCAGAGGAGATAAATGTGTCCAGAGTGACAGAATCAGATGCAATCTAGCACTGAGTATGGTTCTTCCAGATCTGCATGAGATAATTTTGTGGTTGAAGGGATGAATTCTCTGAGACCATTGCACCGGTAATGTCCACTCTATTTGTCTAAACAGACGATCACTGTGGAGGAAGCCATTAACCCTAAAAGTCTTAATATCAATCGAGCCAAGAGATGCAAATGATCTGAGTGATTTAATATGCAACGGGGGCAGCTTTTCTATTTGAAGAACAGTGTTTATGGCAGCCTATGAATTGTATGGATTGAGATGGCTCTTCTTTCTGTTGATGAAAATACCCAGGATGGATAATAATTCTAGTAGAAATGACTGGTGTCTCAGAAGTAGATCCCTGGAGGTATCAGTTAAAATCCAATCGTTCAGATATAGGAATACTTGCACCCTGTCAAAGCCTAAAAAAGGCTGTCACTGCTGCCATTATCTTGGTGAACACTCAGAGGGCTGTGCTGAAACTGAAAGGCAGCACTCTGAACTGGATGAGTTTGGCTCCCAGCCAGAAACAGAGGTATCTCCTTGACTGCCTCTCTTTCTTTATGTGATAGCAGGCATTTTGGAGACCTATAGAGGACATCCAATCAACATCTCTGAGAAGAGGCAGAATGGATTGTATTGTGACCATCCAGAATTTTGTCTGTTTTACAAATTGATGTAATTCACTGAGATCCAAAATTGCTCTCAGGTCCCCTGCCTTTTTTGGAACTAAAACGAAAGTACGGTTGTGTACAATTGCCATAAATGTAGATGTTCGAGTGTATTCACCGTTGCAGTCCTTACAAAATGGGTTATCTGGCTTCCGGTAGCCAACAGTCAGCCAGAATACCAAAGTCCTTGGTACATGATGTCGGCTGCCATCGATTTAGACCTGACGGCAGGACATCAGGTACAAAAGAAGGCAGCTGAAGCAATTTCCTCAGTTTTTCTTGCCTTAACTGTCAGGAGCCCCCCAAAAAAGGTTAGACCAAGAAAAGAAAATCCAGTCTGTGCCCTAAGAAAAAAGGGGGGATGGAAGGGGGGGACCAGGACTGCAACAGTGAATACACTCTAACATCTACATGTATGGTAAGTGTACACAACTGTACTATGTTAATCATGTTTCACTGTTGCAGTCCTTACAAAATGGGTGGATTCCCAAAGCCCAGGAAAAAAAACAAAAGGGAGGAGGAACACCCACTGTTTAAGTGTTGGTAAGGATGCCCTGCAACACTGCAGTGGTAAAACCAGCCCTGGACTTAAAAAACAAGAGTAAATTGTATTGTTTAGCGAAAGTGTGAACAGAAGTCCATGTAGCTACTTCCAGGATGTCCCTAGTAGGTCCACCTCTTAAAAAAGCTGCTGAGGTAGAGGCTCCCCTAGTAGAATGGGTCCTATTACACTGAGGAGGAACCTTGCCATGCTGTAAGTAACAAAAGTGAATACAATGAGCAATCCACTTAGAAATGGCCTGTTTAGAAATAGCTTTGCCCTGAGCTCCAGGAGCAAAACTGACCAACAACTGATCCGACTTTCGAAAAGATTTAGTCCTGTCCAGGTAACATCTAAGCTGTCTATGCACATCCAGGGAATGCAGTGAGCTTTCCCCTATATTCTGAGGATTAGGAAAGAAGGTAGGCAGGTGTATAGACTGGTTCAGAGTCAGGCTGGAGACCACCTTGTGCATAAAGGAGGGATTAGTTCAAAGAGAAACCTGATCCACATGGAAGACGATAAAAGGCTCTGCTGCCATTAAGGCTGCAGCTCAGAAACTCTTCTAGCTGAAGTAATAGCCAAAAGAAAGGCAGTTTTCCAGGAGAGAAACTTCAGGTCTACCGAGGCAGCTGGTTCAAAAGGAGGCAGAGTAAGTTTCTCAAGTACAAAATTGAGATCCCAAGCAGGAGTAGGTGCCCTTCTGGGAGGCTTTAAATTGCTAGCTCCCCTGAGGAACTGTTTCATCAAGGTATGAGAGAAAATGGGATGCTCAAAGGAACAATGAGCAGAAATAGCTAAAGCATGGATTTTGATAAAAGGAAAGTCCACCATTAAGCAAGCCTGCCAGAGAGTCAAGAATAAGAGGAAGATTAGGTTGAGAAGGGTCTTCCCCTCTAGCCTACATCCAAATGGAGAATATTTTCTACTTATCTGGGGTAAGATTTCCTAGTGCTAGGCCTCCTGGTCTCACAAAGGACCTCAACCACTTGTCTGGAAAGGTTTAAATTATGAGCCAAGCTGCCAAATGCACAGTCTGAAGATGAGGATGCAGAATTTTTCCCCCCTACTGAACCAAGAGATCTGGCATCAGGGGAAGATACCAAGGCTGAAGTCTGGGAGAGACTACAAAGTAGTGGATACCAATGTTATCTGGGCCAGTCTGGAGCTATGATGATGGCCCTTGGTTTTTCATCCCTTATCTTTAACAGCACTCTGGGAAGAAAAGGCAGAGGAGGGAATGCATAGATTGAGAGCTGTGTCCAGGGGAAGGACAGAGCATCCACCTTCCAAGCTTTGTTGTGATGATCCCTGGTGCAAAAGGTGGGAAGGAGGTGGTTGGTTGGAGATGAGAAGAGATCCACCTGGGGAGTGCCCCAATGCTGAATGATGTTATAGAAGATGGTCTTGTTTAGTTGCCACTTGTAAGGATCCAGGACCTGCCTGCTCAACCGGCCTGCCAAGGTGTTGAGCCTTCCTGGAAGAAACTGAGCTGTCAGATGAATGCCCATGGAAGCTGCTATGGACCATAGTATCATGCTTTGTCTGCACAGGGGGGGGGGGGTAAGAGTGCGTCCCTCCCTGCTTGTTGCTGTACCACATGATAGTGGTGTTGTCTGTCCTGACCAGAAGAGCACCAGGAGAGAGATGATGTCTGAAAGCCATTAGGGTCTGCTGGACTGCCATCATTTCCTTCAGATTTATGTGAAAATGAACCTGTTGAAAGTTCCAAGTCCCCTGAATGCATCTGCCCTCTAGATGAGCTCCCCAAGCATAGTCTGAGGCACCTGTGGTGAGTGTCTGGCTGGCAGGAGGTGGACAGAAAGGCAGGCCTTTGTTCTGTGCACAGGCCGTCGCCCACCAAAGGAACTCTGTCTGCAGGTAGGGAATCAGAGGAAGTATCAAGTCTAAATCCTGAGTGTGTTGACACCAAAGGTTTTTGAGGTACCATTGTATTTTCCTCATATGCAGTCTGGCATATGGAATCATCAGAATACATGAAGCCATGAATCCCAGTGCTTGCTGGAATTGCCTTGCAGAGAGATGGGTCATTGCTTGCCAAATTTTTGAAGTAATTCGAAAGATCCATTTGTTTCTTTTGAGGGAGGAATACCATCTGGGCGGCAGTAATCAGGCTCGCTCCCAGGAATACAATCTCCCTGGTGGTACTAATTTTGATTTCTTTTCGTTGACGGTGTAGCCCAAAGAGGTGAGAAGGTTCTGTTCAAAGTCCAAATCCTTTAGAAGTTGCTCTGGAGAGTTTGCCTGAATAAGACAATTGTCCAAGTAAAGGTAAATCTGAATGTTTCTTTGCCTGCAAAAAGGAATGACTGGAGCAAGGCATTTGGTAAAATCTCTGGCAGCAGTAGATAAGCCAAAGGGCAGTGCAGAGAATTGGAAGTGCCTGTTCCCCGCCCTGAAGCAAAGGAACTGCCTGCAGCTTTCCCTTATTGGGATGTGCAGATAAGCTTCTCTGAGATCCAAAGTCACCAGCCAGGAATCTTTGGCCAGCATTGGCAGCAAAGTACAGTTGTGTACACTTACCATAAATGTAGATGTTCGAGTGTATTCACTGTTGCAGTCATTACATTTGGATTATCTGCTTGCAGGTAGCCCTCAGTCGGCCTGATTAACAAAGTGTTGGGTCCTGCGTCAGTTGCTGTCCCTTCTTCCATGACGTCAGGTCGTCAGAGGTATAAAACATGCAGCCGACGTCATTACATCAGTTTTTCTTGCCCCAGATGTCAGGTGCCCCCCTAATGGGGAGCAATTAAATTAAAAAGTACAATGATATACCTCCAACAAAAAAAGCAAATACACCAAAAAGGCTTTTAAGCATAGTAAAGGAAAGTAGAGGTATAGCCAAAAGAAGTAAGGGGGCTGGAGGGAGGGTAACCAGGACTGCAACACTGAATACACTCGAACATCTACATTTATGGAAAGTGTACACAACTGTACTATGTTCGTCGCGTTTCACTGTTGCTGTCATTACATTTGGGTAGATTCCCAAAGCTATGGATGGGAGGAGGAATTTAGATAGCATTAGGGATAGTTATAAGGCCCTGGAAGACTGCAGTGGCAAAACCAGCTCTGGATTTAGAGAAAATTGGCAAATGATAATGCTTGGTGAAGGTATGCACAGTGCTCCAGGTAGCAGCTTCTAGGATGTCCCTGGCAGACACCTCTTAGAAAGGCTGTAGAGTGAAGTCTGATCTCCTGGGGGATAGGTTTTCCATGGTGCTTATAGCAGAAATTAATGCAATGGCCTATCCATTTAGAAATTGTTTGCTTTGAAATAGCCTTCCCCTCTGCCCCTGCGACAAATGCCACCAGCAGTTGTTCAGATTTCCTTTGAGGTTTAGTCCTGTCCAAGTAGAATCTAAGTTGTCTGTGCACATCTAAGGAATGCAGTATCCATTCCCTTTGTTCTGTGGATTGGGAAAGAAGGCTGGCAAATGAATAGACTGATTAAGAGCCACACTGGATATCACCTTGTGGCATGAAGGATGGATTGGTTCTAAGAGACACCCTGTCCGCATGAAAGATGAAGAAAGGCTCCATTGCCATAAGGGCCTGTAATTCAGATACCCTTCTAGCTGAAGTGATTGCTAAAAGGAAAGCTGTTTTTCAAGAAAGAAATTTTAAGTCTACAGTAGCAGCTGGCTCGAAAGGAGGTAGATGAGTTTCTCCAAAACAAAGTTAAGGTCCCAGGCTGGGCTTGGAGCTCTCCTGGGAGGTCTCAAATTTTTGGCCCCTCTGAGGAACTCTTGAGCAGTGGCTGAGAGAAGAGGGGAGGGTTCTATGCTATAATGAGCTGAAATGGCTGAGGCATGGATTTTAATGGAGGAAAAAGACAGGCCCTTGTGAAGCATCTCAATTAAGTATTGTAAAATCTGAGGTAAATTGGGCGCTGCTGTGCTCATCCCTTGAGACTGGTTCCAGGCACAGAATCTTTTCCATTTTTCAGCATAAGATATTCTAGTACCAGGCCTCCTTGCCTCTAAAATTATATCCATTGCAGGTTTACAGAGGGATGATAGAGGAGAGATTATGTAATTAGCCAGGATGCAATGTTCAGTGTTAGAAGCTGAGGGTGCAGAATCTGGTTCTCCTGCTGGGACAACAGGGAAGGAGTCTGAGGCAGGTACCATGGGGATAACCGTGACACACTGCGCAGGAGGGGGTACCAGTGTTGGCGTGGCCAGTCTGGAGCAATCAAAATCATCCTTGGTTTGTCCTGTTTGATTTTTAGTAGTACTTTGGAAAGCAGAGGCAGAGGGGGGGGGGCACAGACTGATAGGTTTTTCCAGCTGAAGGACAGAGCATCCACTTTCCAGGCTTGCTTGTGGGGAGTCCTTGTGCAAAATGTGTCCAATTGGTAGTTCTGGGGAGAGGCAAACACGTCTATATCTGGGCTCCCCCATTTGCTTGTCAACATGTTGAAAATCTTTGGTTCCAGTTTCCACTCGTGTGGGTCCATTAGTTTCTGCTTAGTCCGTCTGTCAGTGTATTTAATTTTCCTGGCAGAAATTGAGCTTGTAGGTGCACTTGGTAGCTCAAGGCTGTGTTCCACAATGCCATGGCTAGTCTGCAGAGGGGGTAAGAATGTGTACCCCTTTGCTTGTTTATGTACCACATAACAGTGGTGTTGTCTGTCTTTACCAAAAGTTGTCCTGGAAGAATGTGGTCCTTGAAGGCTGTCAAAGCATTCTGTACAGCAAACATTTCTTTTTGATTGATATGCAGGTGCATTTGACTTGGGTTCCATTTGCCCTGAATGCACTTCCCTGCCAGGTGAGCCCTCCATGCATAGTCTGATGCGTCTGTTAGGGTTTGGGTGGCAGGGGGTGGTGTGAAAGGTAGTCCCTTGTTTTGGTAGCAGGCCTCTGCCCACCAAAGGAATTCTAGGCGTAGGCAATGTATGATAGGAATCATTGCTTCTAGATCCTGAGAATATTGTCACCATAGGCTTTTTAGATACCACTGTAGTTTCCTCATATGCAGTCTTGCATATGAATTAGAAGAATGCAGGAGGCCAAGAACGCCAAGGCGTTCACTACTACTGTCCTAAACTATAGTACAGGATCTCCTCACTGTAACAACCATAGCTATGAACTTCCACGAGCATATTTACTTGATATTTCTTTACCGACATATGGAGCCTATAATAGTATATTACAGGATCTCCTCACTGTAACAACCATAGCTATGAACTTCCACGAGCATATTTACTTGATATTTCTTTACCGACATATGGAGCCTATAATATCAGCATTGATAATGTCCTAAAATCATATGTTTCTAATTAATCTACTTGTCATAGGAATTATTTATGTTATAGCTAATTTTTAACATGATGTCTCTTCATACTAAGAAAATCTATAAACTGTACACACGCAACTCAAACCTAAACACTGTCTCACTTATGTATATGTTTTCCTTTTTACCTGGAACATTATTGCTACTGTTATATCTCTACTTCGGACTACCTGACCATGTTATTATGACATTGTTATATGTCAAACCTAAACCTTGTCTCAATTATGTATACACTGTACTCTTTTTTCCCTGAACTTTCATGCAACTGTTATGTTAAACATTTTATACCTTACCATGTTATGTTGCCTTGTTGAAATGTAACTTAATACCTGTTTAACTGTGGAGCTTTTCTCCCCGGGTCTCTGCTGAAAAGGGATATGTATCCAGTTGGACTAACCCGGTAAACAAATGTAAAATAAATAAATAAATAAATCTTGCAGATAGCAGGGTTTTTGTGGCCGCTTGTTTGAAGTAGGTTGTCAAACGAATTTGTTTCTCTGGCATCAGGTAAGCCATCTGGGAAGCTGTATTCAAACTTGCTCCCAGGAATATAATTTGTTGACAGGGTACCAGGTGTGATTTCTTTTCGTTTATGGTGTACCCCAGACAAGTCAGAACCCTTTGTACAAAGGCCAGATGATTCAAAAGTATGTCCTGGCTTTCTGCCTGAATTAGATAATCGTCCAGGTATGGGTATATTTGAATATTTCTTTGTCTGCAAAATGCAATAAGTGGAGCTAGGCACTTTGTGAATACCCTAGGCGCAGTAGATAAGCCAAATGGCAGTGCAGACAACTGATAGTGTGTGTAGCCTGCTTTGAAACGTAGGTACCTTCTGCAAGATTCCCTGATTGGGAAGTGCAGGTATGCTTCTTTTAAATCTAGTGTTGCCAACCAGGCATCTTTGTCTAGCATAGGAAGTAATTGTTGGAAGACTCAGCATCTTGAAATTTGGAATTTCCAAAAAGGTGTTTAGAGTAGACAGGTCCAGGACAGGATGCCATGAATTGTCCTTTCTGGGTACCAGGAAAAGTCTCGAGTAGAAACCTTGTCCCTTTTCCTCTTCCGGTACCAGCTGAATAGCCCCCATGCTTAAGAGAGAAAGTACTTGTTTTTGGTCCTCTGCCCACTGACTTGGGGGTAGGTCCGGCCACCCGCTTGATGTTGGCAACGTGTGGAAGTGAAATCTGTATCCCTGGGACACTATATTTAAAACCCAGTTGTCCTGGGTAATGAGTTCCCAGTTCTTTGCATGAAGAGCAATCTTTCCCCCAAAGGGGCAGTCAGTTGAGAAGTGCTTGGAAATTTTAAATGGAAGTCATTGAGACAGTTTACCATAAGGGGGAGTCTTACTACTCCCAGATTTGGAAGTGGAGGCCCCCCCACTGTTTAGTCCTGTGTCCCCTGGGACTGAAACCTGTGGCTTTTGCTGTGTCTGGGTTTGGCTTGAGAAGACCTGGAAGGGGCTGGAAAGGACCAATTCTTAAGAGGGCCAGTACCTACTAAATCTAGGAGACTGAACTTGTAAGAAATCTTTTAACAGTTTGCATAGATTTAGCTTTACCTTCCATCTTTTTAAGAACTTCCTCAGCCTTGTTGCCAAACAGGCAGTCCTGATTTAAGGGAGCATCCAACAATTTAGCTTTAACATGATCAGGCAAAGATTGCTCCTTTAACCATGCATGCATTTGAGCACGGACCCAGTAACAGCAGCCCTGCAAGAGGCCTCTAATTAATCAAAACCACATTGCAAAGTATGTTTTCCAACTTGTTCAGCAGAATGCATTAAATCCTGTAATTCTTTATTTTTCACACAGTCAGGAATCAACATAATTTTCTGTTTAAGCAATCCAATAACATGTTGCTGACACTTTAACATATGAAACTGGCAGTTTAAAGCCCTAATGGCCAAGGTTGCAGAAGTGTAAACCTTCTTACCCCATTTAACCAGCACCCTGGATTCTCTATCAGAAGGGGTAGGACTTTTAGCAGTAGAAGCCTTAATGCTCTTGGGTCCCTGTGAAAAAGTCGCTGGATCCACAATAGGATTTTTAAAAAGGAACTTGTGTAACTCAGGGACCCTGTAGTATAGGTCACGCAGGAGGCAAGGAATCAGGGGCCAAACTAGATTCTGAAAAAGCATCATCAATGTCTAGTACAGGAGGAATAGCTAAAGGCCTATATTGAGGTAAGAGTAAGAAATCCCCAAGCCTCTTTTTTGAATCAGAAAAATCCTGGCTTTCCCAGTGGAAATGCTCCCTTAGAGTATGCAAGGTTTCCCCAAAAGAAAAATCTTCTGGAGGGGAAGCAGAGGGAATGGAGTCCTCTGCATCAGAATCCTCATAAGTAGATAAGGGCAAATCTAGATCATCAGAAGAATCAGAAAAAACAGAATCCTGGTCAGACGCTTCATAATCAACTTCAGTCCTAGGCCTCTTAGAAAGAGGGGTTGGCTACCCTTGATTAGAGTTATTAAATCTTCAGCCATTCTTATCATTTGTTTTTTAGGCAAAGAGGCCTGAGCATGCGGCCTGGGCATTGTTTTTTAGGCATGATTCGAGATTTTGGCCTAAGTGAAGAAGGAGGCGTCAGTTTAATATGCAAGTCCGTACGCCTGAAAACACCCTCAGAAGCCGGTGCCTGCACAGCGGCTCCGGACCCATCCAAGGAAGAGACATCCATGGGTTCCATAGTTGAGGCATGTCGCGGCATACCAGACTCCGAATGGGTCTCAGTAGAGGCCTGCGAATCAGAAGTAGCGGGTATCAGAGGCTGTGAAAGCGCCTCACTGAGTACCGGCGAACTGGCGACTGGCTTAGGAGAAGCATCGTCGGCAGTTTTGGACCTCGCCAGCCTATCTCTGTCTTTATCTTTGCGTTTTTTCGGAATCCCGGTAGTCGGACGGCTAGCCGATGACATTTCTGGATAATTAAACCAAGAGCCAAAATATTTAGAGGCGAAAATATACCGACGACAGACAGTGCACCGATTAAATAAAGCACAAAACCGACAGCAAGGTACGTTGTGGTCAGGGCCTAGGCAAGGAATACAGTACGAATGAAAATCTTTATGAGGTATTTGCTTTCCACAAGTAATGCAATTATTAACTTTTACTGAAATCGGTAAGGAGCAAGAAAAATGTTTCCCCAACGGGGTACTTAGCTTTAGTTGAAGACTTCGGTTCTGAAACTCGAAAATTAAAATTTCAAGAGTCGGTCGACCGGCACTTGCAATCTGCTTCGGGCACCGCACGGTAAGAAAGACTGATGTAATGGCGTCGGCTGCATGTTTTATACCCCTGACGACCTGACGTCATGGAAGAAGGGACAGAAACAGATGCAGGACCCAAGACTTTGTTAATCAGGCCGACTGAGGGCTACCTGCAAGCAGATAACCCAAATGTAATGACTGCAACAGTGAAACACGAAGAACATCTGCTGAAGAGTGAGCACTTTGAATTTGGGAATCATCAGAAAAGTGTTTAGAATGGACAAATCCAGAATAGGGTGCCAGGTGCCCCCTTTTTTGGGGACCAGGAAAAGTTTTGAGTAGAAACTATGGCCTATCTCTAGTGCAGGAACTGGCTCTATTGCTCCCAGGTTTAGTAAAGAAGAAACTTGTTTTTCTGCTTCTGCCCTTTGATTTGGGGGGATATCAGGGCATTCTTGGTGGACAGGGAAGGTGTGAAAGGAGAACTTGTAGCCCTGTGATTCTATTTTGTGCACCCATTTGTCGTCTGTGATGGTGAACCAGACATTTGCAAAAATGGCTAACCTTCCCCCCAAAGGAAACCCTGGGACCACAGAGGCAGGCAGGGGAAGGCCAGAGTCATTGGGAATGCTTGCTTTGGGAATTTGCTTAGAACTCCCCGATTTTGAAGAGGAAGCCTGCCAGTGCTTAGCCTTTTGAGGGGTGGAAATCGATCCCTTAGAAGACCTGTAACCCCTAGGCCTAGTGCAACTCTGTTTACTAGGGTCAGGAAAAGTTCAATTCTTAGAAGGGTAATGTCTACTAAAATGAGGAGGATGAACTTGCAGAAAGTCCTTAACAGTTTGCATAGATATGGCCTTATCCTCCAACTTTTTCAACACCTCTTCTGCTTTGCTACCAGAAAGACTGTCCTTGTGCAAAGGCACATCCAGTAATTTAGATTTGACAGGTTTAAAAAGGGGCTGTTCCCTGAGCAAAGCATGTCTTCTAATGACAAAACCAGTGGCTGCTGCCCTGCAAGAAGCCTCCAAACTGTCGAAACCACAATGCAGAGAATGTTTAGTGACAAGAGTGGCAGAATTCAATAAATCACGCATGTCCTTGCTCTCCGGGGAAAGAACACCAGCAATTTTAGCCTTAATAGCCTCCAAAGTATGCTGCTGATACTTAAGCATATGAAAAAGACAATTAACAGACCTAATAGCCAGGGTGGAAGACGTATAAACCTTTTTTACCCAAACTATTCCAGGCCCTAGATTTTCTGTCAGAAGGAACAGGATTTTTAGCAACCGTGGCTTTAACACCCTTAGGGCCCTGAGAAATAATCTCTGGATCAGCAGTAGGATTCTTGAAAAGGAACTGATGGGAGTCAGGAACTCTAATACCTGTCAGGCTTTATGGGAACAGGAGGAACAGAATCAGGAGTCAAAGAATTCTCCATGAAAACGTCATCAACAACTTCCAAAACTGGAGGGACAGTCAAAGGCTTATGCTATGGCAAATCCAAGAATTCTCTAATCCGTTTCTTAGACTGAGGGTAGTCCTGACTTTCCCATTTGAAATGCTCCCTAAGAGTATTCAGAGCATCTCCAAAAGAAAAATCTTCTGGAGGGGAGGCAGAAGGGATGGAGTCTTCTGCATCAGAACACTCAAAACCAGAAAAAAGTGGAGAGTTTTCCTCTTCATCAGCAGAGTTGCTGGAAACCTGAGAGTCTGAGACAGAGAAAGCTTCTGGGGACAATTCCCTAATCCTTTTAGAAGGAGGTGGCTGAGAGCCCTTGATAAGGGTCAAGAGATCACCAGCCATTTTAACCATGAGTCTGAGGCATTTGAGGGGAGGCCAGCACCTGCTTTGGAGTAGATTTTCGGCTGGATGGCCTGCTAGAAAGCTGGAGGGACTCAGGAGGGCTAGCCACCACAGAATTCTGAATTAAAGGTCGTCAGTCTGGATCTGGTCTCTAGGCAGAAAAAAGAGGCCTCAGAAGCAGGTGCCTGCTTAGCGGCTCCAGATCCAGAGGCAGCGACTGTCAGAGGGTCAGAAGAAGAAGTGGAAGCCTGCGATATGGAGGACTCAGAAAAGGTCTCCGCAGACGCCTGTTGCTGAACCTCCGTGGACTGCAGGGGCAAAGAAAGTGCCTCATTGACTACCGCTGGGCCGACAACCAACCTAACAGGGACGCTGTCAGCTAATTTGACCCTAAGCCTGTCACGGTGCTTATCTTTGCGCTTCTTAGGAACATTTGAAGTCGGGAGACCAGAAGACGCCATACCAACGAACTTAGGCCAAACTCCGAAATGCTTGAACAAGATCCTAGCTCTATGGCGTATGGTACGCGGGTTGAAAGAAACACAGAGAACACAATTAGGGACGTCGTGCTCAAGGCCCAAACAAGTAATACAATAGGAGTGAAAATCACAGAGCGGAATCTGTTTTCCACAGGCAAAACAGTTATTAACTTTCTCTGACATTTGTTAAAGCAAGAAAAGAGGGTCCTCAACGGGGTACTTATCTGAGGATGTCTTCAACTAAGCAGTTGGAATACAAAAAGAAGGTACTCGGCCGACCGGCACTCATGCAAAATACATCTGCTTCAGGTTCCATGGCAAGAAAGACTAAGGAAATGGTGTTGGCTGCCTTCTTTTCTACCTGACGTCAGGCCTAAACTGAAGGCAGCTGACGTCATATACCAAGGACTATGGTATTCTAGCCGACTGTGGGCTACCGGGAACCAGATATCCCATTTTGTAAAGACTGCAACAGTGAAACACGATGAACATCTTTGAGTAGACTCCAGATTCCTTTGACCAGCAACTTCGGAACTTCTGTTGCTGCAAAGTAACTGATTGGGTGGAATGTTGGCAATCTGTCATTTTATTCTTGGGATTTCTAAGAAAGTAATTGTATAACCTCTGAAAATGATCCTTAGCACACAGGAATCTTGCATTATGTACTGCCAGTCTAGAGGGTGCAAGAAGAAGCATCCCCCAACTGTCTCTAGAGTGCAGCAGCCAGGCAAACTTTAGAAATGTGGAAAGGTTTCTCTGTGAATGGACCAATGAAACCTATATTTTGCAGACTATCTTTGCCTCTGGAGCAATATTCCATGGAACTGTCTCCACCTCTGCCTCTGGGCAGCCTGACTCCAAAAGTGTCCTGGTAAAAGCTTTGAGATTTCTTGAACCACACCCCCACCCCACCCCTTTGATTCCTGGAGAAGGCTCTCGGAGGAGTTGAAAAATGGATTTCAATGGCAGTTGAGGTCTTACCATCCTGTTCACTTCTGGTAAGCATGTCCTTGACCTTTGGTCCAAACAACATGGAATTGTCACATGGGGCATTGACTGAGGACATTCTAAAGCTTTCGCTAAAGTTGCTGAACCACATCCAGGCATAACAATGCATCATAATGCTAGTATACTGGCTGCACCATCTGCTGCATTGAAAAGCATTCGCATGAATACATTCACAGGCTGATGACAGGGACTCCACAGATTTTGGACATCTGCTAGTAAGTTACACATGCGACAAATTGAAAGTTTCTTTATCAAATCCCTCTGGAAATGTGTCAACTGGGAACATATAGTTCTGCGCATGAACAGAGAAGGTGGCTGAAGCATATGTCTTGTTTCCCCAATCTGTCCAACGTCCTAGACTACTTGTTAGGGGGATAAACAGTTGCTTTTTTGTAGCTGCTGCTACCACCATGGCATCTACAGGGGGAACCCTTATCCCACAACTTCTTATCCCTTGGAGCAGCTAAAATTCTATATGGCTTTTTAGGGATGGGTTCTGCTACATCCGGCCGCTTCCAAGTATTATGAATAAGGAGGTCGACTAACTGGTTGGGAGGATGGACCACCCAGGATGTTAAAGGGCGTAATTCACCAACTCATTCGAAGAACGGGCTTTAGTAGACCATCGCCGATGCTGCTTCATCAATTCTAGGATGTCTCAGAAGGAGACATCTTTGGGGTGGATCTTGGAGAACCTTCCCCCTCTTCTACGTTGGTGTCTTTGATGACAGATTCAGGAGAGGAGTTGATATGCTTCCTCTTACAAGTCCTTTTCTGGAGAATATGTCTCGAGACACCTGAAAGAAACACGTCAGAAACATATGAGGGACTCGAAGGTAGAGTAGTTTCAAAGCCTAATGGATCTGTCTGACATGAGAGGAGAACGGTACAATCTTCAGAGGGAGTCTGGATGGATCCGAGCTCTGGGAGAGTACCAGACATCTCGGTCCAGCCAAGGCCCTCACGACGACCTCAAAAGCCAATTCAGCCACTAAAGCATAAGAAAAGCCAGGGAAATTGGAAATGTCAGAAGCCCTCTCAAATCCAACAGCTCAAGGCCTCCAGGAGGGCTTTGGAACCAAGCTGTCAAGTGCAGAGGCCCAGAATGGCAGTGATGGCTCAAAGTCTTGTTGTAGACTTGACTCTGCCAGACCCTAAAGCATTAGAGCTGAGCCAGTAAGGGAAGATGTAGAAGATGAAGTTTTGAGAGCTGTCAATTTCGATGCTGGTATCATGGGAAGGATGCATCCAATATATAGTACCTCTGGAAATGGGGATGGGGTAGGAAGCTGGGAAAAAGTACAGTTGTGTACCTACCATAAATGTAGATGTTCGAGTGTATTCACTGTTGCAGTCATTACTCTTGGGTTATCCTGCTGGCAGGCTACCCGCAGTCGGCCAGAATTCCAAAGTCTAGGTCCGGTATCGGTTGCTGTCGCCTCTTCCCTGACGTCAGTGCACCAGGAGTATAAAAGATGCAGCCGATGCCATGTTCTTCAGTTTTTCTTGCCCCAGATGTCAGGTGCCCCAAATAGGTAGGCTGTAAAATATACCAAAAAGAAATGCATGCATAAAAATAACATTTCCTTCTTCTGCAAGCAAATACACCAAAAAGGTTGTATAGGGTAAAGAAGTGCAGATAAGTCCCAGCAAAGAGAAGGGGGATGGTAGGTGGGTAACCTGGACCGCAACCGTGAATACTCTCGAACATCTACATTATGGTAGGTACACAACTGTACTATGTTCATCGTGTTTCACTGTTGCAGTCATTACTCTTGGGTAGAATCTCAAAGCTGAGGTTAGGTGGCTGGGCTAAATAGGATTAGGAGAGACTATGAGACCCTGCAGAACTGCAGTGGCAAAGCCTGGTCTGGACTTAGAGTAGAGAGGCAAGTGGTAGTGCTTTGTAAAAGTGCGCACTGAACTCCAAGTTGCAGCCTCGAAGATTTCTTTGGTTGGTACACCTCTGAGGAATGCTGCTGAAGTGGATGCTGCTCTGGTGGAATGAGGCCTAATGCCCTTAGGCACTGATTTGCCATGTTGAAAACAGCAGAAATGGAAGCAATGGCCTATCCATTTAGAAACAGTCTGTTTTGAGATAGCCTTTCCTTGTGATCCTGCAGCATATGACACTAAAAGTTGCTCAGTCTTTCTGAAAGCTTTAGTTCTGTCCAAGTAGAAGCGTAACTGCCTGTGTATGTCCAAAGAATGCAGAATTTTCTCACCCTTGTTCTGTGGATTTGGGTAAAAGGTAAGCAAGTGAAAGGTTTGGTTGAGCACCACAATGGAAACCACCTTAGGCATAAATGTAAGGTTTGTCCACAGAGAAACCCTGTCTGGATGAAAAATGATGAAAGGTTCCACAGCCATGAGTGCTTGTAACTCCGAAACTCACCTTGCAGAGGTTATGGCTAGGAGCAGAGCTGTTTTCCAGGATAAGAATTTTATATCTGCTGTTGATGCTGGCTCGAAAGGAGGCAGTGTGAGGTTTTTCCAAAACATAATTGAGGTCCCAGGCCGGAATTGGTGCTCTCCTTGGAGGCCTAATGTTTTTGGCCCCTCAGAGGTACTACCTTATTAAAGGATGAGAAAAGATACGTGGTTCCATATTGTAATGTGCAGAAATGGCAGAGGCATGAATCTTAATTGATGAGAAAGAAATTCCTTTGTTCAGCATCTCAGTTAGGTATTGTAAAATCTGAGGGGTATTTGGTACAGACGTGTCAATGCCTTGTTTCTGGTTCCAAGCACAGAATCTCTTCCATTTTTCTGCATAAGATTTTCTGGTACTGGGCCTCCTGGCCTCCAAGATAACATCCATAACAGCTTTTGAAAGAGGAATGTTCTGAATGGCTATATTATCCGCCATGCTGCCAGATTTAAGGTCCTGAGTAGGCTGTGTAGGACCTGATTGTTTTGTTGGGATAGCAAGTGAGAAGTTTGAGGCAATATCCATGCTGGACCTTGAGACAAGCTCCTTAGGATTGGGTACCAGTGCTGGCGTGGCCAGTCTGGTGCAATCAGAATAATTTTTGGCTTCTCGTGTCTGACCTTTAGAAGTACTCTGGGAAGGAGAGGCAGTGGGGGAAAAGCATATACTGTTAGATTGTTCCAGCTGAATGATAGGGCGTCCACTTTCCATGCTTGCTTGTGGTAAATCCTTGTGCAAAACCTCTGCAATTGACAGTTGTGAGGGGAGGCAAATAGATCTATGTCTGGGCATCTCCATTTCCTTGTTATCATGCTAAAGACTTCTGGATCCAGTTTCCATTTGTGGGGATCCATGAGGTTTCTGCTTAGTTCGTCTGCCAGAGTATTTGCTTTTCCTGGCAGAAATTGTGCTTGCAGGTGAACTTGAAAAGCCAATGCTGTGTCCCATAAGGCCATTGCTTGTCTGCACAGGGGATAGGAATGTGTACCTCCCTGCTTGTTTATGTACCACATGACCGTAGTGTTGTCTGTCTTTATCAGTGACTGTCCTGGATGAAGCAGGTCCTTGAAAGCTGTCAGGGCATTTTGAACAACTAGCATCTCTTTTTGATTGATGTGAAGATGCCTCTGGTTTGCAGGCCATGTGCCCTGAATACATTTTCCTGCCATATGGGCCCCCCAGGCATAATCTGATGCATCCGTTGTCAGTGTCTGTCTGGCTGTGGGTAAACTGAATGGCAGACCCTTGTTGTGGTGACAGGCTTCTGCCCACCATCGAAACTCCTGCTGTAGGCAGGGAATGAGTGCAATTACTGTCTCCAGGTTGTGGCAATGCTGAGACCAAACACTTTTCAAATACCATTGTAGTTTCCTCATATGCAGTCTGTCATATGGAATTAGTATAGTAGAATGCAGGATGCCATGAAACCCAAGGCCTGCAGGATTTTCCTTGCAGATAGGTGGGTTTTTGCTGCCAAGTTCTTGAAGTAAGTAGTCAGTTGTTTTTGTCTGTCTGGCATGAGATAAGCCATTTGGGCAGTTGTATTTAAGCTTGCACCCAGGAATATTATCTCTTGAGAGGGCACTAGTTTTGATTTCTTTTCGTTTACTGTGTACCCTAGGCCAATTAGTAATCTTTTTACAAACTCCAGATGCTTTAGAAGAGTGTCTTTGTTCTCTGCTTGAATTAGGCAGTCGTCCAAGTAGGGATATATTTGAATTCCTTTTTGTCTGCAAAACGCAATTACTAGTGCCAGGCATTTTGTAAAGACTCTGGGCGCAGTAGATAAGCCAAAGGGCAGTGCAGAGAACTGGTAATGCATTGAGCCAGCTATGAATCTGAGGTATCTTCTGCATGATTGTCTCTGATTGGGACATGCAGGTATGCCTCTTTTAGGTCCAAAGTTACGAGCCAAGCCCTCTTGCCAAGCATGGGCAGTAGCTGCTGAAGAGTCAACATCTTGAATTTTGGAACTTCCAGAAACGTATTTAGTATAGACAGGTCCAGAAATGGTCTCCAGGTTTTGTCCTTCCTGGCCACTATGAAATGTCTTGAGTAAAATCCTTGCCCCTGCTCTTATTATGATACTTGCTGAATGGCCATCATGTCCATGAGGGCTGTAATTTGTTTTTGTGCCTCTGCCCATTGATTGTGTGGCAGGTAAGGCATGCCCTTTGACCTTGGTAGTGTGTGAAAATGGAACCTGTAGCCTTGGGACACTATGTTCAAGACCCATTTGTCTTGGGTAACGATTTGCCAATTTGATGAAAAAAGTGCTAGTTTTCCCCCTAAGGGGGCTGTCAAAAGAAAACGGTTTGGAACTGGAAGAGGAAAGTCATTGGGACTGTTTCCTGTAAGGCTGTGATTTGTCTTCTCTGCTTTTGGAAGTAGGAGCACACCACTGTTTAGGCCTGTATGAGCCTTGGGGCTGAGATCTGCCTGTGGGATGCCTGTATCTGACTCTTTGTGGTCTGTCTGAGACTGGAAAGGACCAATTTTTAGAAGGCCAGTTCCTGCTAAACCTGGGTGGCTCTACCTGTAAGAAATCCATTTCACACTGAGCTTGATCGAAGGAAGGGCACTGAGGAAACTAGGAGCTATAATATATAACATTAAGTATCCTGTTTTTTGTTTATTTTGTTCTTTATTTCTTTGTTATTTATAGCACTTTGTGCACTGTGTATTTTTCTAGCTAGTTTCACTGTGTATGAGGTATTAACTGGAAATTGTCCACTTTTATTAAGCATCTGTTGGGTTGTTTGTTTCTAATAATTTGTTGCAGTTCAACTGTTTTTTCTAGAGGCTCCTTTAGCTGTTTAAAACTTTCATTTAAAGGCTCACTGCTGCTTTTCAGCTGCGAGAAACATTTCTGCAGTTTGTTCTAAGTAGTGGGGATATTTGTAGCATTTCCATATTCAGGCTTGTATTTGGGCCTAGTGTTTGTGGTGGTTGCGTGTCTGAGCACATATTCAGGGACATCTTGGTTTAGCCAAAGCCATCAGGCATTTCACTGAGAGAGAATTGTTTGAGGTCATTGGCTGACTGAGGTCACCTAGACTACAGCATAGACTAAGCACCTCATTGGTTCTTTTAAGATTTCTTTCTTAAAAACTGTCTCAGGTTTCAACTTTCTGTTACGTAAGAAGTTCATTTGTGAGTGTTCTGCCATTTCACACTGAGATTGATCGAAGGAAGGACACTGAGGAAACTCGGTGCTATAATATATAACATTAAGTATCCTGTTTTTTGTTTATTTTGTTCTTTATTTCTTTGTTATTTATAGCACTTTGTGTACTGTGTATTTTACTGTGTATTTTTCTAGCTAGTTTCACTGTGTGTGAGGTATTAACTGGAAATTGTCCACTTTTATTAAGCATCTGTTGGGTTGTTTTTTTCTAATAACTTGTTGCAGTTAAACTCTTTTTTCTAGAGGCTCCTTTAGCTGTTTAAAACTTTCATTTAAAGGCTCACTGCTGCTTTTCAGCTGTGAGAAACATTTCTGTAGTTTGTTTCCCACCCTCACTCCCTGTTGGTATAGTGTTTTTATAGTTGGTGGCTTTGCAGTTGCCCGCCCCTAGTGTAAATTTGATCTGGGACCCTCCTCCCAGTCTAGTGTCATTACCTCATTCTACCCAGTACAGGGAGAACATTTGAGAAGGCCAATCAGCTTAGATTCTGCTACTCCTTTCTCTCTTTCCACTTAACTTTTTTTTTTTTTTTTTTTATCTCCTTTTACTGTATTTGTGTTTCTATCTACTTTATTTTGCTTTTGCGTCATCTTAAAAGTACTCAATTGTATTTATTACTGCTTGGTGTAACTCATTCTAAGCCTTTTAGTTTAAGCACTTGGGCTTCAGACCAGTTGTTTTACATTAAGAAGGTTTGTGGTCTGCACTGTAGTAACAGAACAGGTAGCTTACATCCTTCTAAGTTGGGAACTGCTGATTGAGGGCTCAGTGTCTATTATTCTAAAAGTGTATTAATTCTGGTTTAAGCACTTGGGCTTCAAGCCAGTTATTTTACATTAACAGGGTTCGTGGTCTGCACTCTTGTGGGAGGAGAGGCTGGACTCTGCCCTTCTGAGCTGGGAATTTCTGGTTAAAGGCTTATAGTGCCTGCATATTTGAACTGCTTCTTACTGAAATTGGTACACCTTGTTTGTTGTAGCATAGACTATATCCAGGCCTGCTGAAACTAGCTTTGTTTGTATAACTTGAGCACTAATCCTGGCATTCTTTAAAGTATTCAATTGTATTTATTACTGCTTGGTAGTAACTTGATTAAAGTGTAGCTATCATTCTAAGCCTTTTGGATTAAGCACTTGGGCTTCAGACCAGTTGGTTTACATTAGGAAGGTTTGTGGCCTGCACTGTGGTGGCAGGACAGGTAGCTTACATCCTTCTATGTTGGGAACTGCTGATTGAGGACTCAGTGTCTGTTATTCTAAAAGTGTATTAGTTCTGGTTTAAGCACTTGGGCTTCAGGCCAGTTATTTTACATTAAGAAGGTTTGTGGTCTGCACTCTTGTGGGAGGAGAGCCTGGACTCTGCCCTTCTGAGCTGGGAATTTCAGGTTAAAGGCTTATAGTGCGCGCCTGCATATTTGAACTGTTTCTTACTGAAATTGGTACACCTTGTTTGCTGTAGCATAGACTAGATCCAGGCCTGCTGAATCTAGCTTTGTTTGTATGCTTGTTTGTTTGCTTGTTATTTCCCTGAAACGCGGCTTTTCAGCGCTTCTGTGGATCCCTAGTGATATCTGCATTGCTTACTGTACTTGTTTCCTTGTTTCACTTGAAAGAAAGTTACTGTTTGTCATTTATGCATTTAAGTTACCTGTAACACATTGCATTTAAGTTACCTGGCACTTGCTCACTAAGTCAGCACTAATAATTAAAAGCACTACACCCTCACAAACTCCCCTTGAGTACCTTGTTCCCCATTGGCCCTTTTTTTCAATTATAAAGGGATTCCCAATACTATTCTAGCATGTCCAAAGGTCAGTTGTCAATCTCCTCTCCGGTCCAGCTGGTGAATCTGGGAATCTTGAGGCAATGTTACAACTGCCTCATGTACACAGACAACTCTCTCCTCCTCCCAACAAATGCCAACACGTGAGAAATGCAACCATATAGCCAAACCGGAGGCTAAGCTCTCTCAACTCAGTACTGGCGTAACCAGTCAGGAGAAGGAAACCACACTCACTACAATTCCAGTCTCACACAGACCTACCACGACAGCAAACCAAACACATAAACACACAAAAACATACTTGGAGGCTCTAAATAAAAATCTGCCTAAGCAGCAGAGACCTCCAAAGCAGACACCCAAGCAACCGCTACCCCAAAACAAAACACGTGCAACACATAGCTCACAAAGCCAGTATGCCGAACAGTCACAGCCCTTAAGGCTAAACAACACACCTGATACACTTGTAATACGTGACTATCGTCAGGCACACTGACGTCCCACTCACCAGGCTGAACAAGGAGAAGGTCACGGTGAGCTGCCTGTCGGGCGCTAGGATCCGCCACATAACACAAGCACTCAGGTCACTGCAAGGCAAGTACAAATATGACTCAGTCATTGTCCATGCTGGTGTGAATGACCTGAGACGTACCTCCCTGGACTACATGAAAAGAGACATAGAGGAGCTCTCTGAGCATGTAGCCCAGGCCGGTATGACCCTGACCTTGAGTAGCATCTTACCCTCACCAGGAATGATGCCACAGTATGAAGACAAGATGATCAATTTCAACAATTGGCTTATGTATTGGTGTCATTCAAAGGGGATCCAATGCCTGTCAGCCTGGGATGACATGCTCCACAAGCCACGATGCTTCGCTAGGGATGGCTTGCACCTGTCACCCCTGGGCTTTCGGATATTGGCAGAGGCTCTTGCTACCCCCATAGTGCCTTTTTTAGACAAGGCTCAAAAGACAAACCCACCTCCATAGGTATCACAAGGGATAAGAAACTAAGAGTAATGCTACTCAACGCCAGAAGTCTAAACCTTAAGATGCACGCACTCAAAACTCTCCTTAGCATGGAGAAAGTACAGTTTTGTACCTACCATAAATGTAGATGTCCGAACTGGATAGCATCTGCAGTCATAACAACTGGGTTGTCCTGTCGTCAGGCAGCCCTGCAGTCGGCCGGATTCCAAAGTCGGGTCCGCTTCGCTGATGTCGCACTCCACCCGACGTCATCTCTGTTGGACTTCGGGTATAAAAGCATCAGCCGACGCCATTTTCCTCAGTGTTTCTTGCCCCAGATGCAAGTAGCCCTCTTGCAGGCTAAAATTTGGATAGATGCCAATGTTTCCAAATAGATAGAGGTAAACACAACAATAAGCATGTATGTACATATATACAAACAAATACACCATAAAAGACTCCCCCCCAACAGCTAGCTATTAGGAGGGTAAACACCCTAGGAGTACCACAGAGGGAAGGAGGGAGGGTAATCCTGACTGCAGATGCTATCCAGTTCGGACATCTACATTTATGGTAGGTACAAAACTGTACTATGTCCTTCATGGATGCATCTGCAGTCATAACAACTGGGTAGAATACCATAGCCAACTAGGGAGGAGGATAAAAGTAGATTATGGTGTGTTTAGGATCCCTTGCAGTACAGCAGTGGCAAACCCTGCTCGGGATCTGGAATATAGAGGCAAATTATAATGCTTGGCAAATGTATGCACGGAGGTCCAAGTAGCCGCCTCAATAATGTCTTTGGTTGCCACTCCTCGTAAGAAGGCTGTGGTAGTGGCTGTTGCCCTTGTAGAATGAGGTCTTATGTTCTGTGGAATTGGTTTTCCATGGAAGGAGTAACAGAATCGTATGCAATTTCCTATCCATTTGGAGATTGTCTGTTTGGAAATAGCTTTTCCTTCCCTGCCTGTTGCATAGGCTACAAAAAGTTGGTCAGTCTTTCTGCTATTTTTTGTTCTGTCCAAGTAGTAGCGTAGCTGTCTATGTACATCCAAGGTATGCAGTATTCTTTCCGCTCTGTTTTGTGGGTTGGGAAAGAAGGTAGGTAGGTGGATTGCCTGGTTTAAAGACACTCTGGATACCACCTTGGGCATAAATGTAGGATTAGTCCTCATGGACACTCTATCTTGGTGGAAGATTAGGAAGGGTTGCACTGCCATTAAGGCCTGTAGTTCTGAAACCCTCCTTGCTGAAGTAATTGCCAGTAGGAAAGCAGTTTTCCATGACAGGTGTTGTAGGTCTGCTGTTGCTGCTGGTTCAAAGGGTGATAGTGTCAACTTTTCTAGCAAAGTTTAAATCCCAAGCTGGTAATGGTGGTTTCCTTGGAGGTTTTACATTCTTGATTCCTCTGAGGAACTGCCTGAGCAAAGGGTGCGAAAAAACAGGTGGATCAAAGCTGTATTCTGCTGAAATAGCTGATGCATGTATCTTGATGGAGGAGTAGGACAGGCCTGAATGAAGAAGTTCGGCCAGATACTCCAGAATGTTAGGCATATCTATGCTTGACACATCTTTTCCTCTTTCCGTACTCCAAATGACAAACCTTTTCCATTTTCCAGCATAGTTCCTTCTTGTTGAAGGTCTGCGTGCTTCAAGAATAATGTCTTTAACTCTCTGGGAAAGTTCTGGATTAGCTGCTGCTATGTGATGTTCCATGCAGTCAGTTGCAACGTTTTTAGGTTTGGATGTATGATGCTGTAGTTGTTCTGAGTTAACATCAAAGGCAACAGGGGTATTGGCCACATATTGTTCCGAGACATGCTCCTCAGTAGTGGGTACCAGTGTTGTCTTGGCCAGTTTGGAGCTATCAGGATTATCCTTGGACGTTCTTCCTTGATTTTTAGTAGTACCTTGTGTATCAAAGGAAGAGGTGGGAATGCATATGCTGTTAGGGCTTTCCAGTTGAAGGAGAGCGAGTCCACTTTCCATGCTAGTGGGTGGAATGTCCTTGTGCAGAATTTTTTGAGCTGGTGATTGAGAGGTGATGCGAATAGGTCTATCTGTGGCATTCCCCATTTCTTTGAGATGGTTTTGAAGATGTCCGGGTGCAGCTTCCATTCGTGGGCATCCGAAGTGGTTCTGCTTAATATGTCTGCTAGAGTATTGTCTTTTCCCGGTACAAATATTGCCTGTAACTGGATGTTGTAGCTGAGTGCCAGGGTCCACAGCTCCAAGGTCATTCTGCATAGAGGGTATGAATGAGTGCCTCCCTGTTTGTTGATGTACCACATGACTGTGGTGTTGTCTGTCCTTATCATCAACTGGCCCTCTTTGAGAAATGGTTTGAACTTTTGGATTGCCAGTTTTACTGCCAGCATTTCTTTTAGATTGATGTGCAGGTGAAGTTGATCCTGTGTCCACAATCCTTGCACGCATTTGTCCAGCATGTGGGCCCCCCATCCTAGGTCTGAAGCGTCTGTTGTGATGGTCTGGCTTGCTTGACATCTGCGAAAGGGTAGGCCTGGGTTTGACTGGCATGCCTGAGCCCACCATAGGAACTCCTGTTTTAAGCATGGAATTAGTGGGATTTCTGTTTCTAGACTGTGTCTGTGTTGGGACCATAAATTCTTTAGGTACCACTGTAGTTTCCTCATATGTAGTCTGGCAAATGGAACCAAGATTATGCATGATGCCATGAAGGCCAAGGCCTGCAGTACTTTTCTTGCTGTTAACTTTTTCAGTTTTGTTAGTGCCAAGAAGTAAAGAGGAAGTTCTTTTTGTTTTTCTGTAGTCAGGAATGCCATTTGTTTTACTGTGTCCAATTCCGCCCAAGAATGTCCTTGTTTGGGATGGTATCAGCCTTGACTTTTGTAAATTGACTGTGTATCCCAGTGCTTGTAGCAAGTAAATGACCCTTTGTAAATCTGTTGTCAGCTTGCTTTTGTTGTCCCCTTGTAGCAGGCAGTCGTCCAGGTATGGGTAAATTTGAATTCCTGTAGTCTGCAATGGGCGATTACTGATGCCAGGCATTTTGTGAATACTCTGGGCGCAGTAGATAAGCCAAAGGGCAATGCTGAGAATTGATAGTGCTCTGATCCTGCAAGAAATCTGAGGTATCTTCTGCAGATTGGTCGAATGGGGACGTGCAGGTATGCCTCCTTGAGATCTAGAGTTACCAGCCAAGACTCCTTGCCCAGCATGGGAAGAAGTTGCTGTAGGGTCAGCATTTTGAATTTTGGGACAATGATGTATGTATTTAAGGTGGACAGGTCGAGAATTGGTCTCCAACTTTTTCCTTTCTTGGAACTAGGAATAGTCTGGAATAGAACCCCTTTCCTTGCTCTGCTGTTGGCACTCTTTCCACAGCTCTCATGTTTGCTAACTCCATTATCTGGCGTAGAGCCTCTGTTTTTGATTTGGAGGTAGATTTGGCATTCCTCTTTGACTGGTAAAGTGTGGAAGTGAAACCGTAACCTCGATCTATGGTTTGTAAAATCCACTTGTCTTTTGTTATGTAGTGCCAGTTCTTTGAAAATAAGGTTAACTTTCCGCCTAGAGGAGCTGCTATTTGTTCCCTGGTAGGCGGATTTAGGGTTAAGTCACTGTGGTTGTGCTGATGTAGTGGCAGTGGCTGTGTCTGTGCCTCTGTTGTTACCTTGCCACTGTCGTCCTCTGTAGGCACCTCCTCTGGATTGGTTTCTGCCTCTGGAACGCCTATTCCTGCCCCTTTGAAATTTTGTGGAGTCAGGAAAGGACCAATTTTGGCAGGCCAGTTCCTGCTAAACCTTGGGGTTGAACCTGCAAGAAATCTTTAACAGTTTGAACAGATTTTGCCTTTTCTTCCATTTTCTTCATAACCTGCTGGGCAGGTGTACCAAACAAGCTTGTCTTGTCCATAGGAGCATCTAGCAACTTAGCTTTAACATGATCCGGTAAAGCTTGTTCCTTTAGCCATGCATGCCTTCTTATTACTGTGCCTGTCATGGCTGATCTAAATGAAGCCTCCAGTGCATCATAGCCACATTTTAAGGAATGGTTGCTAACCTGTTGTATGTTATTTACCATCTCTAATACATATTTCTTATCAAGAGATTCATCAGTGGTTAGTTTTTTAGTTAACTGATCAAGCATAAACTCTTGGTATTGTATCATGTGAAACTGACAGTTTAAAGCTCTAGCTGAGAGAGTAGCTGAAGTGTAGACCTTTTTACCCCATCTGTCTAATGACCTTGCTTCCCTTTCAGAAGGAATAGGGTTTTAGCTATGGTCATGCTACTGCCTTGGGACCCTGGGATATAGTTTCTGGGTCTGCAAGTGGGGCCTTGTAAAGGTGGTGATGAGTATCTGGCACCCTGTAAAATCTGTCTGGTTTGGCAGGGGCTGGGGTAAAGAATCTGGAGCGGAGCAAACATCATTGAAAGCATCATCCACCACAGAGAGAACAGGAGGTATAGCTAAGGGCCTGTGCTGTGGGAGGTGCAGAAAAGGTCCTAAGTCTTTTTCTGGAGTCTGAAAAATCCTGTTGCTGCCATTGGAACTGTTCTCGCATGGCATGCAAGGTTTCCCCAAAGGAGAATTCTTCTGGTGGGGAAGCAGCTGGGATGGATTCTTCAGCATCAGAATCTTCAAAATTGGAGAAGGGAGCCTCTGGCTGGTCAGTTATGTCTGATTCATCAGCAGAATCATCAGAAGACACTGGCTCAGGGGGCTCTGCCCTAGGTCTCTTCTCTGGGGGCTGAGAGGCCCTGTCTGGGTGAGATTGAGATCCTCTAATTAAAGAAATTAAATCTTCTGCCAAAGTAAGCATTTGAGAACTAGAAGAGGGCCTGGATGTGGGGGGTTTAACAGGCACTGTTTTAGTAGTCTTGGCTGCTTTAGCCCTGGCGAAGGCCTTAATGGACATGGCTGCTGGAGGCCTAGCAGCACCACGTGCTGGGGTAGAGACATCCAAGGGGATGGTGTCTGATAAGTCAGCCACCGTAGTGGGTAAAATTTTTGAGGTCGATTCAAGAGTTGTAGCAGGGGCCTCAGTTGTAGGAATAGGTTCAGCTGTACTTTGATCAGTTTTCTCGGTTTCGCCCGAAACCGGGACACTCGCGGTTTGCTTAACCATGGTTTCGGCCGAAACCGCGGACCGCGAGTGTCGGTCTTTATCTTTGCGTTTTTTGGTAGATTGGGTAGTCGGAGGATCCGACGGCATAATGTACGCAAAATCAGAACCGAAAAACTGTTCTGCAAACTCCGACCGACGCCTAAGCATTCGTCGGTTGAAAGAAGCACAGGCCGAACAGGCTGCTACGTCGTGGGCTGGGCCTAAACAAGGCAGACAGTAAGAGTGGAAATCTTTATGAGGTATTTGTTTCCCACAGGTTAAACAATTGTTAACTTTTTCTGACATCGGCTGAGGCAAGAAAGAGTCCCCAACGGGGTACTTAGCTTTAGACGTCTTCGAAGTAGTATTCGGTAGAAATAATCTCTGGATCCGACCGACCGGCACTTGCGAACAGCTTCTGCTTCCGGCGCCACGCGGCAAGAAAGACTGAGGAAAATGGCGTCGGCTGATGCTTTTATACCCGAAGTCCAACAGAGATGACGTCGGGTGCAGTGCGACATCAGCCGAAGCCGGACCCGGACTTTGGAATCCGGCCGACTGCAGGGCTGCCTGACGACAGGACAACCCAGTTGTTATGACTGCAGATGCATCCATGAAGGACATCATCGATATCTGTGCAGTAACAGAAACCTGGTTCAAGGCTCCCGAGAGCACCCCAGCACTACCAGGTTATAACTCATACCATGCTTTTCGGCCCCAAAACTTGGACCGAACCACAAAAGGAGGGGGAGTATCAATATTCGTCAAAGATACCCACACCTCCAGGTTGGTGGCACAGCACGAAGCATCAGAGACTATCCATGTGCAACTAACAGTGGGTAAAACTGCCTTCCACTTTATAGCCTGCTACAGACCACCCTCCCAAACACAGGAACCCCACTCGGCCTTCCTGAGAACACTGGAAAATATGAAGGTCTCTCCAAACACCATTATACTGGGCGACTTCAACTACCCAAACATAGACTGGGAGCATTACTCTAGCTCCAACACCCTAGCCCAAAGGTTCCTAGAATTTATAAACTCAAATGCTATGGAACAACTTGTTACCACTCCCACAAGAGGGGAAAACATACTGGACCTGATCATCACCAACATGGGGACTCTATGCTCCAGACCAGAAGTGTATCCCTCACTGGTAAGATCAGACCATAAACTAATCTCACTGGATATTCACATCCCAACCCCACCCCCTGCCCAGAAAACCACAGTGAAGTGAAAAACTTCTCTAAAGCAAATTTCACACTCCTCAAAACCGAGGTGGAATCCTTCAAAGCCCCCAGGCCTGTGGAAAATACGGCCCAGACCGCAGAATCCTTTATAAACACATTCTATGAACACCTTCAGGAATGCATGGTTCATGCAATCCCAAATAAAACCAAGACCCAATCCTCCAAAGGCAGACGTCCTGTCTGGTGGACCCCAGCCATAAACAAACTATACAATAGAAGGAGGAAGCTACTATATGATAGAGCAAAATCCCAAAAAGGGAAGGCATCTCTGATCAGTATTAGCAAAAAACTACGGGCACTCATAAAATCGTCTAAGGCCAGCTTCGAGAGAAAAATTGCACAGGACACTAAGGATAATCACAAGGCTTTCTTTAGTTATGTTAGGAACCTGGGTGGGAATTCCCAGATATGCTCAGAATTAGTCCAAAATGACAAAAAATACACCGAACCCACAGACATTGCCAACATCGCAAACTTCTTCCCCCCTCCCCAACAAAAGGGCAAATATCTATCCCAGCAGAGTGCTGCCCCCCTGACATCTCAGATGCTCAGGTAAGAGCCGCCCTCTCCAAAGCAAAAAACACAGCATCAATGGGACCAGACTGCGTCCTACATGAACTCCAAGAAGAGCTAAACCCAAACATAAAACTACTGTTCAATCTCAGCCTTACTACAGGATATGTACCCAAAGAGTGGCGTACAGCAACAGTGGTCCCTCTCCACAAAGGTGGTGCCTCAATGGATCCTGGAAACTATTGCCCCATAAGCCTGACTAGCTTGGTCTGCAAAGCTATGGAAAGGATCATCATGGACCTCATAAATAAAGATATTGGGGACCTACAGACACTGGATCCTACCCAGTTCAGCTTTGTTAAGGACAGATCCTGCCTCTTAAACCTGATCGATTTCTTTGAAACAGTCACCAAGGCCATTGACGAGGGGAAGGTGTTCCAAACAGCCTACCTGGACCTTGCAAAAGCCTTCGATACAATACCCCACTCGGGGATTATAGATAAGCTCACTAGCTTAAATATAAACCCCTATGTCACTAGATGGGTTGCAAACTGGCTCAAGGACAGAACTCACATGGTTAGAATTGCTGGAGCCATGTCAGACTCCAAACCAGTTACAAGTGGCGTCCCACAAGGCTCAGTCCTGGGACCTGTCTTGTTCGGTATACATTTCTCGGAGGTACAGGCCAACACGGAAGGACTGTGGCTGACCAAGTTCGCAGATGACTGCAAACTGGGCACCATAATCAACTCTCCAGCCGACACAAGCATCCTCCAAAAGGGCCTCATAGAAACAGACAACTGGTGCCAGAGCCATGGCCTCAAGCTAAACGCCAAAAAGTGTATAGTCATCCCCTTTGGCAAAAACAAAGTGCCCACAAATTACCATATAGGTGGTAATCCATTAAGTACAGAAGTAATTAGGGACCTGGGGACCCAAGTTGATAGCAATCTCTCATTTGACAACCACGTGGCCAAAGTGGTTAGAAGAACATTTTATATAGCCCACTTAATCATGAAGGGATTCACATCTAGATCAGGGGAGGTCATCGTGCCTCTTTACTCATCCCTCATCAGGCCCATAATTGAGTACAATGCCCCTTTTGGGATGTACCTTACCAGACACCTGCAGCAACTGGAAAGATCCCAAAAGTACCTCACCAAGAGGATCAAAGGGCTCAAACAGATGCCATATGCTGCCCGGTTAAAGAAACTTCAGCTCTACTCAGTGGCATACCACCTGCTCAGAGGCGATCTGTGCCTGACGTATAAAGCAGTGTCCAACCCGGAATTAATGGACATGCTGCACCTCAGAAAATCCAAATCTCATCGAGCTACGTGCTCGAGAGACTTGAACCTCAGCACTGAAATAAATAGGACATGCTGGAGGGACAGATTCATAACCCAGAGGCACCCTTCACTCTGGAATAAAATCCCAGTCCAGGTTAGGCAGAGACCCTCATTGACTCTCTTCAAGAGGAATCTTGATGAGTGGATGGGAGAACGTACGTTTACCCCGGGTATCACTTCTGTCTCACTGTTAGACAGAGGCACAGTATACTAACCTCGAAAAAGGGCATAGCAAAATTAATTTAAAATGGGTGGCGAAAGCCAAACACACTCTGGCTAGGCTTATAAATGCCCTAGGGCAGAGAGCCTAGTATGAACCTATGAACCTATGACTGTCTGCATGGATTTTGCTTTATCCTCCATTTTTTTCAATACCTCTTCTGCTTTAGTACCAAACAAACTATCATGCTGTAATGGTGCATCTAATAATTTTGCTTTAACATGATCAGGCAGATTTTGTTCCTTTAACCAAGCATGCCTTCGAATAACAGAACCTGTAACAGCGGCCCTGCAAGAGGCCTCCAGTGAATCATAACCACATTGCAAAGTATGCTTTCCCACTTGTTCAGCTGCATGCAATAAATCCTGCAATTCCTTGTTCTCTGAAAATTCAGTATTTGTCAACATTTTTTGTTTAAGTAATGACATTAAATATTGCTGACATTTAAGCATATGAAATTAACAATTTAAAGCCCTTACAGCCAGGGTAGCAGAAGTGTAAACTTTTTCCCCCCATTTGTCTAGAGCCCTAGAATCCCTATCAGAGGGGACAGAGTTTTTTGCAGTGGAAGCTTTAACCCCCTTGGGACTCTGAGATATAGTTTCTGGGTCAGCAGCGGGGTTTCTATATAAGAATTTATGAGAATCCGGGACCCTGTAGTATTTGTCTGGCTTAGCAGGTGCAGGGGGTAAAGAGTCAGGGGACAGTCCGGACTCTGAAAATACATCATCTACAATGTCTAGAACAGGTGAAATAGCAAGGGGTTTGTGCTGTGGAAGATGCAGGAAGTCTCTGAGCCTTTTCTTAGATTCAGAATAATCTTGGCTCTCCCAGTGGAAATGCTCCCTCATAGTATGCAGTCTTTTGCCAAAAGAATAGTCCTCAGGAGGAGAGGCTGAAGGAATGGATTCTTCAGCATCAGAATCCTCATAAAGAAGCATGGAGTAATCTTGTTCAGAAGAGGAATCAGAGGAAATAGAAACCCGATCAGAAGAATCATACTCTGTCTCTTGCCTAGGCCTCTTATCAGGAGTGGGATGGGAACCCCTGATCAAGCTAATTAGGTCTTCGGCCATTTTGAGCATCTGTTTTTTAGGCATGGAAGTCTGAATAATGCTGTACTTGTTTCTTTGTCTTTAGAGTGGCTTTAGTCTTTGTCTTTGACGCTGAAGATGGCTTAACATATAGCTGTGTAGGTCTGAAGACACCCTCAGAAGCCGATGCCTGCTCAGCGGCTCCAGACCCATCTGAGGGATTGATTTCTGAGTGTCCAATACCTTGAGTTTCCAGAGGCCCAGTCGGCTCCACGTGGGAGTCGGTAGTGGCCTGTGGCTCTGAGTTAGCGGGCGCCAGGGGCTGCGAAAGCACCTCACTGAGAGCCGGCGAACCGGCGACTGGCCTAGAAGAGGCTTTGTCTTCGGTTTTGGACCTCGGATGCCTATCCTTGTCCTTGCATTTTTTGTAAACTCCGGTTGTCGGCTGTTCTGCTGGCATTATATAATTAAATCTTAGGCCAAAGTAATGAAATGCAAATCAAACTGACGCTTGACAGTGCGTTGGTTAAATCTAGCACAAAACCGACAGCTAGCAACATTATGATCAGGGCCTAGGCAAGGAATACAGTAAGAGTGAAAATCCTTATGAGGTATTTGCTTCCCACAAGAAATACAATTGTTAACTTTTTCTGACATCGGTCTGGAGCAAGAAAAAGGTTTCCCCAATGGGGTACTTAGCTTTAATGAAGACTTCGGTTCTGAAATTCAGCTTTGAAAATCACAAGGAGTCGGCCGACCGGCACTTGTGAACTGCTTTTGCTTCGGGCACCGCGCTGCAAGAAAGACTGAAGAAAATGGCGTCAGCTGCATCTTTTATACCCCTGGCGCACTGACGTCAGGGAAGAGGCAACAGCAACCGACACCGGACCTAGACTTTGGAATTCTGGCCGACTGCGGGTAGCCTGCCAGCAGGATAACCCAAGAGTAATGACTGCAACAGTGAAACACGGTGAACATCTGAACATTCTGGGTGAGAGGGGCTGATCCCGGATCTTTCATTGTGGATGGAGACAGAAGGACTTCCACCTGAATCTGAGGCCTCAGAAATCTCATCTGGTCAACTTTGAACTCCGTTAGACTAGTAGAATGGCTATTATCTGGAAGAAGAAACTTTTGAAGCAGGCTTTGACAATACTTTCTGCAAAACTGGTGAATGAATCATAGAACTGATTGTAGCTGCAGGAAAGGAAGACTTCGGAGATGGAGTCTGGATCCAAAAAACAAGCAGATCTGACCATCTAAGAATCTTTGGTGCTGGAACTGCAATAACTGTTGGGTCCGAGACCCTTCTTTCTCTCAGGATGATCTTCAGATAATTCTGATTCTTCTTTAGTTTTCTCTCTTTCTCTGGATCTGTCCTTCTTGTCTGAGGGAGAAGTGGACACCTCAAGGTATGAGGAAAGAATAGTTGTATAAAAACTTACCATAACCATAGATGTCCTTCTCTTCCATGTTGCAGTATTCTTAGTGTGAGATTTTCCACCTCAGGCGACCCTACCGTCAGTTCCTATACAAAAGCTTAAGCCTGGTTGCTGCAGGTGCATGGGATGTCACACGTAGGGTCATAAACCAGGGACCTTAAATGTGACGTCTGCACACACTGACCTCAGAACTTAATTGCCCAGTCAGACAGTTGAGAAGAAAGAGCAAAATGATGTGCACAAGAAGTGTGAAGTGCCACTTGCTGGCTAGTCTGACTTTAGGCTAGGTGGTGCTCCAGGGTACCCTTTAGACAAGTCAACAGGAATGAGTGGGGACAGGTGGGAAGAAATACTGCAACATGGGAGAGAAAGACATCTATGCTTATAAGATTTTACAAAACTATTCAATGCCCTTCTATTCCTATGTTGCAGTATTCTTAGTTTGGGAGAGTGCCACAGCTTAGGAAGTAGGAAGGGAGGAGGTAGAGGTGTCCTGACTCCAGAAAGCCCTGCAGGATTGCCCTATCTAGCAAACCCTGCCCTGGCTCTGGAGACATGGTCCAATTTTTAGGTCTGGTAAAGATACGTATAGTGCACCAGGTGGCTGCCTCCAGAATGGAGGCTGTGTCCAGGCCTTTGAGGAGGGCTTTGGAGGATGACACGGCCCTGGTCGAGTGAGCTCTTACCCCCTGAAGTAGGTCCTTGCCATGGTGGGAGTAGCAGAAGCAAATAGTTTTTTTGATCCAGCAGGAGATGGTTTGTTTGGAGACTGCCTTGCCTAGGACCCTGGGGTGGAAGGATACAAATAGTTGGTTGGATTTTCTGAGTGATTTAGTTTTGTACAAATAAAACCTTAGTTGCCTGTGACTGTCCAGGGAATGGAGTATCCTCCCATTGTCATTAGTGGGAGAGGAGAAGAAGATGGGCAGGTGAATGGACTGGTTTAAGGACAGTTCGTTGACCACCTCTGGCATAAAAGAATGGTTGGAGCACAGGGTCACCCTGTCCTTGTGGAAGACAATGTAGGATGGGTAGGCCATGAGAGCTTGTAACTCTGAAACCCTTCTAGCAGAGGTAAGAGCCAGCAGCAGAACAGTCTTCCATGTGCACATTTGGAGTGTTGCAGAACTGGCTGGCTTGAAAGGAGGCAGTGCGAGTTTTTCTAGGATAAAGTTGAAGTCCCAAGGGGGTGGGACAGGTTTTCTTGATGGTCTGATGTGCAAGACCCCTTTCAGGAATAATGCAACATCTAGCCTGGCTAGCAGAGGGGGTTGCAGGGGTAAGTAGGCAGAAATTGCAGATTGGTGGACTTTCAATGAGGAGTACAAAGGGCCAGCCTTGAGAAGTTCACACACATAGGTAAGGACTAGAGGGGTATCCACTTGAAAGGAATCCCTGTGCCTCTGGAGAAACCACTGGAGAATCTTTCCTATTTTGACATGTAGGAACTCGTTGTAGTAGGTTTCCTGGTCTCCCTCAGGACTGAAAGCACGTCCTCAGAATAGTGGTGTCTGAAGGAAATTAAAAGTTTATCACCCAGAGTGTTAGATATAATGTCTGTAGGTGAGGATGAACGAGTGTTTCCTTCTGTTGTGTGAGTAGGTCCACCATGTGGAGTAACTTGCGGTAATTGCCCTTGGTGATTGAAAGTAGTACGGGGAGGCAGTGCTGACTTGGCCAACAGGGAGTCACCAGCAAGATTTTTGGTTTGTCCTTCCTGATCTTCTGTAGGAACTTTTGAATGAGAGGGAAGGGTGGAAATGCATATAGAAACAGTCCCTGCCATGAAATGCTGAAGGCGTCCACCCTCCAGGCAAGTGCAGAGTGGTCCCTGGTGCAGAATTTCTTCAATGGTCTGTTCGGGGGGAGGCAAACAAATCTACCTGAGGTGTGCCCCACCAGTGGACAATGTTTAGAAAAATTTCCCTGTTCAGCATCCACTTGTGTTGTAGAGAGGATGATCTGCTGAAAACATCTGTTTGTTGGTTATCCTGGGAAGGGATGTATGTTGCTAGCAGGGATAAGTTGTTTCGGGAGGCACGGTCCCAAATTTGGATAGTTATCTGGCAAAGGAGGTAGGACTTGGTCCCTCCTTGTTTGTTGAGGTACACATGACTGTGGTATTGTCTGTGAAAATTTGAAGGGGGCCTGAATGCAAGATTGGGAGAAAAGCTTTCAGGGCCAAAAGGACTGCTGTCATTTCCCTCACATTGATACGTTTCTTTTGGAGGGTAGGTTGCCAGGTCTCCTGTACCATGAAGCCCTTCATAGTAGCCCCCCAGCCTAGATCAGATGTGTCTGTATGCATGTACTTAGTAGGGGTGGAGGGTTGAAGGGAAGGCCTGGGTTCATTTGGATTTGTTGTATCCACCACCTTAGTTCTGCTTTGAGGCAGGGCAAGACTGGAATCTGAAACTCTCAAGGGTGTGCGTGTCGGGACCACACATTCTTCAAGTACCAATGCAGTTTTCGCATATACATTCTGGCCGCAGGTAGCATAGTGATGGTGGCTGCCATTAGACCCAGAACCCGTAGGAATTGTCTTGCTGATCTGTTGGACATGCAACAGGTCTTGTAAGTGGGTAGAGAGAGAGAGAACTTTGTTCTGAGGAAGGAATGCCCGCATCAGGTCTGTTCTGATTCTGCAACCCAGAAAGATTTTGCCCTGCTGAGGACTTGGGGATGATTTTGGGATGTTGAAGGTGAACCCCAAGCCTTGTAGCAGGGAAATGGTGAACTGTAGGCAGTTTTGTAGGGTGTCCTCTCTTTCTGCCAGAATGAGGATATCATCTAGATAGGGGTAAAGCTGAACACTTTTGGTTCTGCAAAAGGCTATTGCAGAGGCCAGGCATTTTGTAAATACCCGGAGTGCAGTAGACAAACCAAAGGGCAAGGCTGTACATTGAAAGTGAGAACAGGTTCCAGTAAAACGCAAATATTTTCTGTGAAAAGGTTTTATGGGGATATAGAGGTAGGCCTTCTTTATATCGAGTGTGGTCATAAACTCCTGGGCTAGCAATAGTGGGAGAAGGGTTTGTAGGGATAACATTCTGAATGATGGAACTTTTAGAAGGTTTAGAAAGGACAGATCCAGAATTGGCCTCCAAGAGCCGTCTTTTTTGGGGACAAGACATAATCTTGAGTAAAAGCCTTTTCCTTCTTGTCCTGAAGGGACAGGTTCTATAGTTCCATGGTTCAGAAGACCTTGTAGGATCTGAGGAATAAGGTGTAGTTGATTTTTTTTTTGGGGGGGGGGTGGGGTGGAATACCCCTTGTAAGGGACTTTTCTTTCTAAGAGAGTAAATATCCCTCTTGTACTACTGCCAGCACCCAGCGGCCTGTTGTGATGGTTCTCCAAAGGGGAAGGCAGTGGGAGAGGCGGACTGACAAGGGGAGGTGGGCAATGCAGTCACGCATTGCTGGAGCCATTTCTGTCATGAAAAGGCTGTCTTTGAGAAGGTTGAGAGGTGGCTGGTCTGGAAGTGGTGTGCCTCCTGGCTCCTTTTCTATGCCTGGAAGAGGATGGAGGAGCAGAGGAGGGGGTCCTCCTGAAAAAGGTAGTCTTAGCAGGGTAATATCTGTAATATTTGGGAATGGGAGACACCAGCAGGTGTATAATGTCATGAAGCTCTTTACTTTTCTCTTGAAGATTTTTAAAAGAGGTCTACAGACTGCTTACCTACCAAGCAGGAGGTTGTGGTCTAAAGGGGCATCAAGGATATTAGTCTTGAAGTCCTCTGGTAGGGTTTGAAGGTGTATATCGGTGTAGGACTGATGCAGAAGCAGCGAACTTTGCAGAGGCTGCAGCATCATAAAGTACAGTTGTGTACATTTACCATAAATGTAGATGTTACACTGTATTCACTGTTGCAGTCCTTAAAAAATGGGTTATCCGGCTCCCAGTAGCCCACAGTCAGCCGGAATACCAAAGTCCTTGGTATATGATGTTGGCTGCCTTTCGTTTGGGCCTGACGTCAGGATGTCAGGTACAAAAGAAGGCAGCCAACGCCATTTTCTCAGTTTTTCTTGCCTTAACTGTCAGGAGCCCCCAAAAAAAGGTTAGACCAGGAAAAGAAAATCCAGTTTGCACCCCACGGAAAATAGGGAGGGGGTGGAAGGGGGGAAACCAGGACTGCAACAGTGAATACACTCGAACATCTACATTTATGGTAAGTGTACACAACTGTACTATGTCCATCATGTTTCACTGTTGCAGTCCTTACAAAATGGGTTGATTCCCAAAGCCCAGGAAAAAAAACAAAAGGCAGGAGTAACACCCACTGTTTAAGGGTTGGCAAGGATGCCCTGCAACACTGCAGTGGCAAAGCCAGCCCTGGACTTAGAAAACAAGGGTAAATTGTAATGTTTAGTAAAAGTGTGGACAGAAGTCCATGTAGCTGCTCCCAGTATGTCCCTAGTAGGTACACCTCTTAAAAAAGCTGCTGAGGTAGAGGCTCCCCTAGTAGAATGGGTCCCAATACTAGGAGGAACCTTGCCATGCTGTAAGTAACAAAAGTGAATACAATGAGCAATCCACTTAGAAATGGTCCATTTAAAAATAGCTTTGCCCTGAGCTCCAGGAGCAAAACTGACCAACAACTGATTCGACTTTCAAAAAGATTTAGTCCTGTCCAGGTAAAATCTAACCTGTCTATGCACATCCAGGGAATGCAGTAACCTTTGCCCTTTATTCTGAGGATTAGGAAAAAAGGTAGGCAGGTGGATAGACTGATTAAGAGTTAGGCTAGAAACCACCTTAGGCATAAAGGAGGGATTAGTTTAAAGAGAAACCTGATCCACATGGAAGACGATAAAAGGCTCTACTGCCATTAAAGGCCTGCAGCTCAGAAACTCTTCTAGCTGAAGTAATAGCCAAAAGAAAGGCAGTTTTCCAGGAGAGAAACTTCAGGTCTGCTGAGGCAGCTGGTTCAAAAGGAGGCAGAGTAAGTTTCTCAAGTACAAAATTGATCCTAAGCAGGAGTAGGTGCCCTTCTGGGAGGCTTTAAATTGCTAGCTCCCCTGAGGAACTGTTTCATCAAGGTATGAGCGAAAATGGGATGCTCAAAGGAACAATGAGCAGAAATAGCTAAAGCATGGATTTTGATAAAAGGAAAGTCCACCATTAAGCAAGCCTGCCAGGTAGTCAAGAATAAGAGGAAGAGTAGGTTGAGAAGGGTCTTCCCCTCTAGTCTGCATCCAAATGGAGAATCTTTTCCACTTATCTGTGTAAGATTTCCTAGTACTAGGCCTCCTGGCCTCAAGAAGGACCTCAACCACTTCTTGGGAAAGGTTTAAGTTATGGGCCAAGCTGCCAAATGCAGTCTGAAGATGAGGATGCAGAATTTTCCCCCCTACTGAACCAAGAGATCTGGTGTCAGGGGAAGATACCAAGGCTGAAGACTGGGAGAGACTGCGAAGTAGTGGATACCAATGTTGTCTGGGCCAGTCTGGAGCTATGATGATGGCCCTTCGTTTTTCGTCCCTTATCTTTAACAGCACTCTGGGGAGAAGAGGCAGAGGAGGGAATGCATAGATTGAGAGCTATGTCCAGGGGAAGCACAGAGTATCCACCTTCCAAGCTTTGCTATAATGATCCCTGGTGCAAAAGGTTGGAAGAAGGTGGTTGGTTGGAGATGAGAAGAGATCCACCTGGGGAGTGACCCAATGCTGAATGATGCGATAAAAGATGGTCTTGTTTAGTTGCCAATCGTGAGGATCCAGGACCTGCCTGCTCAACTGGTCTGCCAAGGTGTTGAGCCTTCCTGGGAGAAACTGAGCTGTCAGATGAATGCCCATGGAAGCTGCTATGGACCATAGTATCATGCTTTGTCTGCACAGGGAGTAAGAGTGAGTCCCTCCCTGCTTGCTGATGTACCACATGATTGTGGTGTTGTCTGTCCTGACCAGAAGAGAGAAGATGTTTGAAAGCCATTAAGTCCTGCTGGACTGCTATCAGTTCCTTCAGATTTATGTGAAAATGAACCTGTTGAGAGTTCCAAGTCCCCTGAATGCATCTGCCCTCTAGATGTGCTCCCCAAGCGTAGTCTGAGACATCTGTGGTGAGAGTCTGGCAGGCAGGAGGTGGATAGAAAGATAGGCTTTTGTTCTGTGCACAGGCCGTCACCCACCAAAGGAACTCCATCTGCAGGCAGGGGATCAGAGGAAGTATCAAGTCTAAATCCTGTGTGTGTTGACACCAAAGGGTTTTGAGATACCACTGTATTTTCCTCATATGCAGTCTGGCATATGAAATCATCAGAATACATGAAGCCATGAATCCCAGGAATTGCTTTGCAGAGAGCTGGGTCATGCTTGCCAAATTTTTGAAGTAATTTGAAAGATCCATTTGTTTCTCTTGAGGGAGGAATACCATCTGTGCGGCTGTGTTCAGGCTCGCTCCCAGGAATACAATCTCCCTGGTGGGTACCAATTTTTACTTCTTTTCGTTGATGTTGTAAGGCCATGGTGTAAGCCCAAAGAGGTGAGAAGGTTCTTTATAAAGTCCAAATCCTTTAGAAGTTGTTCTGGAAAGTTTGCCTGACTAAGACAATTGTCCAAGTAAGGGTAAATTTGAATGCTTCTTTGCCTGCAAAAAGCAATGACCGGAGCTAGGCATTTGGTAAAAACTCCGAGAGCAAGAGATAAGCCAAAGGGCAGTGCAGAGACTTGAAAGTGCCTGTTCCCCGCCCTGAAGCGAAGGAACTGCCTGCAGCTTTCCCTTATGTGGGATGTGCAGATAAGCTTCTTTGAGATCCAAAGTCACCAGCCAGGAATCCTTGGCCAGCACTGGCAGCAACTGCTGAAGAGTGAGCATTTTGAATTTGGGAATAACCAGGAAAGTATTTAGAATGGACAAATCCAGAATAGGGCGCCAGGTACCCCTTTTTTTGGGAACAAGGAAAAGCCTTGAGTAGAAACCTTGGCCTATCTGTACTGCAGGAAACGGCTCTATTGCTCCCAGGTTTAGTAAAGAAGAAATTTGTTTTTTTGCTTCTGCCCTTTGACTTGGGGGGGATATCTGGGTATCCTTGGTGGACAGGGAAGGTGTAAAAGGAGAACTTGTAGCCTTGGGATACTATTTTGAGCACCCATTTGTCGTCTGTGATGGTGAACCAGACATTTGCAAACATAGCTAACCTTCCCCCCAAAGGAAACCCTGGGCCCGCAGAGGCAGGCAGGGGAAGGCCAGAATCATTGGGAATGTTTGCTTTGGGAAGTTTGCTTAGAACTCCCAGATTTAGAAGATGACGCCTGCCAGTGCTTAGCCTTTTGAGGGGTGGAAGTCTGTCTCCCAGAAGACCTGCAACCCCTAGACCTAGTGCGACTCTGTTTACTAGGGTCAGGAAAAGTCCAGTTCTTAGAAGGGTAATACCTACTAAAATGAGGAGGCTGAACTTGCAGAAAGTCCTTAACAGTTTGCATAGATTTGGCCTTATCCTCCAACTTTTTCAACACCTCTTCTGTTTTGCTACCAAAAAGACTGTCCTTGTACAAAGGCACATCCAAAAATTTAGACTTGACAGGTTCAGAAAGGGGATGTTCCCTGAGCCAAGCATGTCTTATAATGACAGAACCTGTGGCTGCTGCCCTGCAAGAAGCCTCCGAAGTGTCGAAACCACAATGTAGAGAATGTTTAGTGACTAGAGTGGCAGAATTCAATAAATCATGCATGTCCTTACTCTCCATCAGGGAAGGAACACCAGCAATTTTAGCCTTAACAGCCTCCAAAGTATGCTGCTGATACTTAAGCATATGAAAGAGATAATTAACAGACCGAATAGCCAGGGTGGGAGAAGTATAAACCTTTTTACCCCATCTATCCAAGGCCCTAGATTCCCTGTCAGAAAGGACGGGATTTTTAGCAACTGTGGCTTTAACACCCCTAGGGCCCTGAGAAATAATCTCTGGATCAGCAGTAAGATTCTTGAAAAGGAACTGATGAGAATCAGGAACTCATAATACCGGTCAGGTTTTCTGGGAACAGGAGGAACAGAATCAGGAGCCAAAGAATTCTCCATGAAAACATCATCAACAACATGGTCAACCATAAACTTCTCCTACACATACTAAACTCACTTGCCTTGGATTTTTCCTCCTTAACGTGGTTCTCATCCTACCTTGAAAACCGACAACAAGCAGTACTCTGGAAAAATTCTCTATCTGCTCTACTACCTATCTCCTTAGGAGTACCTCAAGGATCAATATTAGGCCCACTCTTATTCTCTGTCTTTATTAATGATCTTCAATCATCTATCCATAACACTACCTGCATACAATATGCAGATGATTCTACCATCATCTGTACAGCTCCCACCCAATCTGAACTCCAGTCACTCACACAATCTACCTTTTCAACCGTTGAACAATGGTTCTCAAAAAGATGTCTCCTTCTCAACTCCAAGAAAACAAAACTATTACTATTCTCACCTACCCACAAATCTCCTCAACTAAATTTTACTATTACTGCAGCTGACAATTCTCTTATCTCCCCAGACTCTACTACCAAACTGCTTGGTGTTACTATTGATAATAATCTTAACTATGATTGTCATATCAATAACACTATAAAAGCAGTAAATAAAAAGATAGGTTCACTGTACAGAATAAAACCCTTCCTTACTCCAGAAGCACGGACCACCTTAGCTCAATCACATCTTATCTCCACCCTACTGTATGCTTCCTCTATTTACACCAATCTCTCTAAAGGTAACCTGAAAAAACTAACTACATCCTATCATAATATAGCCCGTTTGCCACAGCATCCCAGTACAGAACTCACCACTGTAATAACTTAAAACAATTACAATGGTTAGAACTACCTAACAAGCTTATCTATCAACAACTCTTAATTACACATAACATTCTTTATCAACCAACAAAAACACCAGCTCTCAGTAACCTCCTTACTCCCTACAAAAACTTGAAACAGTTGCGATCTGCGAAAAAGATACAAGTCACCACAACTAGAATTACAAATTCAGCAGGTAACTGTCTATTTTCAAACTCCATAGGGAAAATATGGAATAACCTCCCCACACACTACCTCACTCCACTCCTTTCAACTTCTCAACCCACAACTTCTATTACATCTTAACAACTTCTGGCTCTGCTCCTGTACCAATCCAGACTAAATGACTTCTTCGCTCTTCAGCCATACCTCCCTACGTAAAAATCACTATCTTTCCCTGCTATTTCAAATGACTAAATTACTGTACTGTTCTAAAAAAAAAAAAAAAAAAAATATGAATATATAGCTTAGGTTATTTGTTTTTTACCTGTTTTTTTTCGCTGTATTTTCTACTGCACTAAAATGTATGCATTGTTGCTTAAATGTTTAACCTTGTTTTAATTGTGGAGCTTTTCTCCCCGGGCCTCCAGTGAAAATGGAAATTATCCAGCTGGACTAGCCCGGTCAACAAATGTAAAATAAAATAAAATAAATAAATCAACAACTTCCAAAACCAGAGGGATAGCCAAAGGCTTATGCTGTGGCAAATCCAAGAATTACCTAATCCGTTTCTCAGACTGAGGAAAGTCCTGACTTTCCCATTTGAAATGCTCCCTAAGAGTATTCAGAGCATCTCCAAAAGAAAAATCTTCTGGAGGGGAGGCAGAAGGGATGGAGTCATCTACATCAGAATCCTCAAAACCAGAAAAAAGTGGAGAGCTTCCCTCTTCATCAGCAGAGTTGCTGGAAACCTCAGAGTCTGAGGCAGAGAAAGCTTCTGGGGACAATTCCCTAATCCTTTTAGAATGAGGTGGCTGAGACCCCTTGATAAGGGTCAAGAGATCACTAGCCATTTTAACCATCTGACTCTGAGGCATTTGAGGGGAAGCCGATGCCTGCTTAGGAGTAGACTTTCTGTAGAATTGCCTGCTAGAAAGCCGGAGGGACTCGGGAGGCCTAGCCACTGCTGAAGTCTGAATCAAGGTCGTCGGTCTGGATCTGGTCTCTGGGCGGAGAAAAGAGGCCTCCGAAGCCCGGGCCTGCTTAGTGGCTCCGGATCCATCAGAGGCGGCGACTGGCACAGGTCAGAAGACGAAGTGGAAGCCTGTGGTATGGAGGACCCAGAAAAGGTCTCTGCAGACACCTGCTGCTGAACATCCGCGGACTGCAGGGGCAAAGAAAGTGCCTCACTGACTACCACTGCGCCGAAACCAACCTAACAGGGACGTTGGCTAATTTGACCCGAAGCCTGTCGCGGTCCTTATCCTTGCGCTTCTTAGGAACATATGAAGTCTGGAGACCAGAAGACGCCACACCGGCGAACTTAGGCCAAACTCCACAATGCTTGAACAAGATCCTAGCTCTATGGCGTATGGTACAGGGGTTGAAAGAAGCACAGAGAACACAGTTAGGGACGTCGTGCTCAAGGCCCAAACAAGTAATACAATAGGAGTGAAAATCACGGTGTGGAATCTGTTTTCCACAGGCAGACAGTTATTAACTTTCTCTGACATTCATTAAAGCAAGAAAAGAGGGTCCCTAATGGGGTACTTAACTGATGATGTCTTCAACTAAGCAGTCGGAATACAAAAAGAAGGTACTCGGCCGACCGGCACTCGTGCAAAATGCATCTGCTTCGGGCTCCGCAGCAAGAAAGACTAAGGAAATGGCGTTGGCTGCCTTCTTTTGTACCTGACATCAGGCCTAAACTGAAGGCAGTTGACGTCATATACCAAGGACTTTGGTATTCTGGCTGACTGTGGGCTACTGGGAGCCGGATAACCCATTTTGTAAGGACTGTAACAGTGAAACATGATGAACATCTGCATCTAATACAATGTCTGGCCACTTGAGAAGCCAGGGACAGTTTTGATGCTACCTCTGTTTTGCTGGGGCAGTCAGGCATGGATGACAGGAGAGTAGAAGCTTGGGAAACTAGGCCAAAGCATATTTTATCACATGGGTTTGATAGCTGATAGCTCTGAAGGCTACGGTGAAGGAGGTATAAATCTTCTTTCCTATCCTGTCCATGTTCCCACTATCTTTGTCAGTAGGTAAAAGAGACGAGGAGGGAATCAGTCTTGACTGCTTGTCGGGGGATACAGCAATCACTGCTGGGTCTGCCAGGGGTGGTATTTTCAGGAACTTTTTGGTCATCCGGCACTTTATAGAAATGGTCAGGTCTCTTAGGAGCTAGTGGTTGTGAGTCTGGGTTTTTTGATGCTGAAGTGAATGCATCAAGGTAGGCAGGAATAAAGTACAGTTTTGTACCTACCATAAATGTAGATGTCCGAGAGAAATGCATCTGCAGTCCTTACAAATGGGTTGTCCTGTTGTCAGGCAGCCCTTCGGTCGGCCGGATTCCAAAGTCTGGGTCTGGCTTCGGCTGGTGTCGCACTTCACCCGACGTCATTGCGGCAGTTCTTCGGGTATAAAGGCATCAGCCGACGCCATTTTCCTCAGTGTTTCTTGCCCCAGATGCCAGGTGCCCTCTTGGTTGGCTAAATTTGGATAAATGCCAAAGTTTCCAAATAGTAGAGAGCAAACACACAAAATAAACATGTATGTACATATATACAAACAAATACACCATAATAGATCCCCCCCCAAGCTAGCTGAAGATTGGTAAGTACCTAGGAGTACCTCAGAGGGGAAGGAGGGTGGGTAATCCTGACTGCAGATGCATTCCTCTCGGACATCTACATTTATGGTAGGTACAAAACTGTACTATGTCCTTCAAGGATGCATCTGCAGTCCTTACAAATGGGTAGAATACCATAGCTAAACTAGGGGAGGAGGAAATGAGAATAGATTATGGTGTAGTCAGGATCCCTTGCAAAACAGCAGTGGCAAAACCAGCACGGGATCTAGAGTATAGAGGTAAGTTATAATGCTTGGCAAATGTATGCACGGAGGTCCAAGTAGCAGCCTCTATAATGTCCTTGGTAGCCACTCCTCGTAAGAAAGCTGTGGTAGTGGCTGTGGCCCTTGTGGAGTGAGGCCTGATGTTCTCTGGAGTTTTCTTTCCATGGTAGGAGTAACAAAATCTAATGCAATTTCCTATCCATTTGGAGATTGTCTGTTTAGAAATTGGTTTTCCTTCTTTTCCTGTTGCATAAGCTACCAGAAGCTGGTCAGTTTTTCTATTGTTTTTTGTCCTGTCCAGGTAGTAGCGTAATTGTCTGTGTACATCCAAGGTATGCAAGAGCTTTTCTCCCTGTTCTGTGGATTGGGAAGAATGTTGGAAGGTGGATAGCCTGATTTAAAGAGACTCTGGATACCACCTTAGGCATAAATGTAGGATTTGTTCTCATGGACACTCTATCTTGATGGAAGATCAGGAAGGGTTGTACTGCCATTAATGCCTGTAGTTCAGAGACCCTTCTTGCTGAAGTTATTGCCAGCAGGAAAGCAGTCTTCCAGGATAAGTATTGCAAGTCTGCTGTAGCTGCTGGCTCGAAAGGAGGTAGAGTCAGTTTTTCTAGCACAAAGTTCAAGTCCCATGCTGGCAATGGAGGTTTCCTGGGAGGTTTTACATTTTTAATTCCCCTCAGAAACTGTCTGAGCAGAGGATGCGAGAAGACAGGAGGATCCAAGCTGTATTGTGCTGAAATAGCTGATGCATGTATCTTGATGGAGGAATAGGACAGGCCTGTATGGAAGAGCTCTGCCAAGTACTCCAGGATGTTGGCTATGTTCGCCAGTGTCACATCTTGCCCCTTTGCAGTACTCCAGATGAGATATCTTTTCCATTTTGCTGCATAATTCTTTCTTGTTGAAGGTCTACGAGCCTCCAGGATTATGTCTTTAACCCTTTGGTTTAAATTTGGGTTAATTGCTGTTATGTAATGTTCCAGGCAGTTAGCTGCAGAGTTTTTAGGTTTGGATGCAGAATGTTGTAGTTGTTCTGTGTCAGCAGTAATGGGATCAGGGGCAGTTTCCATATTTGTTCCCGGGACATGCTCCTCAGCAGTGGATACCAATGTTGTCTTGGCCAGTCTGGGGCTATCAGAATGATCCTCGGACGTTCCTCTTTGATCTTGAGAAGCACCTTGTGCATCAAAGGAAGTGGTGGGAATGCGTATGCTGTCAGGCTTTTCCAACTGAAGGATAGGGAGTCCACCTTCCAAGCAAGTGGGTGGTAAGTCCTTGTGCAGAATTTCTTCAACTGGTGATTGCATGGGGATGAAAACAAGTCTATTTGTGGTAATCCCCATTCTCTTGTGATGGTTTTGAAAATGTCCGGATGCAGCATCCATTCGTGGGCATCTGTTGTAGTTCTGCTTAATATGTCTGCTAGAATGTTCTCCTTCCCTGGTACATAAATTGCCTGTAACTGAATGTTGTAGCTCAGAGCCACATCCCATAGGTCCAGTGCCAGCCGGCATAGGGGGTATGAGTGTGTGCCTCCCTGTTTGTTGATGTACCACATAACTGTGGTGTTGTCTGTCCTTATCAACAACTGGCCTTCTTGGAGAAGAGGTCTGAATGCCTGGATTGCCAATTTTACTGCCATCATTTCTTTTAGATTTATGTGCAGATGCAGCTGGTCTTGAGTCCATAGGCCTTGAATGCACTTGTCCATCATGTGTGCCCCCCAACCGAGGTCTGAGGCATCTGTCGTGATAGTTTGTCTTGGTTGACTTTTGCAGAAGGGCAGTCCTGTGTTTGATTGACAGGCCTGAGCCCACCATAAGAACTCTTGCTTCAGGCATGGGATCATTGGAATTTTGGTTTCCAGGCTGTGCTTGTGCTGAGACCACAAATTCTTTAGGTACCACTGTAGCTTTCTCATATGAAGCCTGGCATGAGGGACCAGTATTATGCAGGATGCCATGAAGCCTAGAGCTTGTAGCACTTTTCTTGCAGTTAGATGGCTCTGCTTTGTTAATGCCAAGAAATAGAGGGCTTGTAGCAGGTAGATGACTCTTTGTAAGTCTTCTGTTAATTTGTTTTTGTTGTCCGCTTGTATCAGGCAGTCGTCCAGGTAGGGATAGATTTGAATTCCCTGAAGTCTGCAATGAGCGATTACTGATGCCAGGCATTTCGTGAACACTCTGGGCGCAGTAGATAAGCCAAAGGGCAATGCTGAGAATTGATAATGCTCTGATCCTGCAAGAAATCTGAGGTATCTTCTGCAAATTGGTCTTATGGGGACGTGCAGGTATGCCTCCTTGAGATCTAGAGTTACCAGCCAAGACTCCTTGCCCAGCATGGGAAGAAGCTGCTGTAGGGTCAGCATTTTGAATTTTGGAACAATGAGGAATGTGTTTAAAGCGGACAGGTCTAGAATAGGCCTCCATTTGTTTTCTTTTCTTGGTACCAGGAAGAGCCTGGAGTAAAATCCCTTCCCTTGCTCCATAAATGGTACCTTTTCCACAGCTCGCATTCTTAATAATTGAGATATTTGTTTTAGAACTTCTGCCCTTTGAGAAGGTGGTAGGTTTGGCATTCCTCTCTTTCCTGGTAGTGTATGGAAATGGAACCTGTAACCTTTGTCTATAGTCTGCAAAATCCATTTTTCTCTTGTAATGCAGTGCCAGTTTCTTGAAAATAATGTTAGCTTTCCGCCTAAGGGTGCTTCTAGTTGTTCCGTGGTAGGCGGTGCCACCGCCAAGTCACTGTGATTGAGTTGTTGTAGTGGTGGTGGCTGTATCCGTGCCTCGTTGGTTGTTACCCTGCCACTGGCGACCCCTGTAGGCACCGCTGGATTGGTTTCTGCCTCTAGAGCGCCTATTCCTGCCTCTTTGTGCCTTCGAGGAGTCCGGAAAGGACCAATTCTTGGAGGGCCAATTCCTGCTAAACCTTGGAGGTTGAATTTGTAAGAAATCTTTTACTGTTTGCACAGATTTTGCTTTCTCTTCCATCTTTTTTAGTACCTGCTGTGCGGGGGCACCAAATAAATTGACCTTGTCCATAGGTGCATCCAAAAGCTTAGATTTGACATGGTCTGGTAATGCCTGCTCTTTCAACCATACATGCCTCCTGATAACTGTGCCAGTCATGGCTGATCTAAAGGAAGCCTCCAGTGCATCATAGCCACATTTTAAAGAATGGTTACTAACCTGCTGTATGTTATGTAACATTTCTTGAACATACTTTTATCTAAAGATTCTTCAGAGGACAGCTTTTAGTCAACTGGTCAAGCATAAACTCTTGATATTGAATCATATGAAATTGGCAGTTCAAAGCTCTAGCTGACAAAGTAGCAGAGGTGTAAACTTTTACCCCATCTCTCTAAGGACCTGGATTCCCTTTCAGAGGGAGGGTTTTAGAAGAAGTAGCTGCTACAGCTTTAGGGCCCTGGCATATAGTCTCTGGATCTGCAAAAGGGCCTTATATAAGTGGTGATGAGTGTCCGGGACCCTGTAGTACCTATCGGGCTTAGCAGGAGCCGGAGGTAAAGTATCAGGAGTAGTGCAAGCATCATTAAATGCATCATCAACAACAGATAGAACTGGGGGAATAGCTAAAGGCCTATGCTGTGGCAAGTGTAGAAAGGTCCTAAGCCTTTTTCTAGAGTCTGAGAAATCTTGGCCCTGCCACTGAAATTGTTCCCTTATAGCATGCAAGGTTTCCCCAAAGGAAAATTCCTCAGGAGGAGAGGCTGAAGGGATGGACTCCTCAGCATCAGAGTCTTCGTAAGGAGAATAAGAAGCCTCAGGAGGGTCTGTATGTTCTGAATCATCAGAGGAATCATCTGTGGCTACTGGCTCAGGGGGCTCTGCTCTAGGCCTCTTTTCTGGAGGAGGGAGAGAGGCCCTGTCTGGATGAGGCTGGGATCCACGAATTAAAGAGATGAGATCCTCTGCCAAAGAAAGCATATGGGAGCCGGTGCTGGGCCTGTGAGAGGGGGGCTTGGCAGGCACAGGTTTTGAAGCTTTGGCTGCTTTAGCCCTGGCAAAGGCCTTAATAGACATAGCTGGAGGAGGCCTAGCAGCTCCACGTGCAGGGTAGAAATATCTAGGGAATGGTGTCTGATAAATCCTGTGAAATCGCAACAGAAGGTTGGATTTCAGAAGCCGTTTCTACCAGGATAGAAGAGGCCTCGGTAGAAGGCAAGTTATCGGCTGAAGAAAGACCCGCTTGCTGGGTTGCGGCGAAAACCGAGACACTCGTGGTTTGCTTAACGGCGGTTTCAACCGAAACCGCGGACCGCGAGTGTCGGTCCTTTTCTGCGCTTTTGGTTATTTGCGTAGTCGGAGGATCCGGCGGCATAATGTAGGCAAAATCGAGCCGAAAATCTGTTCAGCAAAGTCCGGCGACGCCTAAGCGTCCGTCGGTTAAAGAAGCACAGGCTAGACAAGCTGCTACGCCGTGGTCTGGGCCTAAACAATGTATGCAATAGGAGTGGAAATCTTTATGAGGTATTTGTTTCCCACAAGATAAACAGTTATTAACTTTCTCTGACATCGGCTGAGGCAAGAAAGAGTCCCCAACGGGGTACTTAGCTTTATAGAAGTCTTCGAAGTAGTATTCGGTAGTAGTAATCTCTGGATCTGACCGACCGGCACTTGCGAACAGCTTCTGCTTCGGGCGCCACGCGGCAAGAAAGACTGAGGAAAATGGCGTCGGCTGATGCCTTTATACCCGAAGAACTGCCGCAATGACGTCGGGTGAAGTGCGACACCAGCCGAAGCCAGACCCAGACTTTGGAATCCGGCCGACCGAAGGGCTGCCTGACGACAGGACAACCCATTTGTAAGGACTGCAGATGCATCCTTGAAGGACATCTGGGGGAATGGCTGAAGAGGAGGGAGATTCCACTTGAATTAACTCAAAGTATTTTTTTTTTTTTTTGAGTTTCAGCCATTTGGGAGGTGTCCCATTTAAAGTATTCGTTCATCTCTGTGATGGTCTCCCCAAAGGTGATATCCTCTGGTGCAGAGTTCCCTTTTATGGATTCATCATCAGGGGAATAGTATCCTAGTGGAGAGGCAATTTGAGATTAATAAGTAATGGACTCATCAGAAGAGGAGTAGTAAACCTCCTGTTCTTCTTCTCCTTCATGGGAAGTGGGAAGGCAGATGGAAGAAGCTAAGGCAGGCCTCGGGCTGAGAACAGGAATGGTGGAGGGTGAAGAGGCTGTGGGGCCTAAGGTCATGAAGTCCTGCATCAAGGAGTTGGTGAAAGATAGGCAGGCAGGAACTCCCTCCGTGGGGGGGGGGGGGGGGGTTAGATTTCTGCTTCCTTTTTTAAAGGAGTAGTCCTAGGGGAAGGCCTAGTTTCAGGGGCTTGGATGGGAGCTGGGGCTTCAGGTAGTGATATCCCAGTCGGTTGTCCGACGGTGGCTGGTTCCCCCTCAATGTCGGTAGGGACCGACGTCTGAGCTGTCTCCAGTGGATGTGCTGGCCATTACTTCTGAAGTGGCTTCCTTGAGGGGAGTCGATGAAGTAGACAGCTCTAACAGATGTCCCTCAATGCCCTAAATCGGAAGCTGGCAGGACGTCCGAAGGTGGAGTGGTAGAAGTACTAGGCCATGGCAACTTGGCCTTTTTTTGTGGTGGTTCCGCTGGGGTGGCCAACTCTGGATCTATCCTGAGGGCTTATTTTTGCTCTGGTTTTCTAGGTACAAATTAAGGGCGGCCAGACAGCTTCTGAGCGTCTTAGGCACAAAGAATTGACAAATAGGGTAAGAGGTATGGTCATGTTCTCTGCCTAGGCAAAATACGCAACGGTCGTGAGTGTCCTTATGTGGAATCTGACCCCTGGATCAGTATTTACCCTTCTTAGTAGACATGCTAATGGGGATAAACAGCAATCCAAGCTCAAGCAAGCAAAACAGAACAAAATCCCCAATGGGGTACTCAGCTTTTAGATGTCTTGAAAGTAGAGGAGCGAAGCGATCAATATAATGGTCAACTGCAGCTGAAAAGTTCTGAGGTCTGTGTGTGCAGACATCCCATTTAATGTCCCTGGTTTACAGCCCTTCATGTGACGTCCCATTCACCTGCAGCAACCAGGCTTAAGCTTCTGTATTTGTATAGGAGCAGACGTTCGGGTCGCCTGAGGTGAAGAATCCCACACTAAGAATACGGCAACATAGAAATAGAAGAACATATTATGGATCCTGTCAGGGGAGGGGGACTTTCAATACTACAAGTTTCACTTTATGCTCTTGAAGGGCTCTGGAGCTGAAGGCAGTACTAATACAACATGAAGCTTTAAGGTGCAAAGGCCTCAAGTAGTATACACACTGAAGTATGGGTCTTGGGGAGGTTACTTTATGCCAGCAGGAAGAGCACTTTTTGAAGCACGAGAACTAATTACACTGACTATAAAAAAATATGACTATTTGAAAGACTCCAGTCTAAATCTAAGAATAGTATAAACACGAACGACACAGACAGACACATGCAGAAGAAAAACTGCAAATATACCTAAAAAAAAATCTCTAAGACTACATTAAATATACTGTAAATCCTAACTTATCTACCTGTTTTTTTAAAGGGAGCAGGAAAAAAGACATTCACTTATTGTGAATTATGAGGGAGCTCTCAGTCCACACATTTGGCTTTCACAGGCTGCAAATGACATCTAAGGTAGTGCAATTAGGACAGGGGAATTGTAGGTACGGGAGGAGTCAGAGATTTCCGATCCAAAGCTTTGGCACAAGGTTGGATTCGGACAGCTCTGACAACCACATGTTAAACTGAAAGAAAAAAAAAAAAAAGACATCGGATCTGGTCAAATGTCCTCAATTCAGTATGAATAGCACAAGCCTCACCTAAACAAACGCTGCTAAACTAACTTCACAAGTAACACAGTAAGAAACTAAAACGTGAACAAAGATGATTAGAGATCTGAAAATGTGCTAAGCAAACCTGTTTGGTGAAAGGTCTGAACAAACTAGTTGCATTTTCAAAACATAAGGAAATTATTCTTTTGAACATGTTATCTGCAATAGCCACCACTGAGATATAGAGTTCACAACTAAACTGCAGTAAAAAGTACACAGCCACAGCCAGAAAACCATGAATAAAGTGAACATATGTGGCAAAAAAAGTTTTCTATAAAGTAGATGTTAGCAGTTAAAACCCTAAAGAAAGGAGGCAACCACATACCTGGCAATCTCCCCTGACATTTTACACACAAATTTAATTGTCAACATGGCATGTTCATTCACCAAGTGCCCTTAAAAGGGCCAGGGGAGATCACACTTTTTTAGTGAGGCAAGTTTTACCTTCTTTATTAGTAGCTTATCACAGAAACTGTGAATTCTTTGGGTCTGAATTAATTTCTTTATTCTATTGGATTCCAAGTGAAGCCTTTTTAAGTAAGAGGGTTTGTAGAATTATTTGCCTCAACCAAATAATAATCTGCGATACAATGACAAATATTATCTAAAGATTGTTAACAACTTGGGTTCCCAGTTGCAAGTGCAAAATACACAGTGTACTTTAGTGCACTGTGGGAGGCTAATCGATGTAACATTCTCCTGTGAGGGTACTGTGTACCACTCTATTTTTAAATGCCAGCAATGGAGTGAAACGCTCCTTTTTATCTTAACGTATCAAATGTCACCTTTGTGTGCCATCTTGTAGGTTTCGACTAAAAGCATCAATGAAGACAACAAGTTTCAGGGATACATCTTTCACCACGGGTGGACATTTTAAAGCTTCTAGACAGTCCATCTCATGAATACTCTGCTGAGGGTTGTGTTCTACTCTGGATGCCAAACAGCAAGCATTAAAGATAAAGTACAGTTGTGTACCTACCATAAATGTAGATGTTCGAGTGTATTCACTGCTGCAGTCATTACAATTGGGTTATCCTGCTGGCAGGCTACCCGCAGTCGGCCTGAATTCCAAAGTCCTATTCTGGCGTCGGTTGCTATCGACCCCTCCATGACGACAGTGCGCCAGGGGTATAAAAGATGCAGCCGACGCCATTTTCTTCAGTTGTTCTTGCCCCAGATATCAGGTGCCCCCTAAAGGGTAGGCTACATTATGCCAATAAGCATGCATGCACTAAAGTAAACTTTTCCTTCATCTACAAAAGCAAATACACCACATAGGTTGTATAGAAAAGAGAAGTACAGAGAAGTCCCAGCAAAGGAAAGGAGGATGGAGGGTGGGTAACCTGGACTGCAACAGTGAATACACTCGAACATCTACATTTATGGTAGGTACACAACTGTACTATGTTCATCGTATTTCACTGTTGCAGTCATTACAATTGGGTTGAATCCCAAAGCTAAGGTTGGGAGGCTGGGCTAAATAGGATTTGGAGAGGCTATGAGGCCCTGCAGAACTGCAGTAGCAAAGCCTGCCCTGGATTTAGAGTAGAGAGGTAAGTGATAGTGCTTTGTAAAAGTGTGCACTGAACTCCAAGCCTCTAAGATGTCTTTGGTTGCTACTCCTCTGAGGAAGGCTGCTGCTCTGGTTGAATGGGACCTAATGCCTTTAGGCACTGATTTGCCATGCTGTGAATAGCAGAAACGAATGCAGTGGCCTATCCACTTTGAAATAGTCTGCTTTGAGACGGCCTTTCCTTGTGATCCTGCAGCATATGCCACTAGAAGTTGTTCAGTCTTTCTGAAAGCTTTGGTTCTGTGCAAGTAGAAGCGTAGCTGCATGTGAATGTCCAAAGAATGCAGAAGTCTCTCACCCTTTTTCTGTGGGTTTGGATAAAAGGTTGGCAAATGAATTGCTTGGTTAAGGGCCACATTGGACACTACCTTAGGCATAAATGTTGGGTTTGTCCTCAGAGAAACCTTGTCAGGATGGAAAATTATAAAAGGTTCCACAGCCATGAGTGCCTGTAACTCTGAGACTCGTCATGCAGAGGTTATTGCTAGGAGCATAGCTGTTTTCCAGGATAAGAATTTTATATCAGCTGTAGAGGCTGGCTCAAAAGGAGGCAGTGTGAGGTTTTTCCAAGACATAATTGAGGTCCCATGCAGGTATTGGTGCTCTCCTTGGAGGTCTTATGTTTTTGGCCCCTCTGAGGTACTGCCTTAGTAATGGATGAGGAAAAAATAGGTGGTTCTGTATTGTAATGAGCTGAAATGGCAGAGGCATGAATCTTAATTGATGAAAAGGATAGGCCTTTGTCCAGCATCTCAGTTAAGTATTGCAAAATCTGAGGAATATTTGGTACAATCCTGTCAATTCCTTGTGCCTGGTTCTAAGCACAGAATCTCTTCCATTTTTCTGCATAGGAGTTTCTGGTGCTAGGCCTCCTGGCCTCCAAAATAACATACATCACCGCTTTAGAGAGACGTGTATTTTGAACGGCTACATAATCCGCCATGCTGCCAGATTTAAGGTCCTGAGTTGGCTGTGCAGGATCTGACTGTTTTGTTGGGTCAATAAGTGAGGAATTTGAGGTAAAGTCCATGTTGGGCATTGAGACAAGTTCTTTAGGATTGGGTACCAGTGCTGACAGGGCCAGTCTGGGGCAATCAATATAATTTTTGGCTTCTCTTGTCTGACCTTTAGGAGTACCTTGGGGAGGAGAGGCAGTGGAGGAAAGGCATATACTGTTAAGTTTTTCCAGCTGAAAGATAGAGCATCCACTTTCCATGCTTGCTTGTGATAAATCCTTGTGCAGAATCTCTGTAGTTGGCAGTTGTGAGGGGAGGCAAATAGGTCTATGTCTGGGCATCCCCAGTTCCTTGTTATCATGCTGAAGACTTGTGGATCCAATTTCCACTCGTGGGGATCCATTAGGTTTCTGCTTAGTTCATCTGCCAGAGTATTTATTTTTCCTGGCAGGAATTGTGCTTGCAGATGTACTTGGTAAGTCAATGCTGTGTCCCACAAAGTCATGGCTAGTCTGCAGAGGGGGTAGGAATGTGTGCCTCCCTGCTTGTTTATGTACCACATGACTGTAGTGTTGTCCGTCTTTATCAATAGTTGTCCTGGATGAAGTAGATCCTTGAAGGCTGTCAGGGCATTCTGAACAGCTAGCATCTCTTTTTGATTGATATGTAGATGCATTTGGCTTGCGGACCATGTGCCCTGAATACATCTGCCTGCCATATGGGCCCCCTAGGCATAATCTGATGCATCTGTTGTTAATGTCTGCCTGGCTGCGGGTAAAGTGAATGGCTGTCCCTTGCTGTGGTGACAGGCCTTTGTCCACCATCGAAACTCCTGTTGCAGGCAGGGAATGAGGGTAAAAAGAAGTTATGTACCTACCATAACATTCCATGTTAGTTGTCTTCTTCTCGCCTTCTTTCTTGCTGGTTGGGATCGGAGCCGATCCTCGGCTCCGACTCGGCCATCTTCAATAGCTCGAGAGCTGTTTACTGGCTCGGGGCTACCCTACATCCCATGATACCTGGCACTAGTTACCCAGATCTAGTTTGAAAAAGCTATTCCAGACATAACTAAGGACGAATTCTGCCCTAGTAGCCCCTTGGGCCTAACTGTGAAGCTATCTAAGCAGAAAAAGACAACCAGAGAAGGTTCAGCCAATGAAATCTGAAAAAGGGAGCTCCTCTCGATCCACTAGGATAGGGGGATGGAGGGTGGGACGCAAGAAAGAAGGCAAGAAGAAGACAACTAACATGGAACGTTATGGTAGGTGCATAGCTTCTTTATGTTAAGTTGTTTATCTCGCCTTCATTCTTGCTGGTTGGGATAGCATCCCTAGCACCTACTATCCTGGGTGGCTCATTGGAACAGACTCTTCAGAACAGTGGAACCAAAATCAGCTCTGTTTCTGGAAGCAATGTCTAGTTTATAATGAGAAATGAAGGTATGTGGGTTAGCCCACATAGCAGCTGCACAGACAGATTCCATGGGCAACCTAGATTGGAAGGCCACCGAGGTGGCCAATGCCCTAGTAGAGTGGACTTTTGGTTTGATAGATAATTCTTTGTTTCTCAGCTGGTAAATGAATGAAATAATGTGAGACAACCACCTAGATAATGTTACATTTGAGACTGGAAGGCCCTGTCTGCCCTCAGCATAGGAAAGGAAGAGTTGGTCCAACTTTCTGATGTCATTTGTCCTATGCAAATAAAAACGCAGTTGTCTGTGAACATCCAACTGGTGCAATTTATATTCTGCCTTATTGGTGTGATTAGGAAAGAACACAGGAAGGTCTATGGACTGATTTAAATAATTTTGTGAACAGACCTTAGGAAGGAAGGAAGGATTGGTCCTTAGAGCGACCCTATCATTATGAAAAACTAAGTAAGGAGGACGAATACATAGAGCCTGAAGCTCCGAAACACATCTGGCAGAAGTAATGGCTACCAGAAAAAGAGTCTTCCAGGATAAAAACTTAATGGAGCAAGATGCTGCAGGTTCAAAAGGTGGCAAGATTAGGGAAGCTAGTACCAAATTTAGATCCCATGGAGGTGGAGGGTCTCTCACTGGGGGCCTAAGCAGAGTGGTTCCTTTGAGGAAGGCTTTACACAGCTTATGAGACATAATGTTGTTAGAAGACAACCCAATGTGAAAATTCGAAATGGCAGCTAACTGAACTCTGATTGTAGCAGAAGCGGAATCAGAATGAAAGAGTTCCGCTAAAAATTCCAAAATCTCGTGGACAGGGGCTGAAAAGGGGTCTACATTCTTAGCCTCTGCCCAGCAAGAAAAATGTTTCCACTTGCTAGCATAAGTTTTCCTAGTTGTGGATTTGTGTGATGAGATAATAATTTCACACACAGAGGATGAAATATTAGGAAGCCTGGCTAAAGTTGGAAGTGGAGCAACCAAACTGTGAGCTGGAGCGTTTGAAGGGATCGATGCAGTCTGCCCGATTGATGAATCAGTACATCTGGAATAAGATCCAGAATCCAAGGCTGCTCGACAAGGTAATGATGCAGGAATGGGAACCATATCTGTCGAGGCCAGTAAGGGGCAATGAGGATCATTCTGTAACCCAACACAGTTGCTCTCTGTATGAGTTTGGGAATTAGGGGAAACGGAGGGAAAGCGTAAAGAAGTCCCTGAGGCCAAACGTGGGCTAGAGCATCTCTGGGGGAGTGGCTGGGAAGCGGAAGAAGGGAGAAGAAATTGCTGCACTTGCTGTTGAAGGGTGTGGCGAATAGGTCGCAGCAAGGTTGCCCCCATTTGCAAAAGATCTGTTCCACAATTACCTGATTCAGAGACCACTCGTGAGGCATGAGAATTGCTCTGCTGAGCCTGTCTATGACGCTGGACCTCCCAGGGATGTGCGTTGCGATCAGAAAATGTTGGGAAGAGATCGCCCACTGCCAAAGTCTAAGTGCTTCTCGACAAAGAGGGTAGGACCTGGTTCCGCCCTGCTTGTTGATGTACCACACCACTGACATATTGTCTGTTTGAATTGCAATTGTCCCGAGAGGGAGAGAGAGTCCCGAAGGGCTTGCAATGCTAAAAGCACGTCTCTCATTTCCAAGACATTTATATGCAAATGGTACTCATGAGGCTGCCAGGTGCCTTGGACTGTCCTGCCCTGATAATGCCCCCCCTCCACTCTATCAGGGAAGCGTCCGTGGTCACTGTGGCAACTGGAGGGGGGGTAGCACAAATGGTCTGCCCTGGGACACTGATGGGGAGATCATCCACCAAGCGAGGTGCTTCTTGCGTGCTTCTGTGATCATAATCTTGTGAGACATGGGAAGCTGTTGGAAGGACCACTGTGTGAATAGGAGCCACTGGAGAATTCTCATGTGAAAGCGGGCTAGGGGAACAAGAATAATTGCTGATGCCATGGAACCCAGTGTTTGAAGGACAAACCTGACTTGAATCCTGTTGCATGTTAATAAAATCTGCACTTACTGGCGAATTAATGATACCCTGTCTGGTGGAAGACTTGCAAACATGTTCCGTGTAGTTAAATTTGCACCTATGTAAGTAATATGCTGTCAGGGCAACAATGCAGATTTTTTGAAATTTATAGTGATGCCTAGCCTGGAGCAAGTTTTGATAGTGTAGTCTCTGGCTTGTAGGAGTCGATGCCCGATGGCAGCAGTGAGGAGCCAGTCATCTACATATGGAAACACCTAAAATCCCTAACGTCTCAGGTGAGCCGTAACCACTGCCATTCATTTGGTGAACACCCTGGGGGCTGTGGTGAGACCAAAGGGAAGAGCTCTGAACTGATAATGACTGGCTCCCAGCCAGAAGTGAAAGAATCTTCTGGAGCGCCTGTCCATTTTGATGTGGTAGTACGCATCCTGAAGATCTATAGAGCACATCCAATTGTCCTGACCCAGGAAGGGTAGAATGGACTGTAGCGTGACCATCCGAAACTTTGTTCTTTGTACAGATCTGTTTAATCTGCTGAGATCCAGAATGGGTCTCCAGTCCCCTGTATTTTTTGGTACCAAAAAGAACCTTGAGTAAGTTCCGGATCCAAGCTTGTCTGCCAGGACTTCCTAGATGACTCTTTTGTGTAGCAGCTTTGAAATCTCTATGGCTACTTGGTCCCTTAGATTGGGTTGAACATCTGGAAGGGACTTGTTTGACGGTAACGGGGGTTGAGCAAAGGGAATTCTGTAACCTCTGGATATGATCGACTGTGCCCACTTGTCTTTAGTTAGATCTTGCCAGGCTTTGGGGTACAGTGAGAGCCTTCCCCCGACTGCCTCCAGAGGTGGGCAGCCGGGCAACCCTTCAGGGATGCTGAAAGGGCTTCTCAGAGAAGGATTCTCTGCTGCCCTGGTTCTGCGGACCCCCTCTGCCACAAGGGCGGCATCTGTTATTGTTCCCTCCTCTGCCCCTGGAGGGGAACTCACCACGTGTGTCAGGCAAGGCTCCCTGGGATTTCGGGAACCACATCTTTCCACTCTTCTGACCCTTGGGGTATGGTCTAGAAGGAGTGGAAAAACAGACTCCCACGGCAGAGAGAGTCTTGCCTTCCTGTTCACACCTCGTTAGGGTGTCCTTCACCTGTGATCCGAAGAGAGCGGAACCATCAAAGGGGGTATTGGTGAAAGACACTCTGAAGGGCTCCGCAAAATTACATAGCCGCATCCATGCATGCCTCCTAAGGGCAACGCCTGTGCCTGCGGCTCTACTCGCACCATTGGCTGCATAAGAAATGAGCCTCATGGAGGAGTTAACAACTGAATTCAGAGTCACCAGCTGGGAGGCCACCTTAGCTTGAGCCTCTTCAGCTGATGGATCTTGGAGGGTATCTCCAAGCTCTTTAAGGAGATCCCTCTGAAGGCGGGTGAAATGGCACAAATAATTCAGAGACCTCATGGAGAAGGTCGCTGAAGCAAACATTTGCTTCCCATATCTGTCCATAGTCCTAGACTCCTTGTCAGGGGGATGGACAGATGACGAACTTTCTGCCAACTCCTTCTTTGTGGCTGCTGCTACCACCATGGCATCCCAGGTACGCCCTTAATCAAAAACTGTTTGTCCTGAGGTGCAGTTATAAATTTAGCAGGTCTCCTAGGGGTTGGTTCCACTGTGTCTGGAGCTGACCACGCCTTCCGAGCCACCACAGACATAAGTGGGTCGAAAGGCGGTGACACCGAGGAGGTGGAAGGTCGGGAACCAAACGCGTCCAGGAATACTGACTCATCCTCAGAAGGGGCTAGGGTATTCCAGTTCTCCCTCTGCCTAAGCATTTCCAAAATGTCTGAAAAGGAGACATCTTCAGAGGGGGATCTCGGGGACCCTTCCGAATCCTCTAATTCAGTATCTGATGTGACAGACTCAGGGGAGTCAACGTGCTTCCTCTTGCACTTCCTCTTACGAGGTGGCTCCTCTGAGTGTTCAGGGGAGGCCTCGGGAGAGGAAGAAACACACAAAGGGGTGCCCCGGAGCGCTGGTTCCCCACGCTTGGGTTTGGAGGAGGGGCAGAGGCAGACTCAGGCACCATAGGGGGAGGAGCCGATGGGGTTGACCATGGGACTGACTCGGGGGCCAGTACACTCCTCATGACCTCAAAGGCGCCCCCGCCCGGATGCAGAAAAGACTCCGGTTCTGAAGAAACCGGAATCCCTCTCCGCACCGAGGGGGATGGCTCCGAAGCCAATGTAGGAGCCAAGCTGACCTGCGCCGAAGCTCTGAGGGGGAGAATGGGGTTGGACAAGGGTCCGATGCCACTCGCCCCCTCGGAGCTGACAAGGGAGTCCCGGCACCCAGATCCCTCAGAGGACGGTGCCATGGAAGGAATCGGAGCCGACGACGGAAGCAAAGGAGAAGGTATCGGAGCCGACGTTTCCACGACTCAAATCCCAACGAACTCCGGCTCCGAGCTCAAGAGAGGAGTCGGAGGAGGAATATCTGCAGAAGTGGACGGAGTCGACAACTGATGAGGGGGGCTGGACTACATTTTCGCTAGGGCCTGCGATTTCAGCAGCCTACTGACCACTCTCTCCAAGTCCTAATATGAACGTCTAGAGGACCTATGACTGCGCTCCGATTGGAGCAGAGGTGACCGTGGAGCTGGGCATATCGACTCCAAGGAGGGAGACCTAGATCTCTTTCGACTCCCAGACGGCTCCAAAGTACATGCTGGAGCCGATTGGGATGGAGGCACATCGGTTCCGGTCAGTGCCGAGGTGGATGGTGGAGTTTCACCCAGCGACAGCTCAGAACTGGAAACCGAAGACTTAGGTGGCTTGGAGGATTTCACAGGCTAAGCCTTGGCCGGTGAATCCTGGGGCTTGAGCAAACCCCGAAGGATTAACTTATTTTTGCGCTCCTGCAGGACTCTTGGGCTGAAAGCATGACAAACCAAACAAGAGTCCTGCAGGTGCACCGCGCCTAGACAATAGACACAAGAAGTGTGACCATCTGTCAGAGACATCTTCTGACAGCATGAGTCACACTTCTTGAATCCAGACACTTTAGTATCCTTGGACATGTTACCACACACACACCAAGGTTAAACACGCACACACACAAGAAAAACAAGTTAGCAGGTATAACTAATTAAACAATATAAACTATACAGCTAACACACAGTGAAACTAAGTAAAGTCTACTACTATAGGCACTACCTAAAAACGTTCTTTTTTTTTTTTAAACTAGAAAAAGGCAAAAAAGGGTTAGCTTCTAATTTAAACGGCTACCGCGAAAGGGAAGGAAGGGGGAGGGGTGGGGAAAACTCTCCAAGTAAAACGAGTTTTCAAGAAAAAAACAGGAGGGCTAGATGCTATTTAGAGAATATAGCTAGGGGAATAGTACAACTAAGAAGTTAGTTACACTAAAAAGGATAAATTCTAGTAAAAATAGAAAAATACAATAAAGTATACGAGCCTGAGCCAGTAAGACAAACTCGCAGTCTGAAGCAGCAAACGAGATCTGAGTAACTAGCGCCAGGCATCATGGGATATGGGGTAGCCTCGAGCCAGTAAACAGCTCTCAAGCTATTGAAGATGGCCGAGTCGGAGCAGAGGATCGGCTCTGATCCCAACCAGCAAGAATGAAGGCGAGATAGACAACTTAACATTTATTGTTTCCGGGCTGTGGCAATGTTGCATCCAAACACTTTTTAGATACCAGTGTAGTTTCCTCATATGCAGTTTTGCATAAGGAATTAGCAGAATGCAGGATGCCATGAAGCCCAAAACCTGCAGAATTTTTCTTGAAGATAACTGGGTCTTTGTTGCCAACATTTTGAAATAAGTAGTCAGTTGCCTTTGTTTGTCTGGCGTGAGATAAGCCATCTGGGCAGTTGTATTTAAGCTTGCATCCAGGAATATTATCTCTTGGGAGGGTACTAGTTTTGATTTCTTTTCGTTTACTGTGTACCCTAGGCATGTTAGTAATCTTTTTACAAACGCCAGATGTGTAGTAGAATGTCCTTGTTCTCTGCTTGAATAAGACAGTCGTCCAAGTAAGGATAAATCTGTATTCCTCTTTGTCTGCAAAAAGCAATTACTGGTGAGAGACATTTTGTGAAGACTCTGGGCGCAGTAGATAAGCCAAAGGGCAGTGCAGAGAATTGGTAGTGCATTGAGCCACCTATAAATTTGAGGTATCTTCTGCATGATTGTCTGATTGGGACATGCAGGTATGCCTCTTTTAGGTCTAAAGTGACAAGCCAAGCCCTCTTGCCCAGCATGGGCAGAAGCTGCTGTAGAGTTAACATTTTGAATTTTGGAATATCCAAAAATGTGTTTAGAATAGACGGGTCCAGTATTGATCTCCAGGCTTTGTCCTTTCTGGGCACCAAGAATAGTTTTGAGTAAAATCCTAGTCCCTGCTCTTGTTGTGGTACTCGCTGAATGGCCCTCATGTCCATGAGGGATGACACTTGTTTTTGTGCCTCTGCCCATTGGTTGTGTGGCAGGCCTGGCATACCGTTTGCTCTTGGCAGGGTGTGAAAGTGGAACCTGTAGCCTTGTGACACTATATTCAAGACCCATTTGTCCTGGGTGATCATGTGCCAATTTCGTGAAAAAAGTGCTAGTTTTCCCCCTAAAGGAGCTGCCAGAAGATAAGTGCTTGGTGCTGGCAGGGGAAAGTCATTGAAACTGTTTTCTGTATGGCTGTGATTTATCTTCTTCACTTTTGGAGGTAGAAGCACCCCATTGTTTAGACCTGTATGAGCCTTGGGGCTGGGATCTGCCTCTGGGGCGTCTGTATCTACCTCTTTGTGGCCTGTTTGACACTGGAAAGGACCAATTCTTTGTAGGCCAGTTCCTGTTAAATCTGGGAGGCTGTACCTGTAAGAAATCCTTGACTGTTTGCATAGATTTTGCTTTGTCCTCCATTTTTTTCAGCACCTCTTCTGCTTTAGCCCCAAACAAGGTATCACGCTGTAATGGAGCATCTAATAATTTTGCTTTAACATGATCAGGCAGATTCTGTTCCTTTAACCAAGCATGCCTCCTAATGACAGAACCCGTATCAGCGGCCCTGCAGGAGGCCTCCAGAGAATCAAAACCACATTGCCAAGTATGCTTTCCCAATTGTTCAGCTGCATGCAATAAATCCTGCATTTCTTCGTTTTCTGCACATTCAGAATTTGTCAACATTTTCTGTTTAAGCAGTGACATAAGGTATTGCTGATATTTAAGCATATGAAACTGACAATTTAAAGCCCTTACGGCCAAGGTAGCAGAAGTGTAAATCTTTTTCCCCCATCTGTCCAGGGCCCTTGAATCCCTATCAGAGGGGATAGGGTTTTTTGCAGTGGAAGCCTTGACCCCTTTGGGACCCTGAGAGATAGTTTCTGGGTCTGCAGCAGGGTTTTTATAAAGAAATTTATGTGAATCAGGAACCCTGTAGTATTCTGTCTGGCTTAACAGGAGCTGGTGGTAGAGAGTCAGGAGACAGGCCAGACTCTGAAAATACATCATCTACAATGTCTAAAACAGGAGAAATAGCAAGGGGCCTGTGCTGAGGTAGTAAAAGGAAGTCTCTGAGCCTTTTCTTAGATTCTGAGTAATATTGGCTCTCCCAGTGGAAATGCTCCCTCATAGTATGCAGGGTCTCCTCAAAAGAATAATCCTCAGGAGGAGAGGCTGAATGGATACATTCTTCAGCATCAGAATCCTCAGAGGGAGGAAGAGAGTATTCCTGCTCAAAAGAGAAATCAAAGGAAATGGAAACCTGATCTGAAGATTCATATTCTATCTCTTGCTTAGACCTCTTATCAGAAGGGGGGATGGGAACCCCTGATCAAAGTAATTAGGTCTTCGGCCATTTTAAGCATCTTTTTTTTTTAGGCATGGAGGCCTGTCCAGGGGGATGTTGTACTTGTTTCTTTGTCTTTAGAGGTGCTTTATTCTTTGCCTTTGAAGCTGAAGTCGTTTTCACATATAACTGTGTAGGCCTGAAAACACCCTCAGAAGCCGATGTCTGTTCAGCGGCTCTGGACCTATCTGAGGGAATAGTTTCCGAGGCTCCAATACCTTGAGTTTCCAGTGGCCTAGTCAGCTGCGCGTGGGAGTCTGAAGCGGCCTGTGGCTCTGAAGTAGTGGGCATCAGGGGCTACGAAAGCCCCTCACTGAGAACCAGCGAACGGGGGACTGGCCTAGCAGAAGCCCCGTCGTCGGTTTTGGACCTCGGATGCCTGTCCTTTTCTTTGCGCTTTTTATAAACTCTGGAAGTCAGCTGTTCCGACGGCATTATATAATTAAATCTTCTGCCAAAGTAATGAAATGCAAAATCGAACAGATGCTTAATTGTTGGTTAAATCTCGCACAAAAGGAACAACTAGCAACGTCGTGGTCAGGGCCTAGGCAAGGAATACAGTAAGAATGAAAATCCTTATGAGGTATTTGCTTCTCACAAGAAATACAATTATTAACTTTTTCTGACATCGGTCTGGAGAAAGAAAAAAGTTTCCCCAACAGGGTACTTCGCTTTAATGAAGACTTCGGATCTGAAATTTGAACTTGAAAATTTCAGGAGTCGGCCGACCGGCACTTGCGAACTGCTTTTGCTTCGGGCACCGCGTGGCAAGAAAGACTGGAGAAAATGGCGTTGGCTGCATCTTTTATACCCCTGGTGCACTGACGTCAGGGAGGAGGCGACAGCAACCAACGCCGGACCAGGACTTTGGAATTCAGGCCGACTGCGGGTAGCCTGCCAGCAAGATAACCTAACTGTAATGACTGCAACAGTGAAACACTATGAACATCACCTGGATTACTTTGTCTGAAAAATCAAGAAAATCTGTCCTACTTTTACCCAAGTCCATCTCAGCTAGAATAAGGGCAGCATCCCACTGTACTGTCCTAGATAGCTGCATGAAGAATTTTCATGCAACTCTGTTGGTGTACCAACACTGTTCCATCAATATGGCCAACACTGTTGCATCAATATGGCCAAGTCCAATTCCACATAAAGAAGTGGTAATCTCTTCATTTGTTCTGTACTTAAAAGATACCTTTCATGTTGAAATTGAAGTGGCAAAGCTTTGTTACAGACCACACACAAAATTATTCATGTCACAAGCATGTATTCCAGACATTTTTGTTCCTCTGTAGCAGGAACAAAGCAGAGTCACCCTATAAGGTTCTCTACCCTAACTGAACAGTGATGTTTCTCACTTGATATACTAATACACTGAGGCATCCCAGCAATTACTACATTTTGGTAGCCTAATGCCATACCCTGAGCATGGAGATGTACAAATCACTTTACTACAGTGGCCTACAATGCCCTCCTCTTGCTAATTTGTGCTTATACATTCGCTATTAGGGCTACCACCCACTGGTGTCTAGGTAAGCCTAATGCCTTGCCCTTAGACAACCTCTCTGCATCACTGTCACTCCTTCAAAGGAGAGTGGCAGTGAGCACAGGCAGTTCTGGCCCAACCACCACCCCATGGATGGGCCTTCCCCATCCTCTCTGTCAGCACTATCAATCGCCCAAACTTGGGGTGCTGGCTTACATGGACGAATTTTCCAGTGCATTTGATAAAACAGGTGCATAGATAAGTATTCAGCTACTTGACCTTGAGGGTTATTTTAAGCCAAGAAAATTTCCCTTTTTTGCTCAAATTAAACTATCCCATTTGGTTAGAGACTGGCTTTACCCATCCCATGGTTGATAATTATATATTAGCCCTAATGAGAATAATTGGGATCACACTGTAGATAATTTGAGGGGAGATATGCATAGGATAAAGCATTTAGGAGCTGCCTCTGTCCATTAGTAGTACAGGGGCAGTCCTAGGGTACATTTTCTGTTTCCCATCCACAAATCCAAGTTTCTCTTGAATACAGACAGTGAAGAACTTTGTTTTGTGTAGATGGAGAGTCTGTTCCAGAGCAGCAGTATCCTCTGTGAGATATACCTGTTCCCTCCACACCATTCTGCTGATGGTGCAGAAGGAGTTATATCCCTAGACTGAATATTTCTGATGCCATTTGACTTGCGGAGGATGCCTTATATCCCAGACACAGGTCATTACTGTTACACAAAATATGACAAAAAAGAAAAAGAGAAACTTTATTGGAAGTTGAGTTTTTTTGTAAAATTCTTCAACTTTCTCATTATAAAAACGTGTTTTGGGTATTATTGTTTTTGAAGTTTCTTTGAGGGCACACACCCACCTAGTAGAGATGCATTTTTAGCCAACACTACCAACTTATTCAAAAACATTGCCATCTTTGCAGCCCCAACTCTCATCCTTTTTTGCTGAATTACTTATATCCTCAGTCAGCACATCATGTTCCACATGTATGCTATAAAGCTGTATCTTATCATTTACTGGTTTAAAGTGAGTACGCTTTACACTGTGAATGAAAAAATGTCAAGACATTTCTATTAATCATTCTGCAGTTTTACCAGCCCCTTCTAAGACTTCAGCAGTACATTGTTCTCTCTCTCTGCAATTCTTACAATTTGACCTTTTATGAAAGTGGGACTATTGTTCTGCTGCAGCACCAGGGGCTGCCTCTCTCCTTCAGCATTAAACTCCTCTTACCAACTTTGGAAGCCTCCATCTTATCTTCACTTCTACATTTTGAATTTGTTGGTATTTTGTGTCTTTCGGCTTTTCCCGGTTAGGGGTCGCCACAGCGGAACTCCGGTCCGCTAATGACTGGCAGTAGATTTTACGTACTGGCTTGCCGGGCCTAACGCACAACCTTCAACGAAGGAACGCCCATTCACGCATGTTGCTACACAGAAGACGCTCTAACTGAGAATCGAATGGGCAACGTCTGAGGCGACAACGCTACCGCAGCACCAATTTCCAGTAAATCCCTTAACTCACCATTAGTTTTTAAAGGCATATTGATCCTCCTCTTCCATCTTGACTTTATGAAGCCTGGAGTGTTGCACTTTTTACAAAAATGCCAGCATGCCCCACAAACCCACAACTACATCCTCACCAACAACGACTCGCGAGTCCGATCCATTCTGTACTGTTAGCTATTTTGTAGCACACCTTGTATCCCATTTCAGTCCTTACTTTTGTGGTACAAAGTGGTTGCTGTAATGCTCCTTGAATTTTGTCTGAACATTCAGCCTTGATAAATGCTCTCCTCAATGCTGTAACGCAGAAATATGTTCACTGTGGTCTCTTCTAGAGCAGGTAATTTTTCAGTCAAAACAGAAAGCAGTTTTGGGTTCCGAGTAAAGAAAAGTTGATATGAACAGTAGCAACACACATTCTGTATACTGTATTTTGTCATCAGACCTCATTCTAATGCAATTTCAGTAATATCCACGATCTTTTACTTATAACAATTTCAAGTGTGTCTGACTTTGTTCCACTGCTTCAAGGATTACATTCCACCATATTTAGTTTCAATACTGAAGTTGCCTACTGTATGTCTGACTACATCAATACTGAATTCTCCACCACTGTCACTGAAGAACTTCTGACATGGACCAGGTGTACTTACACAGCAAGGAATACACTTATTTAGAATTTCTGGTGGTTTCTTTTTGTTCATAATGCTTCTGACACTGAAACATGTAAGCTGATTAATGACATGAAGATTACCAAGTGCCAGGCTGAAGTTCAGCAAGTCCTTAGCAACTAACTGTATGCCTGAGATATGCCAATAAAAGGCTTTGCACAGGTCTGTCACACTTCAGGCAAACCTCAAAAACCCATTTCAAGACAGAAACATATGCAGAATCCTTGCTTACTGAACTACAAAGCAGTTTCTGTAGGTTATCCAAAACTATGTCCAAATTGAAAATGCTGTTTCTTTAAAACTCTCTTGGTTTAATTTCTCCACATTTTTTGCGTTTCCAATGGACCCCATTTCTAAGACAAATTATAATTAAAGTTTGTGATTCGTGGAATAAGTATTGTTTTAATCTTTGATGTTAGCCAAAAATGCTTTTTGCAGCACCCGCAATGTGCCCAGAAAGTACAGTTGTGTACACTTACCATAAATGTAGATGTTCGAGTGTCTTCACTGTTGCAGTCATCATTGTAGGGTTCTTCCTGCCGGCAGGCAGTCCTCGGTCGGCCAGAATCCTAAAGTCTGGGTCCGGCATCGGCTGTTCAGTCATGCTCCCTGACGTCAGAGCGCTAGGAGTACAAACTTGCCAGCCAACACCATGTTCTCCAGTTTTTCTTGCCGCAGATGTCAGGTGCCCAAAAGTGAAGGCTAATAGTAAAACAAAAATGTAACATACAACAAACCCCATACCCTGTAGCAAATACACCTCAGAAGAAGGGTGAAGTAGGAAACCACACTAATGAAAGTATAAGAGGGGGCAGGAGGGAGGGTAACCCAGACTGCAACAGTGAAGACACTTGAACATCTACATTTATGGTAAGTGTACATAACTGTACTATGTTCATCGTGTTTCACTGTTGCAGTCATCACTGTAGGGTTGAATCCCAAAGCTGAGATAAAGGGTGGTGGGTATAGAGAAGAAGGGGCGGCTAGAAGGCCCTGCAAGACTGCAGAAGCAAAGCCTGCCCTAGACTTAGAGTAAAGAGGGAGATTATAGTGCTTAGAGAAAGTACGCACTGAACTCCAAGTTGCAGCTTCCAAAATATCCTTGGTAGGTACTCCTCTGAGAAAGGCAGCTGAAGTAGCAGCAGCTCTGGTAGAGTGAGTCCTAATTTTTCCTGGGATTTGCTTTCCATGATGAGAGTAACAAAATCTGATTCCATGAGCAATCCATTTAGAAATGGTCTGTTTTGAAATAGCTTTGCCTTGGGAATTTGTTGCATAAGAAACAAACAGTTGCTCTGTTTTCCTAAAATCCTTGGTTCTGTCCAGGTAAAAATGAAGTTGTCTGTATACATCCAAGGAATGCAAGATCCTTTCCTCTTTATTTTGTGGATTATTGAAAGAAAGTTGGCAGGTGAATAGTTTGATTTAAAGACACTTTGGAAACCACTTTAGGCATGAAAGTAGGATTAGTCCTTAAAGACACCCTACCTTGGTGAAAAATAATGTAAGGTTCCACAGCCATGAGTGCTTGTAACTCCGAGACTCTCCTGGCTGAAGTCAAAGCCAGTAGTATAGCTGTCTTCCATGATAAATACTTAATATCAGATGTGGCAGCAGGCTCAAAAGGAGGCAGAGTGAGTTTTTCCAGAACATAGTTGAGGTCCCAGGCAGGTACAGGTGGTGTCCTAGGGGGCCTTAAATTCTTTGCTCCTCTGAGGTATTGTTTCAGAAGTGGTACGAAAAAATTGGAGGATCTGTATTGTAATGTGCAGAAATAGCTGAGGCATGTATTTTTATGGAGGAGAAGGATAAACCCCTATGTAGCTTGTCTGTCAGGTAAAGTAAAATCAGTGGGATATTAGGGATGAGAGGATCCGAATCCTGAGCATGCATCCAGGTGCAAAATCTCTTCCATTTACCTGCATAAGATTTTCTAGTGCTAGGCCGTCTGGCTTCTAAGATGACATCCATGACCTGTTTGGGAAGGAAAGGATTAATCATAGACCCTGAATTCACCAGGCTGCCAGGCTGAGAGTTTTGATATGAGAGTGCAGAACCTGGCCCTGGTGTTGGGACAAAAGATATGGAATCTGAGGTAAAATCCAAGGAGGCTCCTGGGATAGATTCATCAGTGTTGAGTACCAAAATTGACGAGGCCAATTTGGGGCCAGTAAAATCATCATCTTGGGCCTGTCCTGCTTGATCTTTAGTAACACCCGTGGAAGAAGAGGTAGTGGCAGAAAGGCATACCCCGAGAGGTTTCTCTAACTGAATGATAGTGCATCCACTTTCCATGCTAGCTTGTGAAATGTCCTTGTGCAAAAAATCTGTAACTGGTGGTTGAGGGGGGATACAAATAGATCTATGGCCGGGCAGCCCCAGGCTTCTGTAATCATCTTGAATATTTTGGTGTCTAGCATCCACTCATGTGGGTCTGACAGGTTCCTGCTCAGGCTGTCTGCCAGAATATTTTGTTTTCCTGGCAGGAACTGAGCTTGTAGATCCACTTTGCAAGCTAGAGCTGTGTTCCATAGAGTCATGGCTAGTCTGCAAAGGGGGTAGGAGTGTGAACCCCCTTGCTTGTTTATGTACCACATAACTGTGGTGTTGTCTGTCCGTATCAGTAGTTGTCCTGGTTGTAGAAGATCCCTGAAAGCCAAGAGGGCATTCTGTACAGCTAACATCTCTTTTAAATTGATATGTAGGTGCTTCTGATCCTCTGGCCAAAAACCTTGCAGACCTTTTCCCTGCAAGTGGGCTCCCCATGCATAACCCGAGGCGTCCGTGGTTAACACTTGGCTGGCTGGAGGCAGACTAAAGGCTTTCCCTTTGTTGTGACGACATGCCATGGTCCACCAATGGAATTCCTTTTGTAGGCAAGGCAGGACAGCAATCTGTGTGTCTAGACTGTGGCAATGCTGGGACCATACACTTTTTAGGTACCATTGTATTTTTCTCATATGTAGTCTTGCATTTGGTATGAGAAGGATGCAGGAGGCTATGTATCCTAAATCCTGCAGGAATTTCCTTGCAGTTAGCTGGGTTTCTGACGCCAAGGTTTTGAAAGTTGAAGCCAGCTGCAGTTGTTTTTCGGATGTCAGGAATGCCATTTGGGTTGTTGTGTTTAGAAGAGCACCCAGAAAAGTTATCTGTTGTGTGGGTGTCAAATTTGACTTTTTTATGTTCACAGTACTTGAGTAGATTTTGAACAAATTCCAGGTGCTGGAGTAAGACATCCTTGCTGTCTGCTTGAATAAAGCAATCGTCCAGATAAGGGTAAATTTGAATTCCCTTGAGTCTGCAATAAGCTACTACTGGTGCCAGGCACTTGGTAAAGACCCTGGGCACAGTAGACAAGCCAAAGGGCAGCGCAGAGAATTGGTAATGTTTCGAGCCGGCCTTGAACCTGAGGTATTTTCTGCACTCCTGTCTGATAGGGATGTGTAGGTAAGCCTCCTTTAAATCCAATGTCACTATCCATGCATTTTTGCTCAACATTGGCAGGAGCTGCTGCAGAGTAAGCATCTTGAATTTTGGTATCTCCAGGAAGGTGTTTAAGACACAGAGATCCAGGATGGGTCTCCATGAATTTTGCTTTCTGGGAACTAGGAACAGCCTTGAGTAAAAGCCTTGCCCCGTCTCTGATTGAGGAACCAGTTCTATGGCCCTCATAGCCATGAGGGATCCCACCTGGTTTAATGCCTCTGCCCATTGGTGTTTTGGTAGGTCTGGCCATCCGTTTGGTCTTGGTAAGGTATGAAAGTGGATTTTGAACCTCTTGAAACTACATCCAGAACCCACTTGTCTTGGGTTATGTAAGTCTAATTTTGTTGAAAAAGAGAGAGTTTTCCTCCTAGAGGGGCTTCCAGGAGAGAAGTTCCTGGAGCCATGCAGGGGGAGTCATTGAGCCTGTTTTCTGTAAGACTGAGGTCTGTCCTCTCCACCCATGGGAGTGGAAGCACTCCACTGTCTAGATCTGTAAGAGGTCTGTGCTTGGGCCCTCCCTCTGAAGCGCCTGTATCTACCCCTCTGTGGCCTGTCCGAGCTGGGAAAGGACCAATTTTTAGTTGGCCAATTTCTGCTAAATCTTGGGGGCTGAACTTGTAAGAAATCCTTAACCGTTTGCATGGATTTTGCCTTATCCTCCATTTTCTTTATCACCTCTTCAGCCTTAGACCCAAACAAAACATTATGCTGAACAGGAGCATCCAGTAACTTTGCTTTCACTTGATCAGGTAAGTTTTGCTCCTTTAACCAAGCATGCCTTCTAATGACTGTGCCAGAGGCAGCCGCCCTGCATGAAGCCTCCAAGGCATCAAAACCACAGTGTAAACCATGCTTCCCCACTTGTTCAGTTGCATGTATCAAATCATGTAATTCCTTATTATCTGCACATGCAGAAATGGTACCTAGCTTTTGTTTCATTACAGACAGTAGAAATTGCAGATATTTTAGCATATGAAATTGACAATTTAAAGCCCTAATAGATAAAGTAGCAAAAGTGTACACTTTTTTGCCCCATCTCTCCAAAGCTCTAGAATCCTTATCTGTCGAATAGGGTTTTTAGCAGAGGAGGCCATAACCCCCCTTAGGACCCTGAGAAATGGTTTCTGGATCAGCAGTAGGATTTTTGTAAAATAATTGGTGTGAGTCAGGGACCCTGTAATATCTGTCGGGCTTAGCAGGGGCTGGAGGAAAGGAGTCAGGAGTTAAATTAGCCTCAGAAAAGGCATCATCCACAATATCCAAAATAGGGGGGAATAGCCAGGGGTCTATGTTGGGGAAGAAGAAGGAAATCCCTAAGTCTTCTCTTAGATTCCGAGTACTCCTGTCCTTCCCAGTGAAAATGTTCCCTCATGTCATGTAAAGTTTTCCCAAAAGAAAAATCCTCAGGGGGAGAAGCTGATGGAATGGATTCCTCAGCATCAGAATCCTCATAAGGAGGGAAAGTATATTCCTGTTCCTGTTCAGAGGAAGACACTGAAGAAATAGATGCCAGCAGATTCATAATCCAATTCTTGCCTTGGCCTTTTGTCTGGAGGGGGATGTGAACCCCTAATCTTGGTTAGTAATTCCTCCGCCATTTTAAGTAGCTGTTTCTGAGATTTCGGTCCCGGATCAGAAGAGGCCTGGACTGGTGTCTTAGATTTAGAAGGAGTCTTTGCCTTTGTCTTTGGCTTTGCCTTTATCAGAAGCTGTGTAGGCCTGAAAACCCCCTCGGAGCATTGTCCGAAGGTCCTGCAGCTAGAGTACTCAAAGGCCTAGTTGGCTCCTCGTGGGAGTCCGTTTCGGCTATCGGTTCTGAAATGGCCAATGACAGGGGCTGCGAAAGCGCCTCACTGACAACGGCCGAACCTGTAGCTGGCTCTGCTTGTAAAACGTAGTCTGATTTGGACCTCGGAGGCCTGCCCTTATCCTTCCGTTGTTTGTGAACTCCGGTAGTCGGAAGCGTGTCAGACGACATTTTATAATTAAATCGCCTGCCAAAGTAGTGAAAAGCAAAATCGTACCTCCGCTTAACCGTACGTTGGTTAAATCTAGCACAAAACAGACAACTAGTTACGTCGTGGTCAGGGCCTAAACAAGGAATACAGTAAGAATGGAAATCCTTATGAGGTATTTGCTTCCCACAAGAAATGCAATTATTAACTTTTTCTGACATCGGACTGGAGCAAAAAAAAAGTTTCCCCAACGGGGTACTTAGCTTTGAGAAGAAGTACGTCTTTGGACTGAAGCACGGGAAAAAATGTCAGGAGTCAGCCGACCGGCACTTGCGAACTGCTTTCACCGCACGGCAAGAAAGACTGGAGAACAAGGCGTCGGCTGGCAGCTTTGTACTCCTAGCGCTCTGACGTCAGGGAACATGACTGAACAGCCGACGCCGGACCCAGACTTTGGGATTCTGGCTGACCGAGGACTGCCTGCCAGCAGGAAGAACCCTACAGTGATGACTGCAACAGTGAAACACGATGAACATCTGACTCGTTCTGCATTCATACCATGTTACACGTAGTAGAAGAATATCTAAATAAGACTACAAATTCTTTTTTATGAGATCCATTGCTCTCACTACTCTGGAAAAGTACAGTTTTGTACCTACCATAAATGTAGATGTTCGAGTGTTCACCCTGCTGCAGTCATCACACTTGGGTTATCCTGTCGTCAGGCGGTCCGGCAGTCGGCTAGAATTCCAAAGTCTTGGTCCGGCGTCGGTTGCTGTCGCTTCTTCCCTGACGTCAGTGCGCCAGGGGTATATATATTGCATCCAACGCCATTTTCTTCAGTTTTTCTTACACCAGATGTCAGGTGCCCCCAAAAAGGTGGTCAGTAATTAGTACCAAATTAAGCAATTTTTGCACAAAATCCCTCCAGCTATAAGCAAATACATCAGGAAGGTATTGTAGAGATTTTGCCAGTTAGATCAGAGGGGATGGAGGGAGGGTAACCTGGACTGCAGCAGGGTGAACACTTGAACATCTACATTTATGGTAGGTACAAAACTGTACTATGTTCATCGTGTTACCCTGCTGCAGTCATCACACTTGGGTAGAGTCCCAAAGCTAAGGAAGGGTGGAGGAGTCATAGAGGGTTAGAGGAGGCTAGAAGGCCCTGCAGAACTGCAGTGGCGAAGCCGTCTTAGAGTAAAGTGGTAAGTGATAGTGTTTGGTAAAGGTGTGTACTGAACTCCAAGTTGCAGCTTCCAAAATCTCCTTGGTTGGAACCACCCTGAGGAAGGCTGTAGAAGTAGCTGTTGCCCTGGTAGAGTGGGGCCTAATGGTAGCAGGAACTGGTTTTCCATGATGGGTATAGCAAAAACGAATGCAATGTCCTATCCATTTGGAAATGGTTTGTTTTGATATAGCCTTCCCTTGTGAAGCTGCAGCATAGGATACAAAGAGCTGGTCAGATTTTCTGAAAACTTTAGTTTTATCCAACTAGTAACGAAGTTGCCTGTGAATGTCCAAGGAATGCAGGAGTCTTTCTCCTTTGTTCTGTGGTTTTGGGAAGAAGGTGGGTAAGTGGATGGTTTGATTTAAAGCCACACTGGAAACCACCTTAGGCATGAAGGAAGGATTAGTTCGTAGAGAAACTCTATCTTGATGGAAAATGAGGAAAGGTTCCACTGCCATTAGTGCCTGCAGCTCTGAGACTCTTCTAGCTGAAGTTATTGCTAGCAGCAGGGCAGTCTTCCATGATAGAAACTGTAGATCTGCAGAGAAAGCTGGTTCAAAGGGAGGTAGCGTAAATTTTTCCAGAACAAAATTGAGGTCCCATGTTGGTGTAGGTGCTCTCCTGGGGGGCCTATTGTTTTTTGCCCCTCTGAGGAACTGCCTTAGAAGTGGAAGTGAAAATAAGGGTGGATCCGTGTTGTAGTGGGCTGAAATATAGCTGATGCATGGATTTTAATGGAGGAAAAAGAAAGTCCTTTGTGCAACATCTTCTCAGTTAAATACTGTAGAATCTGAGGCATGTGAGGCTGAAGTGTGTTTTGGCCTTTAGCTTGGTTCCAGGCGCAAAACCTTTTCCATTTGTCCGAGTAGGCCTTCCTGGTGCTGGGCCTCCTAGCTTCCAGAATAACACCCATAACTGCTTGGGAAAGAGGAGCTGGCTGGATGCTTAGGTGATTTGCCATGCAGCCAGATTTAAGGTTTTGAGCTGGCTGTGAAGAATCTGATTGTTTTGCTGTGTGAGCAAATGGGCAATTTGTGGTAAAATCCAAGGTGGGCCCTGGGACATATTCCTCAATAGCGGGTACCAGTGCTGGCGTGGCCAGTCTGGGGCTATGAGTATCAGTCGTGGTCTCTCCTTTCTGACTTTCAGAAGCACCTTTGTGAGGAGAGGCAATGGAGGGAAGGCATATACTGTCAGGTTTTTCCAACTGAAAGAGTGCGTCCACTTTCCAAGCTTGATGGTGAAGTGTCCTTGTGCAAAGTTTTGTTAGCTGATAGTTTTGAGGACTGGCAAACAGGTCTATGTCTGGAAGGCCTCATTTTTGAGTTATCATTGCAAATACTTGTGGATCCAGTTTCCACTCGTTGGGATCCATGATGTTTCTGCTGAGGTCGTCTGCCAATGTGTTCTTTTTTCCTGGCAGGAATTGAGCTTGTAACTGAACTTGGTAAGCCAGAGCTGTGTTCCACAAGGTCATTGCTTGCCTGCATAGAGGGTAGGAGTATGTACCCCCTTGTTTGTTTATGTACCACATTACTGTGGTGTTGTCCGTCCTTATTGTAAGTTGTCCTGGATGTAATAGATTCTTGAAGGCTGTCAGAGCATTCTGTACAGCTAGCATCTCTTTTTGACTGATGTGCAGATTCCTGTGATCTGCAGTCCAGACGCCTTGAACGCATTGTCCTGCCATGTGTGCCCCCCAGGCGTAGTCCGATGCATCTGTTGTCATAGTTTGCCTGGCTGGGGGCAAGGTGAAAGGCTGACCCTTGTTGAGGTGACATGCCTGTGACCACCATAGAAACTCCTGTTGGAGGCAGGGAATAAGAGATATCATTGTGTCCAAGCTGTGGCTGTGTTGAGACCATACACTTTTTAGGTACCACTGTAATTTCCTCATATGCAGCTTTGCAAACGGTATTAGTAGTATGCAAGATGCCATGAAGCCCAAGGCCTGCAGAATTTTTCTTGCAGGACGTTGGGTCTTTGTTGCCATTGTTTTGAAATATTGAGTCAGTTGTAGTTGTTTGTCTGGCGTTAGATAAGCCTTCTGGGCCATTGTATTCAAGCTGGCACCCAGGAATGTCATATTTTGTGAGGGTACTAGTTTTGATTTCTTTTCGTTTACTCTGTACCCCAAGCAACTTAGAAGATGTTTTACAAAAGCCAGATGTTGTAAGAGAATGTCCTTACTTTCTGCTTGGATGAGGCAGTCATCCAGGTATGGGTATATTTGAATTCCTCTTTGTCTGCAGTATGCAATTACTGGTGCCAGGCATTTTGTGAAGACCCTGGGCGCAGTAGATAAGCCAAAGGGCAGTGCAGAGAATTGGTAATGGGTTGAACCTGCAATGAAACGGAGGTATCTTCTGCAACTTTGTCTGATAGGGACATGCAGGTATGCCTCCTTGAGGTCCAGCGTTACTAACCATGCTTTCTTGCCCAACATGGGAAGAAGCTGCTGTAGTGTTAGCATCTTGAATTTGGGTACTTGTAAGAAGGTGTTTAGAAATGAAAGGTCCAGAATTGGTCTCCAGGCATTGTCCTTTCTGGGAACTAGAAAGAGTCTGGAGTAAAATCCTTGGCCTTGCTCTCATGTAGGTACCAGTTGAATGTCTCTCATGTCTGTGAGAGCTGTAATTTGTTTTTGTGCCTCTGCCCATTGATTTTGTGGCAGGTTTGGCATTTCTCTTTTCATTGGCAAGGTGTGAAAATGGAATCTGTATCCTCGTAAAATTATGTCTAGGACCCATTTGTCCTTTGTGACAATGTGCCAGTTGTCTGAAAAAAGTGCGAGTTTTCTTCCCAAGGGGTCTGCCAAGAGAGTGTTGCCTGGCCAGATGAGGTGCAAGTCATTGAGTTTGCCTTCTGGTAGTTTGGGATCTGTCTTCTCCTCCCTTCTGTGTTGCAGTGCCCCATTGCCGAGGTTTGTATTGGGCTTGTGGTTGGCCTCTGCCTCTTGGACGTCTGTATTTACCCCTCTGTGGTCTGTCAGAAGCTGGAAAGGACCAATTTTTTGTTGTCCAATTTCTGCTGAAGCCAGGGGGCTGTACCTGTAGAAAATCTTTGACGGTCTGCATAGATTTTGCCTTATCCTCCATTTTCTTTAAGACTTGTTCTGCTTTAACTCCAAAAAGAACATCCTGCTGTAAGGGAGCATCTAGAAGCTTTGCTTTAACATGATCAGGCAGAGTTTGTTCCTTTAACCAAGCATGTCTACGTATAACAGACCCAGTGACAGCTGCTCTGCAAGAAGCCTCCAAAGAATCAAACCCACATTGTAAAGTATGTTTGCCCACCTGTTCAGTTGGATGCAACAGATCCTGCATTTCTTTCAATTCAGACTATTGAGGGAGTGCGCTCATTTTTTGTTTTAACTGAGACATTAGAAATTGCTGATATTTTAGCATGTGAAATTGGCAATTTAGTGCCCTCATAGCTAGAGTGGCTGAGGTGTAAACATTTTTCCCCCACCTGTCTAGTGCTCTTGAGTCTCTTTCAGAGGGTACAGGATTTTTTGCCATAGAAGCCTTAGCCCCTTTGGGACCCTGGGAGATAGTCTCTGGATCAGCAACAGGGCTTTTATAAAGGAATATGTGGGAATCAGGCACTCTATAGTATCTGTCAGGTTTGGCTGGAGCAGGAGGCAGAGAATCTGGGTTCAAACTGGATTCTAAGTAAACATCATCCACAATGTCTAAAACTGGGGGCATGGCAAGTGGTCTGTGCTGGGGGAGTAAAAGAAACTCTCTGAGCCTTTTCTTTGAGTCAGAGTAGTCCTGACCTTCCCAGTGAAAATGTTCCCTCATAGTGTGTAAAGTTTCCCCAAAGGAGTAGTCTTCAGGAGGAGAAGCTGAGGGAATAGAATCCTCAGCATCAGAATCTTCATAAGGGGAGAAGGAGTAATCTTGGTCCTCAGAGAAGCCTGAGGAAATAGACACTTGATCAGAGGAGGCATAATCTTCCTCTTGTCTAGACCTTTTGTCGGGTGGGGGTTGGGAACCCCTGATTAAAGAGATCAAATCTTCAGCCATTTTGAGCATCTGTTTCTTAGGCATGGGGCCTTGAACTGGAGACTGTAGTGCAGTCCTTTTAGGTTTAATAGGAGTCTTAAGCTTAGGATACGTTTTTATGGTAAGCGTCGTCGGTCTGAAAACGCCTTCAGAAATCGAAGGTGTTTCTGCAGCACCGACATCTCTTTCTGCAGTGTCGTCGGTAGGGGCTAAACAAAATGGCTGCGTTGGCCTAGCACTCTCCGCCCAAGGCTCCGAAGCAGTCTCGGGTTCTAGATCTGCGGCAGTCAGGGGCTGTATCGGAGCCTCACTGAAGACCGGTGAACCGGAGACCGGTCCAGCCGAGGCCTCGGCGTCTGGCTTGGGTCTAGGCTGCCTGTCCTTATCCTTGCGTTTTTTGTGCACGCCGGTAGTCGGTTGCTCCGACGGCATTGTGTAGTTAAATTTTCTACCGAAGTAGTGTCGTGCGAAATCAAAGAGTCTTTTTATAGTACGCTTATTAAACCTAGCACAAAAACGACAACCAGTGACGTCGTGGTCTGGGCCTAGGCAAGGTATGCAGTAAGAATGAAAATCCTTATTAGAATTTGCTTCCCACAAGAAATACAATTGTTAACTTTTTCTGACATCGGTCTGAGACAAGAAAAGTTTCCCCAACGGGGTACTTGGCTTTATTGAAGACTTCGGATCTGAAATTCGACTTCGCAAATCTCAGGTGTCGGCCAACCGGCACTTGCGAACTGCTTCTGCTTCGGGCAAAGCGCAGCAAGAAAAACTGGAGAAAATGGTGTCGGATGCAATATATATACCCCTGGCGCACTGACGTCAGGGAAGAAGCGACAGCAACCGACGCCGGACCAAGACTTTGGAATTCCGGCTGACTGCGGGACCGCCTGACGACAGGATAACCCAAGTGTGATGACTGCAGCAGGGTAACACGATGAACATCTGTCTGGTTATCCTTCCACACTGCTCTCATTTCTGCCTGCAAATCCTGGAATTTTATGACTCCGTGTCTCTCTGTACATAAGACACTGTAATCACTGGGTGTAGCAATTTCAATAATCAGGGCTACTTTTGACTTCTTTTCATGGACTACTACATCTGGTTTTCTCGCAGCTATTTTTTGAACTGTTGGCAACAAGTAATCCAATGTGATAAACTTCATCATTCTCTATAATGCTTTGTTGCTCAAGTTTCCAATGCTTCTCATCTACTTCAATATTGTAATGTTTGCACAATCCCCACTTTAATAGTCTTGCCACATTATTATGCCTTTCAGTATACAGGCCCTCTGCCATTAGTGTACCACACCCAGCAACAAGATGTGCAACTCTTTGCCATTTTGTTATACAGAATCTGCATTTGTCTATTTCTCCAACATATTCAATGGACTTTGTAAACCATGCACATAGTCCACTAGCCTGGACCGCTAATATTAACCTTTCATCTTTTGGTTTACATTCACCTCTCCTTCATCATTCCTACATCAATCCTGATTGACATGAAGTTGTTCCACGAGTTTCTGTCCTTGCAACTATATTTATGCCTTTTCCACATTTCTTGCCTTCTCATCTGAACATTCCGCTTACATTATTTCTTTTTGTTTATGGCACATTCAGTTGCCTAATTTTTTTCTACTTCTGGATTGTTTTCCAATCCCACTCGACACTGATATGCTTCTGCTAAACTAAGCAGGGAAGTCAAATTAGATTTATTATCTTCATGTTTCAAAACTTTGGAAACTTATATTACCATCGTTCAGATGGTTGAGGGTACAGGTGCAAAAGTTTATAATCCCTAGTGCATTTTTTGTCGCCTCTGAAACTTCACAATGTAGCTTGCCTTCTTGTTGTTGAGTGATGTTCACAACTGGATTGGAGACCGCACTACAGTGGGAATCGAGAAATTTACCCTTTTCTTCCCTGTAGTGCAATCCTGACGATAGAATATATAATTAGCAGGGGGTGGGAGGCTTGCCGCCATGCAAAACATTTGTAGGACATCTCTGGACGTCGGTGATGTTGAATTCGACTTATCAACATTAGCGCATTCATTGTTGTGAGAGAACAGTGTTGTAATTTACATCCTTCAGTTCAAATAAGTCATTACTTGAACAACTGATTATCAGAATTTTGATAGTAAATCAATCTATACATGTAATCAGTTTTTAGGAGGCCCATACCTCCTTCAGAATGAGGAACATATAATCTTAGTATACACGTGTTGTTGTCTTTCAGCTTTTCCTGGTTAGGGGTCGCCACAGTGGAACTCTGGTCCGCTAATGATTGGCAGTAGATTTTCACGAACGCGAAGGCACACCCATTTACGCATGTCTTTTGAACTCCCACCCAACTACGGGGAGGACATGCAGACTCCACACAGAAGGCACTCCCCGCACTCCAGCTGAGAATCGAATGGGAGAACCTCTTGCTGTGAGGCAACAATGCTACCACTGCTCCACCGCAGATTACGAATTCTTTATATATCATTTGATAAATTAGAGGAATTTTTTTCTGGTCTTCCTCTACAACTGACCCAGTACCTTTTGGGGCCAGTCAATCACTCCAAAACTGTAAGTTTGAACAGGAAGAGCAAATTGGTTTAAAGCTTGATGTCAAGGCTGTTTTCAGTATTAATTTTAGTCTTCTAAAATATTCCCATAAGTTTTATATGCATTTGTTCATGTTTTATTGTCACTCATCAATTTCCAAGTATTTATACACTCACTCCTGCTCAAGTTCCTTTATATCACATTCCTGATATGTTCTTGGTACTGCAGCGTTCCTGGTTTAAATGTTACTTTTGCACATTTATCAAGACCAAATGATATTCTTACATCACCTGAGAAAGTTTCGACCACTTCCAGGTGAACTTTCAGCTCCTCATCTGATGAGCTATACAGTTTTAAATCATTCTCAAAATGAAGATGAGAAGTTTTTACATTTTGTTGCTGTATGGGACCCAAATTGTAACTATGACTTAATTTATTAAGCAGACAACTTAATGGATTAAGGGCAAGACAAAGGAGTAGTGGACGAGTCCACCTGGAATATCCCCCCTTTGAATTTTTATTCTCCAGTTAATAATTTTCCTTTTTCATGGCTTAGCTGCAAAATGTTTGCCACTGTTTCATGTAAAGTAACTGATCAATGTAGGGTGCATCTTATACATCTGTAAGCACGCCTTTATCCATGAATGTGGGATGCTGTCAAAGGGTCTACTTCACATAATCTAATTTACACTTACCAAAAACTGAAAAGGATGAGACAACTTCTCCTTAAACTTACTTTCATGAACACTTGGATCACCGCAATTTTAGTCCAGGAAAGGAACCTCTTGGCCACCTCATTGTCTCTCACAACCAACACATCCAAGAACTCAATTTCATGAAGTGCAGATTTGAAGATGAACGTTAAAAATTTCGTACTCATGCTAACAAACTCATGAAATTCCAGAAATGTGTTGAAGTCACCCTTCCACAAAATAAAAAGGTCATCTACAAACCTTCTGAAGAATAAAATATGACTGCCATTCAATACATATTCAGTCTCCCAAATAGCCATAACTGCATTTGCGTAGCTACTGGCACAGGAGGTGCCCATAGCTAAGTCATTGCATTGCTTGTATGCCTGCCCCTCAAACACAAAAACATTGTGTTCAAGCACAATTTCAAGTAATTTGGCCAATAGGCTAACAGTTTGCTCCCCATAGTTAGCATAATGTTCTAAAAACAGAACAGTACTGGCAATACCCCCTACATTAGGTATCACAGTAACTACATCCATGTTAACAACTAAATAGTCCTTGCAAGTGCTCATGGAAGCAAAACAATACAAATCATTCAAATAATGCTCACTGTCCTTCAAAATATGCTTGAGATTATCCAAAGCAGGTCTCAGATGTTTTCTATATAAATCTACATTGATTCCGGACACCAACTCCTACCAGAGACAATCAGTCTCATTGGTGGATCTACATTGCTCTAATGCAGTTTCGGTAAGCCTTGTATGAGCGAAACTGTAGGTTTGCTCACAAACAAATACTCAAATAACTTGTCATCTATCAGATTTACAGATTTAACTCTAACAGACATTTCACCAAAATATGTACATCAAAATAACATTGTTGACTTGCACACATGATATTTTCTCATAGAACTGCCCATCAACCAACATATTTCTCATTTTTGTAACATACCATTCCTTATCCAATACCACAGTTGGCCCACCCTTGTCGGCATGTCTAATAATGATATCTCTGTTGTGCTCAAGACATTTCAATGCATCATTCTCATTTTTGGTTAGGCTATACCATTTTCTATTCTGATGAGACACAGCATTACCAAACTCCACGTCATAAATGTCCTGTACACACAGCTTCTCAAAGGCTGTCACTAGTGAATTAGGCTTAGGGATGAACCCACTGGGTTTAGAAAAAACATTATTAGCATTGTTAATATTATTAGATAGAGCTGCATCATTACTGGTACTACTATACAACAATTTTAGTGTTAAATGCCTAACAAACATTTTCACATCAAAAATGACTTTTGTGTAGTTAGACTTACTGGCAGGTATGAAGGACAAGCCATTCTGTAACACACACTTTTCATATTCAGATAACGTGTGGCTAGACAAATTCCACACTAGTCCTTTTTTGCGTTCAAAAACACTTTCTTGATGGTGTTCTGACTGTTTATATTCCCTTCCAGTTTCCTTTTGTTGCAACGCCGGCTTCTCCCTCTCTGTTGTTCTTTTATAAACTTGAAGTTCTGCTCTTTCGCGGGCAATGGAAAATGGAGGTCATATTGCCCAAAAGAGCTCACAAGGTTAGAGCCCGTACCAACTAGCTTAGTTGCTATATTAACGCGTTTAACCACTGTGGAATCCCTATAAACTTGAGCCGTGGTGACAATAACTTTTTTGCGAGCTCCCAAGTCCCTGCACAGGGCTGCAGCATTATCTAATAGTTGAGGTACATCATTTCCACTTGTTGATCTTGCATAACTCACACAAAATATCTCCAATGTGGTGACAGCGCCATCTGCTGTCAAGAACGCTTCCCTAGCATCCAACGAACTTGCATTACTGGCATTTGATGCCTCCGAACCAACAATGCTGCCATCTACAGTTAAGTCCGTAGAACTGGCCTCAACTCTAGGCTCAGCTACATCTTCTCTAGGCCAGGTAAAGACATTCCCTGCATGGAAATCTCATCGATCACGGCATATTTTGCTAATTTTGCCTTTCTGCAACTTGGCCTCATACACAGAAAGGGAATTCAGCATGGCAGTCAGATGTTGGTTTAAAACAGCATCTGGATATATTTTTAGCAAATGCCAATATTTGACTTTCACAGAGTCAGTTAATGTCTTAATCTCCCTTTCAGTGGCTTGTATCAGAAGCCTGAGATAACTAAAAGCTTCCTTGAATATTGACCTTCTGCCACTAAGGCAGAAGCAGATTATCACCATTAACATGGGAAGGCATTTTCAAAATGCGTAAGCCTCTCTGCACAATATTTTCAGCCAGGCATACCTCCAAATGAAATTTCTGAAATTGACTTCTCTTCAGTTTATACAAATCTTTCTCTAGGGCAAATAAATGAGTCTTTAAAGCAATAATATCAACAGTACTGCTTCCATCAGGGCCGCCCTCCACAGAGCAGCCAAGTAAGGAGTTGACACACACAATAATATCAGTCAAAAACTTATTCAACTTGCTGCCATTGTTCATAGAATTAACTCCTGAGTTTGTAGAACCAGAGTCCAACTCAATTATCTCATCTAAGTCAAAAAAGAGATGAAAGCGAACCAAAAAAACCACGAATAAACAACCAGAAGTTCGCTGGAAACTCCAAATAAGGGCTCGCAACACAAATAGTTGAAGTAGTTTATTGAATAACGCTCACAAATTCATACGTATGAATTTGTGAGCGTTATTCAATAAACTACTTCAACTGTTTGTGTTGCGAGCCCTTATTTGGAGTTTCCAGCGAACTTCTGGTTGTTTTGTCAATTATCTCATCTGCCATTGTGATGAGTCAAGTGGTAACAAAGTAACTCAACAAAACAAAATTAAAAGAAATACTACTGAAGCAAGCTAAAATGCTGTGTCGAAGAAAGACAAAAATGAATAAATCCAGTAAAAAACAGACACAGTCACGACTGCAGTATCCAGTACTAAAAGATTTTACTTCAAGTGCACAGAACACAAGCGCTTTCACTATAATAGCTTCATCAGGTAAGGAGAGTTCCAGGTTAGGTGATATAGCTAATAAGACTGAAGACTTAGAGTCTACATGGACTGTTAGGTTGAGGGGGGACTCGGGGCATGGTCTTAATGAATCTGTACCTGAGACCCCAACTTAAAAATAGACCCTTGAGGAGAAAGTGCAACTTTCACTAATGTATTTATGTGGTATTAAATTATATGCTGGTATTTTGTATGTAACATGCTTTTAAACTGTGATTGGAATGTATCATGTGATTGTTACCTTAGTGCTTTATATGAGATGTGTTTTACTGTGCATTTTAAACATCTGATGAAGCTATTATAGTGAAAACATTTGTGTTCTGTGCACTTGAAGCAAAATCTTTTAGTACTGGATACTGTGGTCGCGGCTGTGTCTGTTTTTTATTGGATTTATTAATTTTTGTCTTTCTTCGACACAGCATTTGAGCCTGCTTCAGTGGTATTTCTTTTAACATTTGCAGTGTTTGACTGCTACAGTCGTAAACATAAAGATTTGCATGAATGGTTTGATAAGAAAGGTGTATAAAAGATATAGATTTTCTCTCTTCAGAGAGACTGATTTACTAACTGTTATGAAGACAGTCTCCCAGTGCTGTAAAATAGAAATTTCTGTCTGCACATCCTGAAGTGTTGTTCCAGACTGAAGGCATATAAGGTTGTTCTTCTTTTGGCTTTTCCCGGTTAGGGGTCGCCACAGCGGAACTCCGGTCCACTGATGACTGGCAGTAGATTTTTACGGTGCCGAGGTGCCAGCTCGATACCCAACCTTCAACGAAGGCATGCCCCATTCTACACATGACTTTTGAACGCCACTCAACCGCGGGGAGGACATGCAGATTCCACACAGAAGGCGCTCAAGCAGAGAATGGAATGGGAGAACCTCTTGCTGTGAGGCAACAATGCTAACGCTGCAACACCGCGGCTTCTAATTCTTAATTTTATTTATTTATGACTAACATTTTGGTGACATTCTCTGAATCTGAACTTCTGTACTGCTGCAAGGCAGTTCTGGAATAGGTCCCATTACAGATTTTCTGTGAATTCCACACTGCTTTGCATGGAATAGTCAGACTCAGATGTGCAGCTATTCAGGGTGTGCAAACATTCTAGCTTTGGCAGGGAAATTGTTTTGTAAAGTAGAAAGGGGTTGGGTTGTTTTTTTCTCTTTTACACAACTTTAGCAAAATGTAAAATAAGTGAATGACTGTTTCTGTTTGACTGAGTTGTCTGTAAGGTATGCAAAGTAATACTGGCAGGACCCTACAGCAAATGAGAACAGTAAATGTATGCACACATACAGTAAAGGACAAATTAGCACAAGGAGGCATGTTGTGTCCAGGGCGGTACCCTCATGACTTGAAAGAAAACAGGTATGATAGATGTTTTATTCTGTTAATGTATCAATGTATGAGAGAAAGAAAAAAGTTAAAAGTTAAAGATAAAGTTAAACCAAGTTCATGAGCCCACCGCATGATTGGGATTGTAGACTGTAAACTGTTAAAACAAATTCATGAGCCCATAGCATGATTGTGACAGAGACTATATAACAAGTTCATGAGCCCACAGCACAATTAGGACATAGACTATAAACTGTTTAAACAAATTCATAAGCCTACAGCATGATGGGATGTAAAAGTATGCATGGTTAAAATAAATTCATGAGCCCATAGCACACTGGGACTTAAGTGCGACTGCGTGGAAGTACCCTCAGAGGGTCCAAAAGAGTGTTCAGTTCTGGATCCAGTACTTATCCGCCCCATTATCCCGAACGCAATGCTGGAACAAGGTGCAGCTTGGTTGGCAACAATGAGCTAGCAGTGCCCCTCTGGCTTCATCTAACATATCTTGCTTCAATTGTAGAGAAGCACCACATTGGAGAGGGGAATGCCTACATAGGCAAATGCAGAGAGTCCAAGATACTTGTACTGAATGGCAACCAAATTATAATAATGAATGCAGTTTTTCCTTCACCACCTCTTCAGACTGGAAGGAGTCAAGAAGCTCCATACTGACTAGGTCAAGGAAATAATAGAGCAGTGAATCTTAACCCTCGACTGCCAATAGATCAAAATGGACCCTATGTTAAGATGAACATAAATTCAAAGAAAACCCCATTTCTGGTGGGCACTGGAGCCACTAGATCAGTGTTAAAAATTACTTCAGATACTCAAATACCAGTATCACAACATAACGTAAAGGCAGTCGGAGTGACAAATACTATGGTTACATATCCTGTTTCGGAACCCATCCCCATTTCTTTAGGTCCAAACAAAGAAAAGCATTCTTTTCCGAGTACAACTGCACCAGTAAATCTGCTAGGAAGAGATTGGTTATGTACCTCAGAAAATGTGTATTTAAATATTCTGACAGAATCAGAGGGGGAAGTATTGGCAGTTTTATCAAAAGCTGAAGAACAGCCTGTAGGAACCATACAGACACATGGAGAGTTAATATAGCAGGTACCTGCCAACTTGTGGGCTAAGCATGCAAATGAACGAGGTATACTGAAATCATCAGAACCAGTAAAAATAAAATTAAACCCATCAAAACCTCTCCCTAGAGTGCCACAATATCCACTAAAGCTGGAAGCACAGCAGGGACTCAAACCTGTCAGTCTCTGATACAGAAAGGAATAATATCAGCTAAAAGCCCTTGTAATTTCCCATCAAAAAGCCGGGAAAGGATTGTTATAGATCTGTACAAGACTTAAGGGCTGAAATAATGCAGTATTGCCTACTTTTCCTGTTTTTCCAAATCCAGCAACAAGACTGAGCTGCACACCACCTACAGCTAGTTACTTTTCTGTAACAGATTTATGTTCAGCATTCTTTTCTATACCTATTCACCCTGACAGTCCGTCACTGTTCACAGCAGCATACCTGGACACAGTTGCCACACGGATATACTACATCTCCACTGTTTTCTCAAAGTCTGAAAAAAAAGATTTGGAGAATGTGACATTTCTGGGTGGGTCTGTCAGTACAATATGTAGATGACTTCTAATAGCATCAAATTCCTTTTAGCAATGTCAGCAGGATACCCTGCATCTTCTGACTATCCTTACAGAAAAGCGAAAGAAAGTGTCTAGAGAAAAACTACAATTGTGGTCCCCTGAGGTATGTTTATCTTGGTCATTTAATATCTAGGGTAGCAGGCAAGTGTTACCATCGCGTACTGATGCAGTATCTAAGGCCCCACATCCGAGTAATCAGCGACAGCTTAGGTCTTTCCTAGGTATGACAGAATACTGCAGACAGTGAATCCTAACTATACAGAAATTGCCAAACCTTGTACAAATCTTTTAAAAGCAGGATAAACCAAAGCCTTTCTTTTGCAATAGTGAAGAGGAAAATTAATTTCAGAATTTGAAACTAGTTTTAGCTACTGACCCATCTTTAGGGTTACCAGACTATGGTAAGACTTGTATTTTATTTTGTCATGAAAGAAATGGATTTGCTCAAGGAGTGCTTGCACAGAAACATGACAGCTATCATCCATAACCTTATTACAGCACTGCATTTGATTCTGTTGCAAAAGGTTTTCCACCCTGTTTAAGGGCAGTTGCTGCTGATGTCACAATTCTAGTTAATTTTGCACAATTGCTGGTGTTTGGGCATGATCTCACAGTAGCTGTCCCACATTCTGTATCATCACTTTTGCTTAAAATGAAAACTCAACTACTCTTGACTGCACATCTAACTAGATATGAACTTACACTTCTTTCTGATCCATCTATTTCTCTGATCCGCTGTCCTGTTCTAAATCCTGCATCTCTGTTGCCTACTGGTGAGGATGATGAAGAGCATGATTGTGTGTGCGTAACTATTTGTTTTCTCCTAGGAAGGACCTAAAGGACACTCCTATATCCAAAGCTGATCAGAACTTATTCATGTATGGCTCCTGTGGAAGAAATCAAAGACGGCAATTCACTCCGGGAATAGCCTTCTGCACCGAAGAGACAATAATGGTACAACAATGGTCAGAGGGTGCTCACTCTGCTGAAATAGCTGAGTTAGTGGCTTTGCAAAAAGCCTGTGAGTTAGCCAGAGTCATGGTGGCCAATATTTTTAAAGACAGCCATTATGCTTTTCAGGTGGTACATGATTTTGGGCAACTTTGGAAAGAAAGAGGGTCTTTTTTTCACCTCTTCAAGAAATCAAATTAAAAAATCCAGGGTACATAAAATCATTGTTAGATGAACTTTTGCTACCAAAGAGTCTGTCTGTAATCAAATGTTGTGCACATCAAAAAGGCCTGGATGTTGTTACAAATGGTAGCAATTTAGCAGAACAATCTGCTAAACAAGCAGTTATAGAGTGTTGCAAAAATCTGTGTATGTTAACAATAACTAACTACAACAGTCATGTTGTGTTTGATTTTGAAAAGTTGTCAGCCTTTCAAGCTGAAGCATCACAGGAAGAAGTTCTGTGGTGGCTCAAGGATGGATGTAGAAAATCCTCTGCTGGCATATGGCGACATCCGGACTGTCGACTGATGGTGCCTGCCTCTTTGCTACCTTACCTGGTAAGGGCATATTATCCACATGCCCATACAGGTAAGACTGTTAAGATGAGCCACAAAGAATCAAAGAAAATGATAACGTTTATATCACATGGGATCACCCAATACCAACAGTTCAAAAGACAGATGCTAGAAAACCGGATACAGTGGTCCAAGAAAAGAAGACAAAAGTAGCATTGATCATTGAAATCACCACACATAGTGACTACAGTGTCTTGCATACAGAGAGACACAAAGTCATAAAATACCTGGATGTGCAAGCAGAAACAGGAGCCATGTGGAAGAAAGATACCCAGACAGTTCCAATAGTAGTAGGAGTAACTGGTCTTATAAAAAATAATTTACAATCGTATTTAGATATGCTACCAGTTCGCGTAACACTGTACGAATTGTAGGAGGAGTCATTACTGGGCACATTGCGGGTGCTACGAAGAGCACTTTTGGCTAACATCAAATAGTGAAACAATACTAATTTCATCGACTGTAATCGCACTTTGACTTAGGAATGGGGTCTATTCCAGTCATGGTATTGGAAACCCAAAAGACTTGGAGAAATTAAAAACGTAAGACAGCTTTATTTCATTAAATTACCCGAAGCTGGTATGCCCCTCATGTCTCCTCTTTGATACTTACAGAATGTAAAAAGTTGTGGAATATGTCAAAAGTATAATGTAAGTAAAAATGCCAACAGTAAGGCTGCATGTCTACCACCACCCTGGGGACCTTTTGTTAACAGACAGCTGGACTTCATTCAGATGCCTAGGACTAATAATTTAAAATTTATTTAGTTGGTGGTGTGTATGTTCTCATCATGGGTGGAAGCTTACCCATGTCGCAAAGCTGATGTAGTCACAGTAGTTAAAAAAACTTCTGTATGATTTTATACCGAGATTCAGTATACCATGTGCTATCAATAGTGACCAGGGAACACATTTTAATAATTGTTTACTTAAGGGATTGTGCAGAGTTTTTAATACTAAGTTGAGTCTTCACTACACCAACCCTCCACAGTCATCTGGATTAGTGGAAAGGGGAAAAAGAACCATTAAGAATAAAATTTCGAAGACTACTGTTGAAACCCACTTAAAGTGGCCCACAGCCCTCCCCTTAGCATTAATGAGTATGACGGCCTCACTGAATGCCACCAGGAAGTTAAGTCCATATGTAGACCATAACAGACACCATTGCACCCCACTCTGTGGCCTGACACTCATATTACCACTCCAGCCATACCACTTCCAACACAACATGGCACATAAAGTTAAATATCAACCTGTTACCTGCCCAGCACGTAAGCAAGTTTGACAAACCTACATACCCAGCAGGAAGCGCCGAAGTCAAGCCAAGCAACTGGTCACCCTTGTCCAACTTAAATAAAATAAATAAATAAATGACAGTGTCCATAAACTTATGCCAGTAAGCACCAGTTTACTTGCAAAGTAGCACTGTTGGTCTGCACATTGATTAGCAGACTAGAGGGGAGAGAATGAACATCTACTACCATACTTTTTAATAGGAGGCAAAAATATTGACTTTACTTCAACACAAGATTTTATTTTAGCTTTATTTTAGTTAGGAATAGATGGTCAAACTGCTACCAGGATTGTTGAGCAAAATAATTCTTGTTTGTGTCAGGGAAGTGCTTGTGCATAAATGGTCAAACCACTGAATGTATCACTAGGGGAAATGAGTCATTTATATGTCAGTATAGTGCTTGTGCATACATGGACAAACAACTGAAAGGGTCAATGTGGAAATTATTCTTGAATGAACAAACTGCTTGTGCATAGATCGGCAACAACTGAAAAGCTCACTGTGGAAATTACTCTTGAGTGTGTCAAGAAGTGCTTGTGCATACATGGGCAAACGACTAAAGGGATCACTGGGGAAATGAGTCATGTATGTGTCACCAAAGTGCTTATGTTAAGTGGTCAGACTGCCGAACTGAATGGTGGAGAAAATTTACTTTAGTGCCACTGCAGTGCTGGATAAGGACAAGGTTACGGTCAGCTGTCTGGTGCCTGGATCCACCATATCACACCTGCAGTCATGTCTCTCAAAAACAGGCACTGTTATGACTCTGTAAGAGTCCTTGTTAGTGTCAATGACTTGACACGTACTTGTCTGCATTATATGATGACAGACACCACTGAGGTCTCAGAGTACATGTCTCAGGCATACATATGTCCCAAGCCTTAAGCAGTATTTTACCTTCAATTAGGATGATGCCTCAATACAAACAAAAAATAATGGACTTCAATACTTGGCTTAGTTTCTGGTGTCATTGTAAGGGGATACAGTATCTGTCAGCATGGGATGACATGACTGACCGACCTCGATGCTTTGTCAGAAATCATCTTCATCTGTCACCTCTGGCATTTCCTCTATTGGCCATGGCTCTTGCTACCCCCACAGTGCCTTTTTAGGCAGTGTCTCAAGGACATAGTTCCTGATGTAAAAACTCCATCTAAAAACAACCTCAATGATATGCTGCTAAACACTCAGACTATTAACATGAAACTGCACTCACTGGACATTTGTGCAGTCACAGAGACCTGGTTCAAGGCTGTGGGGAGAACACCAGCCATACTGGGCTACACCTCCTTCCACACATTCTAACCACCAACTGAAAGCATGAAAAGTGAAGGAGGCGGTGTATCATTATTCATTATAGATAAATACACCTCCAGATTGGTGCAATAGTAGAATTCCCTGAAAAGAGTTCGGGTGCAATTAACTGTTGGTAGGACACCTATTCAAATCAATGCCAGATACAGCACCCCCTCCATGAATCCAGTCACCCACTCTGTCTATGGGATGTACTTGAGTCTATCAAGATGCATCCAAATGCCATGCTGTTGGGAAACATTAATTAGGCATCCATTGACTGGTTAAATTACTTGTGGTATAATTCACTTGCCCAAAGGTTCCCCGACTATGTTAACTCCAATGCCCTGGAGCAGCTGTTTGACACCCACACAAGGCATGCCAACATGCAGAATCTGGTGTTTACCAATATGGGGAGTACTGTAGCCCCCACATTGTGAGGTCTTCCCTGCTAAGATCTGACCACAAATCTGTACCATGCAAAGTAAGTATCACCCCCCCACGCAGCAACTAAATTAAACAACTTCTCCAAAATGGACTATAAGCTCTTACAATAAGGGATAATTAGCTTTACTGCACCTCCTCCCTCAGATGGGACCAGTAACTATGCCAAGTCTTATACCAAGGCTGTATACAAACACCTACATAACCTGCATTCAATCGGCCATACCTTATAGGACCAAAACAAGACCCTCAAGGAAGAGGAAGACTGCCTGGTGGATTACTGCCATTAACAGGCTTTACAAGAGGAGGAAGAAATTGCTGTATAACAGTAAGAAGAAGCAAGCCCTAAACTGGAAACACTCCCTCCTCAGTTTACACAAGCAAATAATATGTCTTTCAAAGCCCTCAAAGGCGAAGTATGAATCCAAATTAGCTTCCTCAACTAAGGACAACTTTAAGTTATTCTTTAGTTACATCCCTAACCTAAAAGGAAAGGCCCAGACTTGTGCCAAACTGATAGTTAATGATTCCACATATACTTTGCCTGTGGAGAGAGCTAACCTATTAGCCAACAGATTCTGTGAAAACTTCACTCCCTGCCCCCACCACAAGTACCCCATGACAGCCCCAACATCCTGTCCTCTACCCTGTATCTGTAAACAGCAGGTCATACACAATGTCAGCAAGGTTAAAAAAGAAAAAGCAAACATCTATGGGATCTGATATCCCTGGTTGCATGCAACATGAGCTCAAAAATGAATTAGCAACACCACTGGGTACTCTTTTTAATCATAGTAAAAGCACCGGCTGCATCCCAAATGAATAGAAAATAGCCACAGTTATCCCCCTTGCACAAAGGTGGTGTTTCCGCTGACTCAACAAGCGATATACTTGTCACCTAGATTAGCATTATCTACAGGACAATGGAGAGCATCTTCATCGACCTTATCATCAAAGATATAGTTAGTTACAAAACAGGGGGAATGCACCGCCAACAGCAGACCTGCAACCAGTGGTGTTCCACAGAGATGAGTCCAGGGAACTCAACTTTTTGGAATCTATTGCTGCAAAGTACAAGCTAAAACTAAAGGATCTGTGGATGACAAATTTTGCTTATGACTGCAAACTGGATGCGGTCAACGAATCTCAAAACAATGCAAACACCCTACATGAGGGTTTAACACAAACAAATGACTGGTGCCAAAGTCATATTCATAAACTCAATGCAAAAAAAATTTACTATCATCCATTTCAGTTAGTGTTATGTTCGTGCCAACTACCACATCAGTAACACCCTAAGTACGCATTCAGCAACCTTAACCTTTGATCACCTTGAGTCCACCACAGTAAGAAGTGCATTCTATACTGCTTATCTCATAAGTAAGGACATTGCATCCAGAAAAAAAGTTATATCTGCAATGTAATCTTCCCTCACCAGGTCAATAATTGAGTACAATGCCCCTTTTGGTATGTACCTGACCAAGCAAATGCACAAATTCATGTGACCACAAAGGTTGCTCACACGGAAAATTGTAGGTTTTCGTCATCTGTCCTCTGTGTATCATCTGAACTCACTGTCATTTTATTCTGTCTCACACAGACTACTCGGAAATGATCTATGCATTCCACAGAAATCAATCTTTGACCCTGCTTTATTGGAATTGCTGTTTATCCACCAATGAAATAGTACACAGGTTACTTGCTTTAAAGAACTTAACCTGCTAGGTGACATTACAGAACATGATGGTGGGACAGAATGATCTCACAGAGCTTACCACAACTTTGGAATGGACTCCCACTTCATGTCAAATAGAACAGAGTATAAAATAAGTAAATGGCTGCAATGTTTACACAATACTTAAGGACACAAAAGCATCAGACCTTTTTCTGCAGCCCGACTGTTTGTACAGTACAGTTTTGCACCTACCATAAATGTAGATGTTCGACTGTATACACTGCTGCAGTCATTACACTTGGGTTATCCTGCCGTCAGGCAGTCCCTCAGTCGGCCCGAGTTCCAAAGTCTTGGTCCAGCATCGGTTGCTGTCGCTTCTTCCCCGACGTCAGTGCGCCAGGGGTATATAAGATGCAGCCGACGCCATTTTCTTCAGTTTTTCTTGCCCCAGATGTCAGGTGCCCCCAAAAAGGTAGGCAATGTAAATTGCTAATAAAACATACAAAAGAAAAGCAAACAAAAACTTTGTTACCAGCAAATACTCCCCCATAGGTAGCAAAGGGTAGAAGGCCTAGGTCAGTACCAACAAGGAAGAGGGGAAGGAGGGAGGGTAACCTAGACTGCAGCAGTGTATACACTCGAACATCTACATTTATGGTAGGTACAAAAATGTACTATGTTCATCGTGTTACACTGCTGCAGTCATTACACTTGGGTAGAATCCCAAAGCTGAGGTAGGGTGGCTGGTTCTATAAGGCATTAGGGCTGGCTATAAGGCCCTGCAGTACTGCAGTGGCAAAGCCAGCTCTGGATTTAGAATAAAGAGGCAGATGGTAATGCTTGGTGAAGGTATGTACAGAACTCCAAGTTGTTGCTTCCAAAATGTCCTTGGTAGGTACTCCTCTGAGGTAGGCAGTTGAAGTAGCTGTTGTCCTGGTGGAATGAGACCTAATGCTGTTAGGTACCGCTTTCTAATGGTGTGTATAGCAGAAACATATACAGTGCCCTATCCATTTAGAAATGGCCTGTTTTGAAATGGCTTTTCCCAGTGCTCCTGCAGCATATGCTACAAACAATTGCTCAGTATTCCTGAAAGCTTTTGTTTTGTCCAAGTAGAAGCGTAACTGCCCGTGTATGTCCAAGGAATGCAGAAGTCTCTCACCTTTATTCTGTGGATTTGGATAAAAAGTTGGCAAGTGAATAGTTTGGTTTAGAGCCACACTTGATACCACCTTTGGCATAAAAGTAGGGTTTATTCTTAAAGACACCCTGTCTTGGTGGAAAATGATGAAAGGACCCACTGCCATTAGTGCCTGTAATTCTGAAACTCTTCGTGCTGAGGTTATTGCCAGGAGCACAGCAGTTTTCCAAGAGACATATTTTAAGTCTGCTGAGTTAGATGGCTCAAAAGGAGGTAAAGTTAATTTTTCCAAGACAAAGTTGAGGTCCCAAGTTGGAGTTGGTGCTCTACGGGGCGGTCTTATGTTTTTAGCCCCTCTGAGGTACTGTTTTAGCAAAGGATTAGAAAAAAATGGTGGGTCTGTGTTGTAATGAGCAGAGATGGCAGAGGCATGGATCTTAATGGATGAAAAGGAGAGGCCTTTGTCCAGCATCTCAGTTAAGTATTGTAGTATCTGAGGAATATTTGGGACAAGAGGGTCAAGGCTGTGAGCCTGGTTCCAGGCACAGAATCTCTTCCATTTATCCAAATAGGCTTTCCTGGTGCTAGGCCTTCTGGCCTCCACAATGACATCCATAACAGCTTTGGAGAGAGGCATTGCTTGTTTGACTAAGGAATCTTCCATGCAGCTAGGTTTAAAGTCTTGAGCTGGCTGTGAAGTATCTGATTGTTTTGCTGAGTCAGAAGATGTAGGATTTGAGGCAAAATCCATGGTGGACCTTGTGCTAAGTTCTTTAAGATTGGGTACCAATGCTGGCGTAGCCAGTCTGGGGCAATCAGGATCATCTTTGGCTTGTCTTGTCTGGCTTTTAGTAGTACCTCCGAAAGGAGAGGTAGTGGTGGGAAAGCATATACTTGTAGGTTTTTCCAGCTGAATGAGAGGGCATCCACTTTCCATGCTTGAGGGTGGTAAGTGCTTGTGCAGAATTTCTGTAGCTGGCAATTCATTGGGGATGCCAACAGATCTATGTCCAGGCTCCACCATTTTTGTGTTATCATTCTGAATATTTGTGGATGTAATTTCCACTCGTGCGGATCCATGATGTTTCTGCTTAAGTCATCTGCCAGTGTGTTTTTCTCTCCTGGCAGGAATTGTGCTTGCAGATGAACTTGATAGGTAAGAGCTGTGTTCCACAAGGTCATGGCTTGTCTGCAGACGGGATATGAATGAGTGCCCCCTTGCTTGTTTATGTACCACATAATTGTGGTGTTGTCTGTCTTTAGTAGTAGTTGTCCTGGATGCAGAAGGTCCTTGAAAGCTGTAAGGGCATTTTGTACAGCTAGCATCTCTTTTTGATTGATGTGAAGATGCCTTTGTTCGGCGGGCCACTTGCCCTGAATACATTTTCCTGCCATGTGTGCTCCCCAGGCGTAATCCGAAGCATCTGTTGTCAGTGTTTGCCTGGCTGTGGGTTGAGTGAAAGGCTGTCTCTTGTTGAGGTGACAGGCTTGAGCCACCATCGAAACTCCTGTTGAAGGCAAGGAATAAGTGGTATTACTGTTTCCAAACTGTGACAGTGTTGAGACCAGACACTCTTTAGGTACCATTGTAGTTTCTATATATGCAGTCTGGCATATGGAATTAGTAGTATGCAAGATTCCATGTACCCCAAGGCCTGCAGAATTTTTCTTGCAGGGAGATGGGTTTTTGTTCCCATCAATTGGAAATATTGAGTCAGTTGTCCTTGCTTGTCTGGCGTGAGATAAGCCATCTGGGCCGTTGTATTTAAGCTGGCACCCAGGAATATAATCACTTGTGAGGGCACTAGTTTTGACTTTTCTTTTACTGTGTACCCTAGGCAAATTAGCAATCTTTTTACAAAAGCCAGATGCTTTAGAAGAATGTCTTTGCTCTCTGCTTGAATAAGGCAGTCGTCCAAGTATGGGTAAATTTGAATTCCTTTTTGTCTGCAAAATGCAATTACTGGTGCCAGGCATTTTGCAAAGACCCCGGGCACAGTAGATAAGCCAAAGGGCAGTGCAGAGAATTGGTAATGCATTGAACCAGCTAAGAATCTGAGGTATCTTCTGCAATTTTGTCTGATAGGGACATGCAGGTATGCCTCCTTGAGGTCCAAAGTCACGAGCCAAGCTTTCTTGCCCAGCATGGGAAGAAGCTGCTGTAGTGTCAACATTTTGAATTTTGGAACATCCAGGTAAGTATTTAGAGAAGAAAGATCCAGAATGGGCCTCCAGGCTTTGTCCTTTCTGGGAACCAGAAAGAGTCTTGAGTAAAGTCCTTGCCCTTGCTCCTGTGTTGGTACCTTTTGAATAGCTCTCATGTCCATGAGTGCTGTAATTTGTCTTTGAGCTTCTGCCCATTGATTTGGTGGCAGATTTGGCATTCCTTTTAACCTTGGCAGAGTGTGAAAGTGTAACCTGTAACTTTGAGATACAACATTGAGAACCCATACGCCTTTGGTGATCAAATGCCAATTGTGACAGAAAAGTGCCAGTTTTCCCCCCAAGGGGGCTTCCAAGACAGAAGTGCTTGGTAGCTGTAGTGGGAAGTCATTGGGGCTGTTTTCTATAAGGTTGAGGCCCGTCTTCCCCTTCTTTCTGGGGGCTGAAGCACCCCATTGTCGAGGCCTGCAAGAACCTTGTGGTTGACCTCTGCCTCTTGGACGTCTGTATCTGCCCCTTTGAGGTCTGTCTGAACTGGAAAGGACCAATTTTTTGTTGGCCAATTTCTGCTAAATCGAGGAGGCTGAACCTGTAAGAAATCCTTCGACGTTTGAATAGATTTTGCCTTATCTTCCATTTTCTTTAATACCTCTTCTGCCTTAACTCCAAATAAAACATCCTGCTGCAAAGGTGCATCCAATAGTTTTGCTTTAACATGATCTGGTAAAGTCTGCTCTTTTAACCAAGCATGTCTTCTAATGACAGACCCTGTAACTGCTGCTCTACAGGAGGCCTCTAATGAATCAAAACCACATTGCAAAGTATGTTTTCCCACTTGTTCAGCTGCATGCAATACATCCTGCATTTCCTTATAGTTAGGAAGATCTGAATTTGGAAGCATTTTTTGTTTCAACTGAGACATCAAAAATTGCTGATATTTAAGCATGTGAAACTGGCAATAAAAGGCCCTTCATTGCTAAAGTTGCAGATGTATATAATTTCTTCCCCCATCTGTCTAATGCTCTGGAATCTCTGTCAGAGGGAACTGGAGTTTTTGCTGTAGAGGCCTTTACCCCTTTGGGACCCTGGGAAATACTTTCAGGGTCAGCAACAGGGCTTTTATAAAGGAATTTGTGAGAGTCAGGGACTCTGTAGTATCTGTCTGGCTTAACTGGAGCAGGAGGTAAAGAATCAGGATTTAAACTGGATTCAGAATACACATCATCCACAATATCTAACACTGGCAGAATAGCAAGGGGTCTGTGTTGAGGTAATAAACGAAAATCTCTGAGCTTTTTCTTGGATTCTGAGTAATCCTGGCCCTCCCAATGGAAATGCTCCCTCATGGTATGTAAGGTTTCCCCAAAGGAGTAGTCCTCTGGTGGGAAGCTGAAGGAATAGATTCCTCAGCATAAGAATCGTCATAAGGGGGTAAAGAGTATCCTTGTTCTGAGGATGAATCTGAAGATATGGACACCTGGTCGAATGAGTCATAGTCTGCATCCTGTCTAGGCCTTTTATCAGGAGGAGGGTGGGACCCCCTGATCAGAGTAATTAAGTCTTTGGCCATTTTGAGCATCTGTTTCTTAGGCATGGAGGCCTGTCCTGGTGAATGTTGAAGTTGCTTCTTTGTTTTTAAAGGGGTTTTAGACTTAGCAGAAGATTTAATGGTTAACTGAGTAGGTTGGAAAAAGTACAGTTTTGTACCTACCATAAATGTAGATGTCCGAACAGGATAGCATTTGCAGTCCTTACAAATGGGTTGTCCTGTCGTCAGGCAGCCCTTCGGTCGGCCGGATTCCAAAGTCTGGGTCTGGCCTCGGCTGGTGTCGCACTTCACCCGACGTCATCACTGCTGGTCTTTGGGTATAAAGGCATCAGCCGACGCCATTTTCCTCAGTGTTTCTTGCCCCAGATGCCAGTTGCCTTCTTGGATAACTAAATTTTTGGATAAATGCCAATGTTTCCAAAAAGGTAGAAGGCAAACACAAAAAATAAGCATGTATGTACATATATACAAACAAATACACCATAAGAAATCCCCCCCCCAGCTAGCTATTAGATGGGCAAATACCCTAGGAATACCACAGAGGGGAAGGAGGGTGGGTAATCCTGACTGCAGATGCTATCCTGTTCGGACATCTACATTTATGGTAGGTACAAAACTGTACTATGTCCTTCAAGGATGCATCTGCAGTCCTTACAAATGGGTAGAATACCATAGCCAAACTAGGGGAGGAGGAAAAAGAAGTTATGGTGTAGTTAGGATCCCTTGCAAAACAGCAGTGGCAAACCCTGCTCGGGATCTAGAGTATAGAGGTAAGTTATAATGCTTGGCAAATGTATGCACGGAGGTCCAAGTAGCAGCCTCTATAATGTCCTTGGTAGCCACTCCTGAGGAAAGCTGTGGTAGTGGCTGTAGCCCTTGTAGAATGAGGCCTTATGTTCTGTGGAATTTGCTTTCCATGGTAGGAGTAACAGAATCTTATGCAATTTCCTATCCACTTGGAGATTGTCTGCTTGGAAATTGCTTTTCCTTCTCGTCCTGTTGCATATGCTACCAGGAGCTGGTCAGTTTTTCTATTGCCCTTGGTTCTGTCCAGGTAGTAGCGCAACTGTCTATGTACATCCAAGGTATGCAGCAGTCTTTCCCCCTTGTTCTGTGGATTGGGAAAGAAGGTAGGTAGGTGGATTGCCTGGTTTAGAGACACTCTGGATACCACCTTAGGCATAAATGTAGGATTAGTTCTCATGGACACTCTATCTTGATGGAAGATTAGGAAGGGTTGTACTGCCATTAAAGCCTGTAGTTCCGAAACCCTTCTTGCTGAAGCAATTGCCAGCAGGAAAGCAGTTTTCCAGGATAGGTGTTGAAGATCTGCTGTTGCTGCTGGTTCGAAAGGGGGGAGTGTCAGTTTTTCTAGCACAAAGTTCAAGTCCCATGCTGGTAATGGTGGTTTCCTAGGAGGTTTTACATTCTTAATTCCTCTCAGAAACTGCCTGAGTAGAGGATGTGAGAAGACAGGGGGATCGAAGCTGTATTCTGCAGAGATAGCTGATGCATGTATCTTGATGGAGGAGTAGGACAGGCCTGTATGGAGAAGCTCTGCCAAATACTCCAGGATGTTGGCAATATCTACCTTTGACACATCTTTCCCTCTTTCAGTACTCCAAATGAGAAATCTTTTCCATTTTCCTGCATAGTTCCTTCTTGTTGAAGGTCTGCGGGCCTCAAGGATAATGTCTTTAACCCTTTGGGATAAATCTGGGTTAGATGCTGTTAAGTAATGTTCCAGGCAGTCAGTTGCAGAGTTTTCAGGTTTGGATGCAGGATGTTGTAGTCGCTCTGAGTTAACATCAAAGGAATCAGGGATAGTGTCCACGTTCCCTCCCGAGACATGCTCCTCAGTAGTGGATACCAATGTTGTCTTGGCCAGTTTGGAGCTATCAGAATTATCCTTGGACGTTCCTCTTTGATTTTCAGTAGTACCTTGTGCATCAAAGGAAGAGGTGGAAATGCATATGCTGTCAGGCCTTTCCAACTGAAGGACAGAGAGTCCACCTTCCAAGCAAGTGGGTGGTATGTCCTTGTGCAGAATTTCTTGAGCTGGTGATTGAGTGGGGATGCGAATAGGTCTATTTGTGGCATTCCCCATTTCTTTGTGATGGCCTTGAAGATGTCCGGGTGTAGCATCCATTCGTGAGCATTCGAGGTAGTTCTGCTTAACATGTCTGCTAGAATGTTTTCTTTTCCCGGTACAAATATTGCCTGTAACAGAATGTTGTAACTCAGAGCCATATTCCATAGATCCAGTGCCATTCGGCATAGGGGGTATGAATGAGTGCCTCCCTGTTTGTTGATGTACCACATGACTGTGGTGTTGTCTGTCCTTATCATCAATTGGCCTTCTTTGAGGAATGGTCTGAAATTCTGGATTGCCAGTTTTACTGCCAGCATTTCTTTTTGATTTATGTGCAGGTGCAGCTGTTCTGGAGTCCATAAGCCTTGAATGCACTTGTCCAGCATGTGGGCCCCCCAACCGAGGTCCGAGGCGTCCGTTGTGATGGTTTGGCTTGGTTGAATGCTGTGGAAGGACAAACCTGGGTTTGACTGGCATGCCTGAGCCCACCATAGGAATTCTTGTTTCAGGCATGGGATTAATGGTATTTCGGTTTCTAAGCTGTGCCTGTGTTGAGACCATAAATTCTTTAGGTACCACTGTAGCTTTCTCATATGCAGTCTGGCATGGGGGACTAGGATTATGCAGGATGCCATGAAGCCCAAGGCCTGCAGTACTTTTCTTGCTGTTAGTTTGTTCTGCTTTGTTAATGCCAAGAAATAAAGAGGAAGTTGTTCTTGTTTTTCTGCAGTTAGGAATGCCATCTGTTTTACTGTGTCCAATTCTGCACCCAAGAATGTCATTGTTTGGGATGGTATCAGTCTTGACTTTTTTAAATTGACTGTGTATCCCAGGGCTTGTAGTAAGCAAATGACTCTTTGTAAATCTTGTGTCAGCTTGTTTTTGTTGTCCGCTTGTATCAGGCAGTCGTCCAGGTATGGATAAATTTGGATTCCCTGAATCCTGCAGTGAGCGATTACTGATGCCAGGCATTTCGTTAACACTCTGGGCGCAGTAGATAAGCCAAAGGGCAATGCTGAGAATTGATAATGCTCTGATCCTGCAAGAAATCTGAGGTATCTTCTGCAATTTGGTCGTATGGGGACGTGCAGGTATGCCTCCTTGAGATCTAGAGTTACCAGCCAATACTCCTTGCCCAGCATGGGAAGAAGTTGCTGTAGGGTCAGCATTTTGAATTTTGGAACAATGATGAATGTGTTTAAAGCGGACAGGTCGAGAATAGGCCTCCAACTTTTCTCTTTCTTGGTACCAGGAAGAGTCTGGAGTAAAATCCCTTGCCTTGTTCTGTAGGTGGTACCCTTTCCACAGCTCTCATCTTTGCTAATTGAGCTATTTGTTTTAGAGCTTCTGTCTTTTGATTTGGTGGTAGGTTTGGCATTCCTCTTTTTAATGGTAAAGTGTGGAAATGAAACCTGTAGCCTTGGTCTATGGTTTGCAAAATCCACTTGTCTCTTGTGATATAGTGCCAGTTTTTTGAAAATAAGGCTAACTTTCCGCCTAAGGGTGCTGCTATTTGTTCCCTGGTAGGCGGTGTCAGAGCCAAGTCACTGTGATTGTCCTGTTGCAGTGGTGGTGGCTGTATCTGTGCCTCGTTGGTTATTGCCTTGCCACTGGCGTCCCCTGTAGGCACCTCCTCTGGATTGATTTCTGCCTCTTGAACGCCTATTTCTGCCTCTCTGAGCTTTAGAGGAGTCTGGAAAGGACCAATTTTTGGAAGGCCAGTTCCTGGTAAACCTTGGTGGCTGAACCTGTAAGAAATCTTTCACTGTTTGTACAGATTTTGCCTTCTCTTCCATTTTCTTCATTACCTGTTGGGCAGGAGAACCAAACAGACTAACCTTATCCATAGGAGCATCTAATAGCTTTGCTTTTACATGATCCGGCAAGACCTGTTCTTTCAACCATGCATGCCTTCTTATAACTGTGCCAGTCATGGCTGATCTAAATGAAGCCTCCAGTGCATCATAGCCACATTTTAAGGAATGGTTACTAACCTGCTGAATGTTATTCACCATTTCTAGAACATATTTCTTATCTAAGGAATCATCAGAGGACAGTTTCTTAGTTAACTGATCAAGCATAAACTCTTGGTATTGGATCATATGAAACTGACAGTTCAAAGCTCTAGCAGAGAGAGTAGCAGAGGTGTATACTTTTTTACCCCATCTCTCTAAGGACCTGGATTCCCTTTCAGAAGGGAGAGGGTTTTTCGCTGAGGTCGAAGCTACTGCCTTAGGCCCCTGGGAGATAGTCTCAGGATCTGCAAAAGGAGCCTTGTATAAGTGGTGATGAGTGTCCGGGACCCTGTAAAACCTGTCGGGCTTAGCAGGGGCTGGAGGTAAAGTATCAGGAGCAGTGCAAGCATCATTAAATGCATCATCCACAACAGGAAGAACTGGAGGTATAGCTAAAGGCCTATGTTGCGGTAAGTGTAAAAAGGTCCTAAGCCTTTTTCTTGAATCTGAGAAATCTTGTCCCTGCCATTGGAATTGCTCTCTCATGGCATGTAAGGTTTCCCCAAAGGAAAATTCCTCTGGTGGAGAGGCAGAAGGAATCGATTCTTCAGCATCGGAATCTTCATAAGTAGAAAAAGGAGCCTCTGGATGATCTGTATTGTCTGTATCATCAGAAGAGTCATCTGAGGACACTGGCTCAGGGGGCTCTGGTCTAGGTCTCTTTTCTGGAGGTTGAGAGGCCCTGTCTGGGTGAGATTGGGATCCCCTTATTAAAGAGATGAGATCCTCTGCCAGAGTAAGCATTTGGGAACTGGAACTGGGCCTGTGAGAGGGGGGCTTAACAGGCACAGACTTGGAAGTTTTGGCTGCTTTAGCCCTGGCAAAGGCCTTTATAGACATGGCTGCAGGAGGCCTAGCAGCACCACGTGCTGGAGTAGAGACATCCAAAGGGATGGTGTCCGATAATTCTTGTGAAACCACGGTAGTAGGCAAAACTTCAGAGGCCGACTCAACTAGGGTAGAAGGGGCCTCGGTAGTAGTCATGGATTCGGCTGAAGATTGAACCGTTTGCTCGGTTTCGCCGAAAACCAGACACTCGGTTTGCTTAACCGTGGTTTCGCCGAAACCGCGCGAGTGTCGGTCCTTTTCTTTGCGTTTCTTAATCATTTGAGTAGTCGGAGGATCCGACGGCATTATGTACGCAAAATCTGAGCCGAAAAACTGTTCAGCAAACTCCGACCGACGCCTAAGCGTTCGTCGGTTGAAAGAAGCACAGGCTAAACAAGCTGCTACGTCGTGGTCTGGGCCTAAACAAGGTAAGCAGTAAGAATGGAAATCTTTATGAGGTATTTGTTTCCCACAAGTTAAACAGTTATTCACTTTTTCTGACATCGGCTGAGGCAAGAAAGAGTCCCCAACGGGGTACTTAGCTTTTAGAAGTCTTCGAAGTAGTATTCGGTAGTAGAAATCTCTGGATCTGACAGACCGGCACTTGCGAACAGCTTCTGCTTCGGGCGCCACGCGGCAAGAAAGACTGAGGAAAATGGCGTCGGCTGATGCCTTTATACCCGAAGACCAGCAGTGATGACGGGTGAAGTGCGACACCAGCCGAGGCCAGACCCAGACTTTGGAATCCGGCCGACCGAAGGGCTGCCTGACGACAGGACAACCCATTTGTAAGGACTGCAGATGCATCCTTGAAGGACATCACCCTCTGAAGCTGCGGGTTTGTTCAGCTGCTCCGGATCCCTCTGAAGGGTTAGTCTCGGTAGGCCATAAATCTGGTCTATCCGAAGGCCCAGCCATCTCCACGTGGGAATCAGAGGCGGCCTGTGGTTCCAAAGATGCAGTCGTCAGGGGCTGCGAAGGCACCTAGCTGAAAACCAGAGAACCAGCGACTGGCCTAGAAGAGGTTTCGTCAGTTTTGGGCCTCGGATGCCTGCCCTTGTCTTTGCGCTTTTTGTGAATCCCGGTCGTCGGTTGTTCCGACGGCATGGTGTAATTGAATTTTCTGCCAAAATAATATTGGGCAAAATCAAACCGACGTTTAATAGTGCGCTTGTTAAACCTAGCACAAATCCGACAACCTGTGACGTCGTGGTCTGGGCCTAGGCATGGGATACAATAAGAATGGAAATCCTTATGAGGTATTTGCTTCCCACAAGAAATACAATTATTAACTTTTACTGACATCGGTCTGAGGCAAGAAAAAGTTTCCCCAACGGTGTACTTGGCTTTGTAGAAGACTTCGGTTCTGGATTCGGAATGAAAATCTCAGGAGTCAGCCGACCGGCACTTGTGAACTGCTTTTGCTTCGGGCACCGCGCGGCAAGAAAGACTGAAGAAAATGGCATCGGCTGCATCTTATATACCCCTGGCGCACTGACGTCAGGGAAGAAGCGACAGCAAAGACTTTGGAACTCGGGCCGACTGAGGGACCGCCTGATGGCAGGATAACCCAAGTGTAATGACTGCAGCAGTGTAACACGATGAACATCTTCAAGTACTGTCACTTGGCCATGACCTGTACACTGTTATTGTGGGTATTTCTATAATAATTGCCTTTAGTTTCCCTTAATTATGATGGCAAACACACATAAGATGAACATTAAGGTGACATCAATGTATATACTGTACATAGTTAGTGCAAGACAGAATGTTTACTTAGGTAGACTAGAATATCTGGTTGCAATGTTTTAATGTCACATTTTCAATATGTTGTACACTATCTTTATGTAAATGTCTGTTTTACAGCTCATTAAGAGCAGCTTGATTAGACAATTCTGTATAATTGTTACCTTAACATTGATGATTTATGTTATGTATATCGTATTTGTACGACTGAAACTTGATATTCCAAGTAGCTTGTATGTATATTTTCTGTCTCATTCTTTTCTTGTATTTAAATAAAAGTGAAATGCAATAAAAATTACATTTGAAAAAAAAAGTACTGTCACTTGGCACTAGACGTGACAAGGAGCACATTAACAAGACTGATCGGAGGACTCAGTCATGTTTTAGAGAAGCGAAGTACACCCCACAAGACCAACTACTACAATATTTTTTTTTTTGTTTTATCATCTTCCCCTTTACCTGGAGTGCATTTAGCATGTGTTGCCTCACATGAATACTGACTGGAGTGCTGGCTGTAAGCTCTCAACAGAACGTTTCAGTAGTAAAACTAACTTATCAAGTATTTAGCCAGTATATGACAGAGGACTTTATTTTCTAATTTGTATTGTGGGCAAATGATTACAAATTGAAGTCCAAAAAGAATGGCCAGTACCATGAACCAGTAACCTAATGCTTATGGCAGGATTGGTGTTATGTGCCCCTATTGGCCAGCATGTGCCTGCCATAAAGCCTAGCAGCAGCTACTGGCCGGCCAGTGCTCAGTTGCCCAGCACGGGTTACCTGGGAAGACAAAGAACAGGGCATCTGTGGCACTCGACCAGGTTCAGGAAAATATGCCAGTAGATTGGACACAGAAACTCTATCAGGTTGCAAGGCATAGACAAATAGATAAATAAGGTAGTCACACACCCTTTATAAGGGATGCCTGCAACAATCTGCTCGCCAATACACAGGAAATAAAAATGCAGAAATAGCTTATGAATAAAGAAAAAACACACATTGCCCTAGACACAGCTTATGGGGCAAAAGTTGCAAGTTAGAAAAGTATGAGAAGTAAAAAAAATAAGGACAGAAATTTAAGTTTCAGACTTCATACCCTTTAGAAAATTCATGCCAATGCAAAACCTGTTATTCTATGAACTTTCTAAGTTTGTAAGAGCAAACGTAGAGAAAGTTCTGAAACATGAGGAGAATAAATCTAAGATGATTTCTCTGCTTAAGCTGGAATGGAAATCAAAGCAGAAGCACATAAATCAGGGAACAAATGAATGTGCCAAAAAGCCAAAGCCAAGGTAAGAATATAAGGGGAAGGACCAGATGAGAAGTCAAGAAATGTGGGAAATGCATAAAGAGAGTTGCAAGTATAGAACACTTCTTGAAGAACCTCATGGTGATTAGGATCGAAAGCAGGAATGGTTAGGCAAATTTAAACCAAGACATGAAAAGTTGGCGGGCCAAGATAGTGGGCTATGTACACGTTTGTTTACAAAGTCTATTGAAGACATGAGAGAAACACACAAATGTAGGTTTTGTAATAAAAAAATTGGAAACAGTCGCACACACCACTGCAAGTTGTGACATATCAATGGCAAAAGGACTGTATACTGAAAGGCATAATACTGCAGCAAGACTGTTGCACTGGAGATTGTGCAAACGTTATGGTGTTGAAGTGGCTGAAAAACCCTAGAAAAATTATCAACAATGCAGCATAGAAAATAGTGAAGTGTACATTGTTTTGCATCACCCATTAAGAACAGTAAAAAAAAATAGATGCTAGAAAACTAGATGTAGTGGTCCTTGGAGAGAAGACAAAAGCAGTATTGATAATTGAAATCGCTACACCCAGTGACTACAGTGTCTTGTGTACAAAGAGATCCAAAGTTATAAAATATCAGGATTTGCAGGCATAAACAAGAGCAATGTGGAAGAAAGATACACAGCAAATTCTAATAGTTGTAGGAGCAATGGGTGCTATAGAAAGGGTCTACAATCGTAGTTAGATATATTAGCAATACATGTAATCCGGTACAAATTGCAGAAGTTCACTGAAGGTCGAAGTAAAAAAATAACGACAGACATTTAAGTTTCAGACTGCATACTCTAGAAAATTTATGCTAATGCAAACCTGTTATACTAGCAACTTTCTAAGTTTGTAAGAGGAATTGAATTTGTTTAACTGCTTTGTCTTGACAACCTCCTCTGAAACAGTATTGTGGATGTTTGTGATTGCAGCAATATCTGTAAAATGTATTTTCTTAAATCATTAGCTGTCATGTACATTATTTGAAAATGTTGTGATCTAGTTTAGCAATTATTTTGAAATATTTAACGTTTAGTTCTATCATCCTGGTGCATTCTGATTTTTTTCACACATTTAATATCCCCACTCTCTCTGGATACAGTTTCTGTTACAAAACTAACAACACCTTTGCTACCTTTGTTTTCATGGCATCTGAATAATCAATACATACATATAAATTTGATTTCCAAAACAGACTTCACACCCTTTAGAAAACTGATGTGAATACAAATTCTGTTATTCTATCACATTTCTAAGTTTGTAAGAGCATTAGTTACAAAGTGTCTCTATTTTTTGCCAGTTGTCGCCCCATTATTTGTGGCATTGCCCAGATTTTTTGTTCTAAGAGCACCACACCCCTTCACCAAGAGCCCCCCCAAAAAAGACTTCAGTATAATGAGCCGATCCATACATTATACGCTTTATCTATAACCCACTGCTCAAAGTTGCAGTGGCAGATGCAAACATGAAATTTCAGTTAAACGTTATTAATAATAATAACAATAAAAGGGAATGTTCCGTTTTATGGTACACTAAACGGTTGGCCAGATTCACGTCACACTCCCTGTCTCTCATACACACAGACACATGCACACATTCTGCTTTCAGACGCTCGCTTCTCATTTTCTCATGCATCCACAACTTTCTCTGTCATACACTCACAGGCACAGTCTGTTCAGCATTCACACACACACACACACACACACACACACACACACACACACACACACACACACACACACACACACACACACACACACACATTCTGCTTTCGCACACGCACTGTTCAGTATCTCAAGCATCGCCCAGCCTCTCTCATACGCATGCACACAAAGCCATTGCTGCATTCACACACACATACATCCTGCTTTCACACACGGACAGTTCATTCTCTCATGCTTTGCTCAATCTCTCTCATTCACACATACACAGCCTTTTCTGCATTCACACAGGCAACATACATGCTACTTTCACACACACATTGTTCTTTCTCTCCTGCGTTACTTGCTCTCTCTCATACATGCATACAAAGACTTTTCTGCATTCATACACACACACACACATACATACACATTGCTTTCTCGCATGCACTGTTCATTCTCTCATGCATCGCTAACTCTGTCATACACACAGTCTTCTTCATTCACACAGACATTCTGCTTTCTCACACACACACACACACACACACACACACACACACACACACACACACACACACACACACACACACACTTCATTCTCTCATGCATCGCTAACTCTCTTTCTCACACAGGCATACACAGTCCCTTCTGCATTCATACACACAGACATTCTGCCTTCACGCATGCATTCACGAACCCATATGCAATCAGAAAGAGAAACACACTTATACACATACATACACACACCAAAACATGACCGGCAAATCACTACACTATACAGATTACCACAGGAATGTCCTGTTTTATGGCTCTTTTTTTTTTTTTTTGCATATACATATGTTTTCTGGCAAATTGGGGGCAAAAGGCTCTAGTTACAACAGTACTGGCAGTGATACGATCTGGCAGCACATCCCCTGAACCAAGAGCCCTTAAAAAAAAAACAGACTTCACTAGATTATATTTTCTGGCTAATGGGGGGGGGGGGCGGCAAAAGTTGCTAGTTACAATAGTATTGACAGAGCTACGATACGGCACCCCCCCCCCCCCACCAAGAGCCCTTAAAAAAAAATGGACTTCACTGTAATAAGCCGATGGATACATTGTAAGCGATTAGCTTATTACATTTAGATGTATATGTATATGTCGTAGCTTTAAGTTCCAATGGCAGATGGATGGAAACGTGAATTTTTAGTTTAAGGGGGAAAACAAATATGGATGTTCGTGTTTCTGGCACACTATAGATGGATGTCATACACCCCTCTCTAATATACATAGAGACACGCACTATTCATTTTTTGCAGCAGGGTGATTGCAGACAGCATGGATTTGATTAAAAATGATAGTAAACCAAAACCATGAAAATAGATACTGACAGCCTTGCACCATAATGCCAAGGAAGAACAGGAGAACAAACACAGAACAAGACATAGTAATAATTGTGCGCCCAAACTGTGGGCAGAAATTTGTATGCAGTCTACTTAGCGATACAGACACACTTTTAGCAAGTAATGTATTTTTCCGAGGGACTTTGCCTGTATATTCACTGGAGGAAACAGTTGACGCAATGCAGTTTTTAGTCCGGAAGGAAACAGTGGATGAAATAGAGTTCCACAACAACTTTTGCACAACTTTATATAGCTGATAAACTGGCCGTGCTGGATAATGTCGATGTCACAGTGTGGGAGGATCAGCTGGAAAGGGAACTACCGATCTGACTGTATCGAAGGTACGCCACGAAAGTTGAGACCTACTCCACATGAAAGGATGCGATACTAAAGAATGGGGGATGAGTTTTAATGCCCTACGCTATGGAAAGTAAGAAATGTAGCACTAACTAACTTCTTGATGCATTCTGGTAACTGCTGATGGCTGAAATGAGTTTACAGGGGAGAAAAGAACACTCGCAGTTTAGTTAAATTGTGCTCGAGCCTGGAGTTTTTTTTAAATGCTTAGTAACTAAAAATATATCATTTACATATGATAACATTATAGGGTTCATCAATACCTTCCTTTGTTCTGTACCTTACGTTACCATCTACTGAAATAGTATAAAAATAAGTTATGTATTCACCATAACATTCCATCTGAGTAGTTGTTCTTCATTTGTCTTCAACCTGTGGGTTCCCGGATCCTTCTCGGCCACATACACAGCATCTGATCCAAGCTCAAAGCTCATCCCCTTACCCATAATGCTCCTCCTTCCTCCCTTCAGATCGAGTTTGCTGCCCAATACAGTACTCTCACCCAACCCAACAGAGCCTTGCCCCTACCAGAAACCATAAACAAGGATAAGGATAAGAGGCACCCTTATGGTGACCACCTCCTGTAGTTGTAGGAGCAACAAACAGTCACACAAGGCTGGAGGGAGGGACGGTTGAAGACAAACTACTCAGATGGAACATTATGGTGAGTACATACTTCTTTATCTGAAGTTGTTGTCTTCATTTGGTCTTCAACCTGTGGGACAGGGTCCCCAAATACTAAACACCTGGAAGGCCATCATGGAAGGATATTCCGGAGCACGGTGGAGCCAAAGCATGCCCTGTTCCTGGATACAATGTCCAATTTATAATGTGGCATGAAGGTATGAGATGAGGACCAAGTAGCCACAGAACAAATATTGTCTAATGAAACTCTGGAAAAAGAAGCTGAAGTGGCCATAGATCTGGTGAATTCACATGACTTGTCGGGGAAATCCCCCTGACAGAATGCACCTGAATGATACAATGGGAAATCCAACGGGCGACAGTAACTTTAGAGATTGGTTTCCCTAAAAAGGGTTTGGAGTAAGATGAAAGGTTGGTCAGACTTAAGAAAGGTTTTTGTTCTGTGTAGGTAGAAACTTAACTGTCTGTGCACATACAATAAATGCAATTTGTATTCTCCCTTATTCTGAAAATTTGGAAAGAAGACCGGGAGATTGATCATGTGATTAATGTTGGCGTCTGAAGCTACTTTAGGAAAAAAAGATGGGTTAGTGCGCAAGGACTCCCTGTCCTTAAGAAAAATCATATAAGGGGCTTTGACCAACAAAGGTTGAAGTTCTGAAAATCTCCTGGCAGAAGTAATGGCACCCAAGAACGCAGTCTTCCAGGACAGAAATTGCAGATCCACTGAAGCTGCAGGTTCAAAGGGGGGGGGGGCAAAACTAAGGCCTGTAGTACTAACATAAGATCCCACGGTGGCATAGGGTCCTTCACTCAGGGTTGAAGAAGAAAGGTACCTTTAAGGAAGGCCTTGCAAAGCTTTGAAGATGCTAAGGAAGTCCTATTATCCCCCACATAATAATTAGAAATTGCAGCAAGTTGAACTCTTTACTGTGGAAAAACTGGCACCATGTTGAAAAATTCCAGCACTGTGGAAACAGGGGCAGTGAAAGGATCTAGTGCAAGCTGCAAAGCCCAGATCGAAAAACGTCTCCATTTGCTGAAGAATACCTTTCTGGTGGATGACTTATGGGCCGCCACCAGGATTCTTTTGACAGGAGAGGACAAGCCAGGAGTCCTGACTATCAGGGAAACTGGAGCAGCCAAGCAGTGAGCTTTAGACTGTTGAGGTCTGGATGGGGAATCCCCGAGGGATGAGAGATGAAATCTGGAACCAGATCCAATGTCTAAAGTGGGGCCACCAGATGAGACCACAGAGAGGGAAACCATACTTGGTGAGGCCAGAATGGGGCAATGATGATTACTAGGCTCTCCAGCCTGCAAGCTTTCTGAAATTATTTTGGTATTAAGGGAAGATGAGGATAAGCATACTGAAGACCAGGGGGCCAAGCATGAATCAGAGCATCTCTGGGGGCTTCCCCCGGAGACGGGTTCAGAGCGAAGAACTCGCTGAATTTTGTGTTGGAAGGAGAAGCGAAGATATCGCAGCAAGACAGACCCCACTTATGAAAGATCTGTTCCGCTACTGAAGGATTCAGAGACCACTCGGAAGGCATCAGAATAGATCTGCTGAGCCTGTGCGCTAGAATGTTGGACTGCCCCAAGATGTGCATTGTCACCAGAAAACGGCCAGTGGAGATCACCCACTCCCATACTCTCATGGCCTCGTGACATAGGGGATAAGATCTGGTTCACCCCTGCTTGTTGCTGTAGCAGACCATCGACATATTGTCCGTGTGGATAGCAATCGTTCCTGAGGGAAGATGGGCATGGAGAGCCTTCAATGCTCGAAGCACTGCCCTCATCTCCAGGACGTTGATATGCAATCTGGTCTTCGTAGGGACCACGTATGTTGAACTGTCATTGCCGAGCAGTGCTGGGAGGTGTCCGTAGTCACAGTGGCCATGGAGAAGGGTGGAAGACAATGACCCCGGACAAGATCCGAGAAATGAATCCATCACAGAAGGGAGTCCCTGCACACTCAAGAGATTCGGGCAGAGTGAGTCAATGGAAGATCTAATAAGGACCATTGTACTGCAAAGGTCCACTGAGGAATCAGCATGTGAAAGCGTGCTAAGGGTAAGAGATTGATCGCAGCTGCCATGGACCACAGTGCCCTTAATACTATCGCCGCTGTCAGGAACTGAATTTGAAGAATGCAAAGAAGATGTAGCTTCAGACTGCGTATCTTGTATGGAGTAAGAAAAACTGAGTTGAATTGTGTCTAAACATGCCCCAATGAAGTCGAACGTTTGGACTGGGGCCATAGATGATCTATTGACATTGAAGGTAATGCTTAAACTCTGGGCTAGGAGAAGAAAGGTATCCCTTGCTTGACAAAGTTGATGCCTGGAAGGGGGACCGAGGAGCCAATCGTCCAGGTAGGGGAATACCTGTACGCCCTGGAGTCTCAGGTGAGCTGCTACTACTGACATCACTATGGTAAATACCGTAGCGGCTGTGGTGAGACCATGAGACCATAGGGGAGCACTTTGAACTGGTAATGATTGGCTTCTAGCAGGAAGCGGAGAAAAGTACAGTTTTGTACCTACCATAAATGTAGATGTCCGAACTGGATAGCATCTGCAGTCATAACAAGTGGGTTGTCCTGTCGTCAGGCAGCCCTGCAGTGTTGTCCTGTCGTCAGGCAGCCCTGCAGTCGGCCGGATTCCAAAGTCCGGGTCCGGCTTCGGCTGATGTCGCACTCCACCCGACGTCATCTCTGCTGGTCTTCGGGTATAAAAGCATCAGCCGACGCCATTTTCCTCAGTGTTTCTTGCCCCAGATGCCAGTAGCCCTCTTGCAGGGTAAAATTTGGATAGATGCCAATGTTTCCAAATAGATAGAGGTAAACACAACAATAAGCATATATGTACATATATACAAACAAATACACCATAAAGACTCCCCAACAGCTAGCTATTAGGAGGGTAAACACCCTAGGAGTACCACAGAGGGAAGGAGGAGGGTAATCCTGACTGCAGATGCTATCCAGTTCGGACATCTACATTTATGGTAGGTACAAAACTGTACTATGTCCTTCATGGATGCATCTGCAGTCATAACAAGTGGGTAGAATACCATAGCCAACTAGGGAGGAGGATAAAGGTAGATTATGGTGTGTTTAAGATCCCTTGCAGTACAGCAGTGGCAAACCCTGCTCGGGATCTGGAATAAAGAGGCAAATTATAATGCTTGGCAAATGTATGCACGGAGGTCCAAGTAGCCGCCTCAATAATGTCTTTGGTTGCCACTCCTCGTAAGAAGGCTGTGGTAGTGGCTGTTGCCCTTGTAGAATGAGGTCTTATGTTCTGTGGAATTGGTTTTCCATGGAAGGAGTAACAGTATCGTATGCAATTTCCTATCCATTTGGAGATTGTCTGTTTGGAAATAGCTTTTCCTTCCCTTCCTGTTGCATAGGCTACAAAAAGTTGGTCAGTCTTTCTACTATTTTTTGTTCTGTCCAAGTAGTAGCGTAGCTGTCTATGTACATCCAAGGTATGCAGTATTCTTTCCCCTCTGTTTTGTGGGTTGGGAAAGAAGGAAGGTAGGTGGATTGCCTGGTTTAAAGATACTCTGGATACCACCTTAGGCATAAATGTAGGATTAGTCCTCAAGGACACTCTATCTTGGTGGAAGATTAGGAAGGGTTGCACTGCCATTAAGGCCTGTAGTTCTGAAACCCTCCTTGCTGAAGTAATTGCCAGTAGGAAAGCAGTTTTCCATGACAGGTGTTGTAGGTCTGCTGTTGCTGCTGGTTCAAAGGGTGCTAGTGTCAACTTTTCTAGCACAAAGTTTAAGTCCCAAGCTGGTAATGGTGGTTTCCTGGGAGGTTTTATATTCTTTATTCCTCTGAGGAACTGCCTGAGCAAAGGGTGCGAAAAAACAGGAGGATCAAAGCTGTATTCTGCTGAAATAGCTGATGCATGTATCTTGATGGAGGAGTAGGACAGGCCTGAATGAAGAAGTTCGGCCAGATACTCCAGAATGTTAGGTATATCTATGTTTGACACATCTTTTCCTCTTTCGGTACTCCAAATGACAAACCTTTTCCATTTTCCAGCATAGTTCTTTCTTGTTGAAGGTCTGCGTGCTTCAAGAATAATGTCTTTAACTCTTTGGGAAAGTTCTGGATTAGCTGCTGCTATGTGATGTTCCATGCAGTCAGTTGCAGCGTTTTTAGGTTTGGATGTATGATGCTGTAGTTGTTCTGAGTTAACATCAAAGGCATCAGGGTATTGGCCACATGTTGTTCCGAGACATGCTCTTCAGTAGTGGATACCAGTGTTGTCTTGGCCAGTTTGGGGCTATCAGGATTATCCTTGGACATTCTTCCTTGATTTTTAGTAGTACCTTGTGTATCAGAGGAAGAGGAGGAAATGCATATGCTGTTAGGCCTTTCCAGTTGAAGGAGAGTGAGTCCACTTTCCATGCTAGTGGGTGGAATGTCCTCGTGCAGAATTTTTCGAGCTGGTGATTGAGAGGTGATGCGAATAGGTCTATCTGTGGCATTCCCCATTTCTTTGAGATGGTCTTGAAGATGTCCGGTGCAGCTTCCATTCGTGGGCATCCGAAGTGGTTCTGCTTAGTATGTCTGCTAGAGTATTGTCTTTCCCGGTACAAATATTGCCTGTAACTGAATGTTGTAGCTGAGTGCCAGGGTCCACAGCTCCAAGGTCATTCTGCATAGGGGTATGAATGAGTGCCTCCCTGTTTGTTGATGTACCACATGACTGTGGTGTTGTCTGTCCTTATCATCAACTGGCCCTCTTTGAGGAAAGGTTTGAACTTTTGGATTGCCAGTTTTACTGCCAGCATTTCTTTTAGATTGATGTGCAGGTGAATTTGATCCTGTGTCCACAATCCTTGCACGCATTTGTCCAGCATGTGGGCCCCCATCCTAGATCTGAAGCGTCTGTTGTGATGGTCTGGCTTGGTTGACATCTGCGGAAGGGCAGGCCTGGGTTTGACTGGCATGCCTGAGCCCACCATAGGAACTCCTGTTTTAAGCATGGAATTAGTGGGATTTCTGTTTCTAGACTGTGTCTGTGTTGGGACCATAAATTCTTTAGGTACCACTGTAGTTTCCTCATATGTAGTCTGGCAAATGGGACCAAGATTATGCATGATGCCATGAAGCCCAAGGCCTGTAGAAATTTTCTTGCTGTTAACTTGTTCAGTTTTGTTAGTGCCAAGAAGTAAAGAGGAAGTTCTTTTGTTTTTCTGTAGTCAGGAATGCCATTTGTTGTACTGTGTCCAATTCCGCCCAAGAATGTCCTTGTTTGGGATGGTATCAGCCTTGACTTTTGTAAATTGACTGTGTATCCCAGTCCTTGTAGCAAGTAAATGACCCTTTGTAAATCTGTTGTCAGCTTGCTTTTGTTGTCCCCTTGTAGCAGGCAGTCGTCCAGGTATGGGTAAATTTGAATTCCCTGTAGTCTGCAATGGCGATTACTGATGCCAGGCATTTTGTGAATACTCTGGGCAGTAGATAAGCCAAAGGGCAATGCTGAGAATTGATAGTGCTCTGATCCTGCAAGAAATCTGAGGTATCTTCTGCAGATTGGTCGAATGGGACGTGCAGGTATGCCTCCTTGAGATCTAGAGTTACCAGCCAAGACTCCTTGCCCAGCATGGGAAGAAGTTGCTGTAGGGTCAGCATTTTGAATTTTGGGACAATGATGTATGTATTTAAGGTGGACAGGTCGAGAATTGGTCTCCAACTTTTTTCCTTTCTTGGAACTAGGAATAGTCTGGAGTAGAATCTTACCTTTCCTTGTTCTGCTGTTGGCACTCTTTCCACAGCTCTCATGTTTGCTAACTCCATTATCTGGTAGAGCCTCTGTTTTTGATTTGGAGGTAGATTTGGCATTCCTCTTTTGACTGGTAAAGTGTGGAAGTGAAACCGGTAACCTTGATCTATGGTTTGTAAAATCCACTTGTCTTTTGTTATGTAGTGCCAGTTCTTTGAAAATAAGGTTAACTTTCCGCCTAGAGGAGCTGCTATTTGTTCCCTGGTAGGCGGATTTAGGATTAAGTCACTGTGGTTGTGCTGATGTAGTGGCAGTGGCCGTGTCTGTGCCTCTGTTGTTACCTTGCCACTGTCGTCCTCTGTAGGCACCTCCTCTGGATTGGTTTCTGCCTCTGGAACGTCTATTCCTGCCCCTTTGAAATTTTGTGGAGTCAGGAAAGGACCAATTTTTGGCAGGCCAGTTCCTGCTAAACCTTGGGGGTTGGACCTGCAGGAAATCTTTAACAGTTTGAACAGATTTTGCCTTTTCTTCCATTTTCTTCATAACCTGCTGGGCAGGTGTACCAAACAAACTTGTCTTGTCCATAGGAGCATCTAGCAACTTAGCTTTAACATGATCCGGTAAAGCTTGTTCCTTTAGCCATGCATGTCTTCTTATCACTGTGCCTGTCATGGCTGATCTAAATGAAGCCTCCAGTGCATCATAGCCACATTTTAAGGAATGGTTGCTAACCTGTTGTATGTTATTTACCATCTCTAATACATATTTCTTATCAAGAGATTCATCAGTAGTTAGCTTTTTAGTTAACTGATCAAGCATAAACTCTTGGTATTGTATCATGTGAAACTGACAGTTTAAAGCTCTAGCTGAGAGAGTAGCTGAAGTGTAGACCTTTTACCCCATCTGTCTAGTGACCTTGCTTCCCTTTCAGAAGGAATAGGGTTTTAGCTGTGGTTGCGGCTACTGCCTTGGGACCCTGGGATATAGTTTCTGGGTCTGCAAGAGGAGCCTTGTAAAGGTGGTGATGAGTATCTGGCACCCTGTAAAATCTGTCTGGTTTGGCAGGGGCTGGGGTAAAGAATCTGGAGCGGAGCAAACATCATTGAAAGCATCATCCACCACAGAGAGAACAGGAGGTATAGCTAAGGGCCTGTGCTGTGGTAGGTGCAGAAAAGTCCTAAGTCTTTTTCTGGAGTCTGAAAAATCCTGTTGCTGCCATTGGAACTGTTCTCGCATGGCATGCAAGGTTTCTCCAAAGGAGAATTCTTCTGGTGGGGAAGCAGCTGGAATGGATTCTTCAGCATCAGAATCTTGAAATTGGAAAAGGAGCCTCAGGCTGGTCAGTTATGTCTGATTCATGAGCAGAATCATCAGAAGACACTGGCTCAGGGGCTCTGCCCTAGGTCTCTTCTCTGGGGGCTGAGAGGCCCTGTCTGGGTGAGATTGAGATCCTCTAATTAAAGAAATTAAATCTTCTGCCAAAGAGAGCATTTGAGAACTAGAAGAGGGCCTGGATGAGAGGGGTTTAACAGGCACTGATTTAGTAGTCTTGGCTGCTTTAGCCCTGGCGAAGGCCTTAATGGACATGGCTGCTGGAGGCCTAGCAGCACCACGTGCTGGGGTAGAGACATCCAAGGGGATGGTGTCTGATAAGTCAACCACCGTAGTGGGTAAAATTTCTGAGGTCGATTCAAGAATTGTAGCAGGGGCCTCAGTTGTAAGAATAGGTTCAGCTGTACTTTGAGCAGTTTTCGGTTTCGCCGAAACCGAGACACTCGCGTTTGCTTTGCCGTGGTTTCGCCGAAACCGCGGACCGCGAGTGTCGGTCTTTATCTTTGCGTTTTTGGGGTAGTCGGAGGATCCGGCGACATAATGTACGCAAAATCAGTACCGAAAAACTGTTCTGCAAACTCCGACCGACGCCTAAGCGTCGGCCGGTTGAAAGAGCACAGGCCGAACAGGCTGCTACGTCGTGGGCTGGGCCTAAACAAGGCAGACAGTAAGAGTGGAAATCTTTATGAGGTATTTGTTTCCCACAGGTTAAACAATTGTTAACTTTTTCTGACATCGGCTGAGGCAAGAAAGAGTCCCCAACGGGGTACTTAGCTTTAGAAGTCTTCGAAGTAGTATTCGGTAGAAGTAATCTCTGGATCCGACCGACCGGCACTTGCGAACAGCTTCTGCTTTGGGCGCCACGCGGCAAGAAAGACTGAGGAAAATGGCGTCGGCTGATGCTTTTATACCCGAAGACCAGCAGAGATGACGTCGGGTGGAGTGCGACATCAGCCGAAGCCGGACCCGGACTTTGGAATCCGGCCGACTGCAGGGCTGCCTGACGACAGGACAACACTGCAGGGCTGCCTGACGACAGGACAACCCACTTGTTATGACTGCAGATGCATCCATGAAGGACATCCTCCAAGAGCACGTGTCCCATTTTGATGCGATGGTATGCATCCTGGAAGTTGATCAAGCACATCCAATCGTTCTCCTGCAGGAAGGGCATGATAGATTGAAGGGTGACCATGCGGAACGTCATCTTGGCCACTAACAGGTTCAAGGTGGCGAGATCCAAAATGGGTCTTAGGTCCCTCGTTTTCTTTGGCACAAAAAAGAACCTGGAATAAATGCCTGATCTGGAGTGGTCCGGGGGGGGGGGGGGGGTTGGATGATTCATTTTCTTAGCAGCTTTGCGAATTCCAGTGCTGCATCCTCCCTGTGCGTGGGTGAGATGTCTAGGAGGTGTTTGGGAGGCAGATGTGGCTCTAGAAGGGGGACTGAATAGCCTTTGGATATAATTTGCAACACCCAACGATCTCTTGTGATGGACTCCCACTCCATTAGGTGTAGCGAGAGACGACCCCCGACTGCCTCCAGAGACGAACAGCCGGGCAACCCTTCAGGGTTGCTGGGCAGGTCCGTCAGAGAAACGCTCTCGAGACCAGTCACTTCTCGGACCCCCTCTGCCTCTAGGGTAGCATTTAGCAAATCCCGCTCTGTCCCTAGGGGAAGGTGAGTCCTGAGTGTCCTGGGGAAAACTCTGTGATTTCCGGAACCACATCTTCTTGGTCCCTCGCTGATTCCTACAGAAGGATCATTGAGGGGCTGAAAAGCGGATCTCGATGGCAGACAGAGGCTTCCTTCCTTCTCACTCTGAACTAATGTGTCACGTACTGACTTCCCAAAAAGGAAGGAACCGTCATCCGGGGCATTGGTAAATTATGCCTTAAAGGGTTCCAAAAACTGACAGAGCCGGAGCCAGGCATGTCGCCTGATGGCAACACTTGTACCGGCCTCTAGCAGCTCCCTCGCTGGCATGGGAGAGAAGCACAGAGGTATTCACAACTGAATTTATGGTGGCCATACGAATGGAAAACACCTTCTTGTCCTCCACTAACATGGACCCAGGGGCCAACTCGGCAATCTCCTTCACCAGGTCTAGCTCCAGCCGAATCACGTGCCATCTAATTCAGCACCTGTACAAAGAAGGTCGTTGAAGCGTATACCCGGTTCTCAAAACAGTCCTTTGTCCTTGGCTCTCGGTCAGGAGGGTGGACCATAGAGCTCTCCTGAGTGAGTTCCTTCCTACTGGCAGCTGCCACCACCATGGCATCAACCGGGGATTCATTATACCAGTAAGATCTGTCTGAAGGGGGGTTCAAAACCTTGTCCAGGCATTTGAGAATGGGTTCCATCATGTCCGGTTCCTTCCACGGCAAAGATGTAATGAGATCCACTACAGAAACTGCGGAAGGGGATACCCTGGAAATAGAAGTTCCTGCGCCAAATGCCTCATGAACACCGATTCGTCTGAGGTAGGTTTTTGGGCAGACCACCCCACTCGCTGGCGAAAAAGTTCCATGATGTCTCCAAAGGAGACAACCTTGGGGGAGGTGACTGGGGGGAACCTTCCCCTTCCTCCAAATCAGGGTCTAAGGTGACAGACTCAGTGGGGATTCTAAGTGCCTCCTTTTGCATGTACATCAGTGGGGATCGTTGGGGAGGACTCACCAATGTCTTGCTGTTCCCAAGAGGGAGCATCCTGAGGCAAAGAGGTGGCAAGCTGTCCCTGAGATGACAGCATGGCCGGATCCATGCCAGAAACAGAGGGAGCTGGGACAGAATCCAAAGACGAGATAGTCAAGGGTCACGAAGAAAACCGAGAAAATCCTTTCCACCACATCGAAAGCCGAAGGGGAATGGTCACCCTCTGACCCGATGGGGGAGACTGAGCCGAATCTCCAGGTGCCAAGATACTAAAGGGAAGGCTCCGCTCCAACACACTTGGAGCTGACGCCAACCCCTCAGATCATATGCTGAGGCTATGGCTCACACAGCCTGTCGGACCCGAGCTGGTTAGATCTGATCTGCTCAAGGCCATGGCTGGCATCAAGGTACAACGTACCACCAACACCGGCCCCTCGATGCCAAGTGTCCTTGGATCCAAGTGCTCCGAAACCGGAGGTCGGATCGGAGAAGGAGTAATAGGAGTGAAAAAGGGCTGCATGCTCCCTGCTCCGGAGGGAGTGGGGACAGGCAAGACTCCCATCTGTATCTGGGTGCGGATGAACTTTCGCATCATCCTATCCATCTCTACTTCGCTAAGGCTATGGGTGGAATGGGAGAAAGAGGTGACTGACACCGGCCTGGAGGGCCGGTGAGGAGAAGCCTAAGTCAGTGACTGGGTCTGGAGCTCCTCCGGTTCCGGAGAGAACAGAAGGGAATGGACCCGGGGAGACTCCAGCCTCAGAGCCGACCTAACTTTAGGCGGTGGGCCGGCTGAAGCTGTGTGATCTGGGATCGCTTCTTTGGCCTATCCCTCTTAGAAGACTTGTCTCCATCCCCGGTCTTCTTAGCGGGAATTTGAGACCCAGAGGCCGGGGAGGAGGTAAAAGCAGAAGCCGGGGCGGCAGGGTCTTGAGTCCTGGAGGACAAAGAGGGAAGAAGGCCCTTAAGAATAGGCTTGTTCCTCCTGTCCATGAGTGCCCGGGGATTAAACCCGGCACAAATGGATGGAGGTTTGAAGATGTACTGCCCTAAGAAAAACTACACACAGAGTGGCCATCTGCTGGGGAGAGCTTATGGCCACACACTGTACATTTTCTGAAGCCGGGTTTGGGAGCTTTGGACATTGACCCAACCTAAGGCCCAGCACACTCTCAGTCACACAGTTCACACACACAAGAGGAAAGATAGAGAGAGGTTTTTTTTTTTTTTTTTTAATAAACAGAAGGAAAAATGCGAAGGGGAGGTAGAAAGCAGAGAAATAACAGAAGAGAAGAAAAGAGAAGATTTTTACCAAAACAAGCACTTACCACAACTTTTACAGCAGAGAGCACGGATCATGATGCGGACATGAAGATTGGCAAACGAGATCTGATGGGAGGAAGGAGACCAGAGTATTATGGGTAAGGGTAGGAGCTTTGAGCTCGGATCAGATGCTGGATATGCGGCAGAGTCGGATCCGAGACGGATCCGGGAATCCGCAGGTTTTAGACAAAATGAAGACAACAACTTCAGACCTAGTTATTGCATTCATAACTAGTGAAAAAAAGGGGATAAGATTAGGTCAAGGCCTGTCTGAGCACCAGAAGTTCACAGATTGCAATATGAAAGGGGAAAGGAGGGAGGGATGTTGAACTGGACGAAAATGAGACAACACTGATAGTAGAGTTGTGTACACTTACCATAAATGTAGATGTTCGAGTGTATTCACTGTTGCAGTCATCACATTTGGGTTATCTCTGCCAGGGTAGCCCTCAGCCGGCCCGAATACCAGAGACTTAGTATTTCTGAGTCGGTTGCTGTCGCTTGAGGACTGACATCAGGTCATCGGTAGTATAAAGTAAGGCAGCCGACACCATTACATCAGTTTTTCTTGCCCTAACCTGTCAGGAGCACCCAAGGAGGAGGCCAGGGTCTGGTGGAAGAAACACCACCACTGGAAAATAAATACCAATATGTCCCTTGTAAGGAAAGAACAACAACACATTAGAATGGTAATAGAAGGAGAAAGACAAGAAAAGGGGGGTGGGGAGGGGACCAGGACTGCAACAGTGAATACACTCGAACATCTACATTTATGCTAAGTGTAACCAACTGTACTATGTTCTTCGTGTTTCATGTCGATTCTCAAAGCTGAGGAAAAGGATGGAGGCAGTTAATGAAACTAGGGGCTGGCTAGGATGCCCTGCAACACTACAGAGGCAAACCCTGCCCTGGATTTGGAGAATAGAGGCAGGTGGGTAATGCTTGGTAAAAGTGTGAACAGATGTCCAGGTGGCAGCCTCCAGGATGTCCCTGGTGGGGACTCCTCTGACGAAAGCCGGAGAGGCTGCTCTGGTGGAGTGTGTCCTGACCCCCTGGGGGAGGCTCTCCATGCTGTTTGTAGCAGAAATGTATGCAGCATGCTATCCATTTAGAAATGGGTTGTTTGGAGATGGCTTTCCCTTCTGCCCTTGTAGCAAAGTTAACCAGCAATTGATCAGACCTTCTGAAGGATTTAGTCCTATCTAGATAGAACCTGAGCTGTTTGTAAACATCTAGAGAGTGAAGGATCCTTTCCTCCTTGTTCTGGGGATTAGGAAAAAAGGTGGGCAAATGAATGGATTGGTTGAGAGCCTCACTGGACACCACCTTGGGCAAGAAGGATGGGTTAGTGCTGAGGAATATCCTGTCTGCATGAAAGATGATGAAGGGTTCCACAGCCATGAATGCTTGTAGCTCAGAAACTCTCCTGCCTGAAGTGATGGCCAGAAGGAATGCTGTCTTCCAGGAGAGAAACTTTAGCTCTGCAGAAAAAGCTGGTTTGAAAGGGGGCAGGGTGAGCTTTTCCAATACAAAATTAAGGTCCAGAGATGGTGTTGGTGGCCTTCTGGGTGGCCTCAAGTTGTTAGCGCCTCTTAGGAACTGTTTGATCAAAGGGTGTGAGAAAAGGGGCTGCTCATTGGGAAAATGAGCAGAAATATTTATAGAAGAGAAAGAGAGGCCACTGTGTAGTAGGTCAGCTAAGTAATCCAGGATGAGAGGGAGGGAGGCCTGTGCTGTATTGGCTCCCTTAGCCTGGATCCAGGTGCAGAACCTTTTCCATTTATCAGCATAAGACCTTCTAGTGCTAGGAAATCTGGCCTCATGGATTACATCCAGAACCTGTTTACAGAGGATGGCAGATCGTTTCGGGGTTAGGGAATAACCCAAGCTGCCAAACTGAGTGTCTGTAATTGGGGATGCAAGAACTCCCCTTCCTCTGGGTCAGGAGGTTTGGAATCTGAGGAAGATGCCATGGGGGTAGCAAGGACAGGCTGCACAGCAAGGGGTACCAGTGCTGGCGTGGCCAGTCTGGAGCTATAAGAATGGTCCTTGTTTTTCCTCCCTTATTTTGAACAGTACCCTGGGGATGAGAGATAGGGGAGGAAAAGCATAGAACAATAGATTGTCCCCGGGGAAGGACAGGGCATCCACTTCCAAGCCATGCAGTGATGCTCCCTGGTGCAAAATTTGCTGAGCTGATGGTTGGTGTGGGAGGCAAAGAGATCGACCTTTGGGGTTCCCAATTTCCGAGTTATTAGGGTGAAGGTACTTCTGCTGAACTGACACTAGTGTGAGTCCAGAAGATTTCTGCTTAATTGTTCTGCCAGAGAATTGAGAGAGCCAGGTAGGAATTGTGCTAACAGGTGTAGTTGCATGGCAGAGGCTGTGTGCCAAAGGGTCATGGCCAGTATGCATAGAGGGTAGGAGTGAGTCCCTCCCTGCTTGTTGATGTACCACATCACAGTGGTGTTGTCTGTTTTGATCAGGAGAGCCCCTGAAGAGAGAAGGGGCTTGAAAGCTATCAAGGCGTGCTGCACAGCCATCATCTCTTTTTGACTAATGTGCTGTGGGGCTCCACTGGCCCTGTATGCACCTGCTATCCAGGTGTGCCCCCAAGCACAGTTTGATGCGTCTGTGATGAGGGTCTGGGCGGCGGGGGGTGGGGAGAAAGGCAGTCCCTTGTTGTGGGAGCATGCTGTTGCCCACCAAAGAAAATCTTTTCTGAGGCAAGGAATTATAGGTAGTAGAGTTTCCAGGTCTTGAGAGTGTTGACACCAAAGGCTCTTTAGGTAACACTGAAGTTTCCTCATATGCAGTCTGGCATATGGAATGAGTAGTATGCAAGATGCCATGAACCCCAGAGCTTGCAGGATCTTCCCTGCAGTTAGCTGGGGCCTGGTGTCAGTTGAGAGAAGTAGGTTGTCAGGAAAATTTGTTTCTCTGGTGTAAGGTATGCCATCTGGGATGCTGTGTCCAGACTTGCTCTCAGGAAGATTATCTTTTGGGTAGGCACCTGCTTGGATTTCTTTTTGTTGATAGTGCACTCTAGGGAGGTTAGGAGGGTCTTTACAAAGGCCAGGTGCTTGAACAGCTTTTACTGGCCGTCTGCCTAAATAAGGCAGTTATCTAAGTATGGGTAAATCTGAGTATTTCTTTGTCTGCAAAAGGCAATGGCCGGAGCCAGACATTTTGTGAAAACTCTGGGAGCAGTAGATAAGCCAAAGGGAAGCTCAGAAAACTGAAAGCGTTGAGATCCTGCCCTGAAGCGGAGATATTTCCTGCATGACTCCCTGAATGTGGAGGTAGGACTCTTTTAGATCTAGGGTGGCTGGGTCCACTTTTAAATGCCGAAATCTCAAGTTTTAGAAAAACTAACCCAAAACACCGAGATTTCGGTATCACGACATTTAAAAGTGCAAAAAACCCCCCCACAAATGAACTAAAATAAAGTAAAAAGAAACACAAATAAAATAAAGTGTTTGCAGTGGGGCAAGCCCCCTGCACACCCAAACCCCCTACTTAAATATATCAACTCCGAGATCGCTCTACACTGAAGAGTACTCTAAGTGCAACAGGAGCATTACCGTTCTCTTCACTGTGGTACGATCTCAGAGTTGGTATATTTAAGTGGGGGGGGGGTGCACCTGCAAACACTTTATTTTAGGTGTCTTGTCTTTTTTCCCCCACTTTGAAATGTTGAGATACTGAAATCTCGATGTTTTGGGCTCGTTTTTTTAAAACTTGAGATTTTGGCATTTTTGGCATTTAAAAGTGGACCCAGGGTGGATAGCCAAGGTTCCTTGGAGATCATGGGTAGCAGCTGCTGGTGGGTGAGCATTTTGAATTTTGGGATCACAAGGAAGGTGTTTAGAATGGATAGATCGAGGATGGGGCGCCAGGTGCCCTCTTTTATGGGTACCAGAAAAAGTCTGGAGTAGAAAACTTGGCCTATCTGTTCTGCAGGAACATGCTCTACTGCCCTCATAGAGAGCAGAGAAAAGATTTGCTTTTGAGCCTCTGCCCACTGATTTTGTGGTAGATCTGGGAACCCTTTTGGGGTTGGAAGGGTGTGGAAGGAAAATTTGTATCCCTGACACACAATGTTCAGAACCCAGTGGTCCTTGGTAATGATGGCCCAGGTGCTTGAGTGAAAGGAGAGTTTTCCTGCTAGGGGTAAGGGAAGGTGGGCAGAGGGAGGGGGGTGGAGGTGGTGAGTCATTGTGAGTTCTTACCATAAGGGGGTGGCTTGGAAATCCCTGATTTTGAGGTGGCAGTAGTCCACTGTTTAGATATCTGCATTCCCTGTGGCTGCTGTCTGGGGGTCTGTATCCACTGTGCCTAGGCTGAGCCAGTTTACTGGGAGCAGTAAAGGACGAGTGTTTGGAGGGACAATGCCTGCTGCACCTAGGGGGCTGGACCTGAAAGAAATCCTTAACTGTTTGTATACATTCTACCTTACTGCCAAGTAGGTTATCTTTGTGCAAGGGGGCATCCAACAATTTAGATATGACATGGTCTGGCAGGGGTTGTTGCTTAAGACATGCATGCCTTCTTATGACAGATCCAGTGACTGCTGCCCTGCAAGAAGCTTCTAGGGTGTCAAAACCACAGTGAAATGTGTGTTTAGTTACTTGACTTGTAGAATGCATTAACTCTTGTAAATCTTTAGATTCTGCCCAAGCAGGAAAGGAAGACATTTTTTGTTTAAGGAGTTCCTGTGTATGTTACTGACATTTCAGCATGTGGAACCGACAATTTAGTGCCCTGTAGCAAGAGTAGGTGAGGTGTATACTTTTTTACCCCATCTGTCCAATGCTCAGGAATCCCTATCTGAGGGGGTGGGATTCTTACCAGAGGTTGCTTGAATCCCTTTTGGCCCTTGAGAAATGACCTAAGGGTCAGCTGTATGATTTTTAGAAATATATTTGTGTGAGTCAGGGACTCTATAGTACCTGTCTGGTCTTCTGGGAGCAGGAGGAAGGGCATCAGGAGTCAAGCTGGATTTGAGGAAAACATCCTCCACAACATCCAGGACTGGAGGGATGGCCAAGGGTCTGTGTTGTGGAAGATCTAGGAATTCCCTGAGTCTCTTTTTAGACTGAGGGTAGTCCTGACTCTCCCACTGGAAATGCTACCTTAAAGTATGCAGGGTTTCCTCAAAGGAAAAATCCTCTGGAGGAAGAGGCGGAAGGAATGGAATCCTCTGTATCAGAATCCTCATAAGTGGAGAGGGGTTGCATGTCTTCATATTCAGATGCATCAGATTCATCTGACTCTTTTTCAGGCAAAACTACAGGGGACAGATCTCTTTTCCTTTTGAAAAGGGTAGCTTGGCTTCCCCTGATCAGCATGATAAGGTCTTCCGCCATTTTAAGCATTTGAGACTGAAGCAATGTAGCAAGCGCCTGAGAGTGGGTCGGTTTCTTGTGTGCAGTTTATACCCTGGGCCTAAGAAACTTGGTAATTTTTGAAAGAATGGTAGTCGAAAAAGAAGACGTCTGTGTTGAGATTCTGTAGTGCGAAGGACTTCCTCGGAAGCCGGTGCCTGCTCAGCGGTTCCAGACCCATCCAAGGTAGAGAAGACCGCAGGATCTTTAGTCGAAGAAGAGTTTTGCAGCATACTGGACTCCGAAAGGGTCTCGGTAGTGGCCTGCAAATCAACAGAAGCAGGCATCAGGGGCTGCGAAAGTGCCTCACTGAGTACCGGAGAACTACCGACTAGGTTAACATAAGCATAGTCAGTAGGTTTGGACCTGTGTGATCTGTCTCTGTCTTTATATTTATGTTTTTTTGGAAGATCTGCTGTCGGATGGCTTACCGAAGCCATATCGCAATTCGAGGACTGTAAGCGAAAATATCTGGCTACAATAAGGGCCCGACGAAGGACAGTTCTGGCATTGAACAAAGCACAGAAGCAACAACTGGGGATGTCGTGGTCTGGGCCTAAACAAGTGACGCAGTAAGAGTGGAAGCCTCTGTGTGGGATTTGCTTTCCAGAGGAGAGACAATTATTAACTTTTTCTGACATCGGTTAGTGCAAGAAAAAAGGATCCTTAACGGGGTACTTGGCTTTAGAAGACTTCAACTTCAATTCGGTAGACGAAAACTCAGGTAGCGGCTGACCGGCACTTGTGCGAACAGCTTCTGCTTCACGCTCCACGGCAAGAAAGACTGATGTAATGGCTTCCGCTGCCTTACTTTATACTACTGACAACCTGATGTCAGTCCTCAACGACAGCAACTGATGCAGAAATACTAAGTCTCTGGTATTCGGGCCGGCCGAGGGCTACCCTGGCAGGGATAACCTAAATGTGATGACAGCAACAGTGAAACACGAAGAACATCGGGGACAATGAGGATCACCTTGGTCTTGCACCTCAAGGCTTTCTGTATGAATTTTGTCATGAGAGGTATTGAAGGAAATGCATAGAGGAGGTAGAACATCTCTCAGTAATTGTCCCTCTGGAGATATGAGGGCAAAAGTAACTGCTGCACTTATTCAAGTAGGAAGCAAAGAGGTCATAGCAAGGCTGGCCCCAGTGGCTGAATCTCTGTTGTCACTGTCTGTTTCAGAGACGACTTGTGAGGTAACAGGATAGACCTGTTCAACTTGTCTGTTAGTACAGTCAATGTGCCCGGAATGTGTGTTGCTACCAGAAAGTGATGGGAAGACACTGCCCACTGACAGACTCTCTCAGTCTCCCAGCAAAGTTAGTACGATCGCTTTCCCCCTTGTTTGCTGATGTACCACACTACTGACATACTGCCTGTTTGGGTGGAAATCACTTCCTTGGGTAGGTAATCTTGGAAAGCCTGCAACGTTACGAGGACTGCTCTCATGTCCAAATATTGACATGAAGGCTGGCCTCTGCAGGTGAGCACATTCCTTGGAAAATCCTCCCTTTGAAATACACAGCCCCCACACTCTAGAAGAGAAGCGTCCATGGTTACTTTGGCCTGGGGAATTGGCCGACAGAATGGTGTCTCTTCTGCAGCTAACAGAGAGGTTATCCACCATGTTATATGGTTTCTGCATACTTGAGTGAGACAGATTCTGGCATGGCGGGGATGAAAAAGTACAGTTTTGTACCTACCATAAATGTAGATGTTCGAAGATCCACATTGCTGCAGTCATAACTTATGGGTAGTCCGCTGTCCTCAGTCGGCCCGAATACCAAAGTATTAGGCTGACGTCGGCCATGGGCGCTCAGATCTGACGTCAGAACGTCAAGGTATTAAAGCGCATGACCGACGTCATTTCCTTAGTCTTTTCTTGCCCCAGATGTCAGAAGGCCCTAAAAATAAAGGCCACAGCCAAAAATAGAATAACTCCCTAAAACCATGCACAAAAAACAGCTACAACCCAAATCATGCCACCACTCCAAACTACAGAGGGAAGGAGGGAGGATTGGACTGCAGCAATGTGGATCTTGAACATCTACATTTATGGTAGGTACAAAACTGTACTATGTTCTTCATCTCACATTGCTGCAGTCATAACTTATGGGTAGAATCCCAAAGCAGAGGTAAAGGGAGGCTGGCAAAATCATAAAGCATTGGGGGCTGCCAAAATGCCCTGTAAGATTGCAGTGGCAAATCCAGCCCTAGATTTGGAATAAAGAGGAAGATGGTAATGTTTAGAAAAAGTGTGCACTGAACTCCAAGTAGCTGCTTCCAAAATATCTTTAGTAGCTACCCCCCTTAAAAAAGCCGTAGAAGTGGCAGTAGCCCTAGTGGAGTGAGGCCTGATTCCAGCTGGAATCTCCTTACCATGATGAGAATAACAAAAAGCAATACAAAAGCCAATCCACTTAGAAATAGTTTGTTTTGAAACAGGTTTCCCCTGAGAACCCAAAGCAAAAGAAACAAACAACTGCTGAGACTGTCTGAACCCTTTAGTCTTGCTCAAATAATAACGCAACTGCCTGTGAATATCCAAAGTGTGCAAAATTTTCTCCCCTTTATTTTGGGGATCTGCATAAAAAGTAGGCAAATGAATAGATTGGTTCAAGGCCACATTTGAAACCACTTTAGGCATAAAAGTAGGGTTAGTACGCAGAGATACCCTGTCCTTATGAAAAATTAGGAAGGGTTCAACTGCCATTAGAGCCTGTAATTCAGAAACCCTTCTAGCAGACGTAATGGCCAACAAAAAAGCAGTCTTCCAAGACAAAAACTTTAGCTCAGCCGTAGCTGCAGGTTCAAAAGGAGGTAAAGTAAGTTTTTCCAACACAAAATTGAGATCCCAAGCAGGAGTAGGAGCTCTCGTGGGGTATTATGTTCTTTGCCCCTCTAAGGAATTGCTTAAACAAAGGATGAGAGAATAATGGTGGATCACAGTCATAGTGAGCAGAAATGGCTGCAGCATGAACTTTTATAGAGGAGAAAGACAAACCCTTGTCCAATAATTCTGTAAGATATTGAAGAGAAACACTCAAATCAGGCCTGGAAACATCAAAGCTCTTTGCTTTGCTCCAAATAAAAAATCTCCTCCATTTATCAGCATAAACTTTCCTTGTACTAGGCCTCCTGGCCTCCAAAATAACATTCAAAACTTGTTGAGGAAGCTGCGACCCTCCAGGATCTAGAAAGTACAGTTTTGTACCTACCATAAATGTAGATGTCCGAACAGGAATCCATCTGCAGTCCTTACAAATGGGGTTGTCCTGTCATCAGGCAGCCCTTCGGTCGGCCGGATTCCAAAGTCTGGGTCTGGCCTCGGCTGGTGTCGCACTTCACCCGACGTCATAGCTGCAGTTCTTCGGGTATAAAGGCATCAGCCGACGCCATTTTCCTCAGTGTTTCTTGCCCCAGATGCCAGTTGCCCTCTTGGATAGCTAAATTTTGGATAAATGCCAATGTTTCCAAATAGTAGAAGGCAAACACAAAAAATAAGCATGTATGTACATATATACAAACAAATACACCATAAGAGATCCCCCCCCAGCTAGCTATTAGATGGGCAAATACCCTAGGAATACCACAGAGGGGAAGGAGGGTGGGTAATCCTGACTGCAGATGCATTCCTGTTCGGACATCTACATTTATGGTAGGTACAAAACTGTACTATGTCCTTCAAGGATGCATCTGCAGTCCTTACAAATGGGTAGAATACCATAGCCAAACTAGGGGAGGAGGAAGAGGAACTTATGGTGTAGTTAGGATCCCTTGCAAAACAGCAGTGGCAAAGCCTGCTCGGGATCTAGAGTATAAAGGTAACTTATAATGCTTGGCAAATGTATGCACGGCGGTCCAAGTAGCAGCCTCTATAATGTCCTTGGTAGCCACTCCTCGTAAGAAAGCTGTGGTAGTGGCTGTAGCCCTTGTAGAATGAGGCCTTATGTTCTGTGGAGTTTGCTTTCCATGGTAGGAGTAACAGAATCTAATGCAATTTCCTATCCACTTGGAGATTGTCCGTTTTGAAATTGCTTTTCCTTCCCTTCCTGTTGCATATGCTACCAGAAGCTGGTCAGTTTTTCTATTGTCCTTGGTTCTGTCCAGGTAGTAGCGCAACTGTCTATGTACATCCAAAGTATGCAGCAGTCTTTCCCCCCTGTTCTGTGGATTGGGGAAGAAGGTAGGTAGGTGGATCGCCTGGTTTAAAGACACTCTGGATACCACCTTAGGCATAAATGTAGGATTTGTTCTCATGGACACTCTATCTTGATGGAAGATTAGGAAGGGTTGTACTGCCATTAAAGCCTGTAGCTCAGAAACCCTTCTTGCTGAGGTAATTGCCAGCAGAAAAGCAGTTTTCCAGGATAGGTGTTGAAGATCTGCTGTTGCTGCTGGTTCGAAAGGGGAGTGTCAATTTTTCTAGCACAAAGTTCAAGTCCCATGCTGGTAATGGTGGTTTCCTAGGAGGTTTTACATTTTAATTCCTCTCAGAAACTGCCTGAGTAGAGGATGCGAGAAGACAGGGGGATCGAAGCTGTATTCTGCAGAAATAGCTGATGCATGCATCTTGATGGAGGAATAGGACAGGCCTGTATGGAAAAGCTCTGCCAAATACTCCAGGATGTTGGCAATGTCTACCTTTGACACATCTTTTCCCTTTCAGTACTCCAAATGAGAAACCTTTTCCATTTTCCTGCATAGTTCCTTCTTGTTGAGGGTCTGCGGGCCTCAAGGATAATGTCTTTAACCCTTTGGGATAAATCTGGGTTAGTTGCTCTTATGTAATGTTCCAGGCAGTCAGCTGCAGAGTTTTCAGGTTTGGATGCAGGGTGTTGTAGCTCTGAGTTAACAGCAAAGGAATCAGGGGTAGTGTCCACATTTCCCCAGAGACATGCTCCTCAGTAATGGGTACCAATGTTGTCTTGGCCAGTCTGGAGCTATCAGAATGATCCTTGGACGTTCCTCTTTGATTTTCAATAGCACCTTGTGCATCAAAGGAAGAGGTGGGAATGCATATGCTGTCAGGCCTTTCCAACTGAAGGATAGAGAGTCCACCTTCCAAGCTAGTGGGTGGTACGTCCTTGTGCAGAATTTCTTGAGCTGGTGATTGAGTGGGGATGCGAATAGGTCTATTTGTGGCAGTCCCCATTTCTTTGTGATGGCCTTGAAGATATCCGGGTGTAGCATCCATTCGTGAGCATCCGAGGTAGTTCTGCTTAATATGTCTGCTAGGATGTTTTCTTTTCCCGGTACAAAAATTGCTTGTAACTGAATGTTGTAGCTCAGAGCCATATTCCATAGGTCCAGTGCCATCCGGCATAGAGAGTATGAATGAGTGCCTCCCTGTTTGTTGATGTACCACATGACTGTGGTGTTGTCTGTCCTTATCATCAACTGCCCTTCTTGGAGGAATGGTCTGAAATTCTGGATTGCTAGTTTTACTGCCAGCATTTCCTTTTGATTTATGTGCAGGTGCAGCTGATCTGGAGTCCATAAGCCTTGTATGCACTTGTCCAGCATGTGGGCCCCCCAACCGAGGTCTGAGGCGTCCGTTGTGATGGTTTGGCTTGGTTGAATGCTGTGGAAGGGCAAACCTGGGTTTGACTGGCATGCCTGAGCCCACCATAGGAACTCTTGTTTCAGGCATGGGATTAGTGGTATTTCGGTTTCTAAGCTGTGCCTGTGTTGAGACCATAAGTTCTTCAGGTACCACTGTAGCTTTCTCATATGCAGTCTGGCATGAGGGACCAGGATTATGCAGGAAGCCATGAAGCCCAAGGCCTGTAGTACTTTCCTTGCTGTTAGTTTGTTCTACTTTGTTAATGCCAAGAAGTAGAGAGGAAGTTGTTCTTGTTTTTCTGCTGTTAGGAATGCCATCTGTTTTACTGTGTCCAATTCTGCACCTAAGAAGGTTATTCTTTGGGATGGTATCAGTCTTGACTTTTTTATATTGACTGTATATCCCAGGGCATGCAGTAAGCAAATGACTCTTTGTAAGTCTTCTGTTAGCTTGTTTTTGTTGTCCGCTTGTATCAGGCAGTCGTCCAGGTATGGATATATTTGGATTCCCTGAAGCCTGCAGTGAGCGATTACTGATGCCAGGCATTTCGTGAACACTCTGGGCGCAGTAGATAAGCCAAAGGGCAATGCTGAGAATTGATAATGCTCTGATCCTGCAAGAAATCTGAGGTATCTTCTGCAATTTGGTCGTATGGGGACGTGCAGGTATGCCTCCTTGAGATCTAGAGTCACCAGCCAATACTCCTTGCCCAGCATGGGAAGAAGTTGCTGTAGGGTCAGCATTTTGAATTTTGGAACAATGATGAATGTGTTTAAAGCGGACAGGTCGAGAACAGGCCTCCAATTTTTCTCTTTTCTTGGTACCAGGAATAGTCTGGAGTAAAATCCCTTTCCTTGTTCCATAGATGGTACCCTTTCCACAGCTCTCATCTTTGCTAATTGAGCTATTTGTTTTAGAGCTTCTGTCTTTTGATTTGGTGGTAGGTTTGGCATTCCTCTTTTTCCTGGTAAGGTATGGAAATGAAACCTGTAGCCTTGGTCTATAGTTTGCAAAATCCACTTGTCTCTTGTGATATAGTGCCAATTTTTTGAAAATAAGGCTAACTTTCCGCCTAAGGGTGCTGCTATTTGTTCCCTGGTAGGCGGTGCCAGAGCCAAGTCACTGTGATTGTCCTGTTGCAGTGGTAGTAGTTGTGTCTGTGCCTCGTTGGTTGTTACCTTGCCACTGGCGTCCCCTGTAGGCACCTCCTCTGGATTGATTTCTGCCTCTTGGCCTATTCCTGCCTCTCTGAGTTTTAGAGGAGTCTGGAAAGGACCAATTTTTGGAAGGCCAGTTCCTGCTAAACCTTGGAGGCTGAACCTGTAAGAAATCTTTCACTGTTTGTACAGATTTTGCCTTCTCTTCCATTTTCTTCAGTACCGGTTGAGCAGGAGAACCAAATAAACTGACCTTATCCATAGGAGCATCTAATAGTTTTGCTTTAACATGATCCGGCAAGACCTGTTCTTTCAACCATGCATGCCTTCTTATAACTGTGCCAGTCATGGCTGATCTAAAGGAAGCCTCCAGTGCATCATAGCCACATTTTAAAGAATGGTTACTAACCTGCTGAATGTTATGCACCATTTCTAGAACATATTTCTTATCTAAAGAATCATCAGAGGACAGTTTCTTAGTTAACTGATCAAGCATAAACTCCTGGCATTGGATCATATGAAACTGACAGTTCAATGCCCTAGCTGAGAGAGTAGCAGAGGTGTATACTTTTTTACCCCATCTCTCTAAGGACCTGGATTCCCTTTCAGAAGGGAGAGGGTTTTTAACTGAGGTCTAAGCTACTGCCTTAGACCCCTGGGAGATAGTCTCGGGATCTGCAAAAGGAGCCTTGTATAAATGGTGATGAGTGTCCGGGACCCTGTAGAACCTATCGGGCTTAGCAGGGGCTGGAGGTAAAGTATCAGGAGCAGTGCAAGCATCATTAAATGCATCATCTACAACAGGAAGAACTGGAGGTATAGATAAAGGCCTATGTTGTGGTAAATGAAAAAAGGTCCTAAGCCTTTTCCTTGAATCTGAGAAATCTTGTCCCTGCCATTGGAACTGCTCTCTCATGGCATGTAAGGTTTCCCCAAAGGAAAATTCCTCTGGTTGAGAGGCAGAAGGAATCGATTCCTCAGCATCGAAGTCTTCATAAGTAGAAAAAGGAGCCTCTGGATGGTCTGTATTGTCTGTATCATCAGAAGAATCATCTGAGGACACTGGCTCAGGGGGCTCTGCTCTAGGTCTCTTTTCTGGAGGAGGTTGAGAGGCCCTGTCTGGGTGAGATTGGGATCCCCTTATTAAAGAGATGAGATCCTCTGCCAGAGTGAGCATTTGGGAACTGGAACTGGGCCTGTGAGAGGGGGGCCTAACAGGCACAGACTTAGAAGTTTTGGCTGCTTTAGCCCTGGCAAAGGCCTTTATGGACATGGCTGCAGGCAGCCTAGCAGCACCACGTGCAGGGGTTAAAACATCCAAAGGGATGGTGTCCGATAATTCTTGTGAAACCACAGTAGCAGGTTGAACTTCAGAGGCCGATTCAACCAGGTTAGAAGGGGCCTCGGTAGTAGTCATGGATTCGGCTGAAGATAGAACCGTTTGCTCGGTTTCGGCCGAAACCGAGACACTCGCGGTTTGCTTAACCGTGGTTTTGGCCGAAACCGCGAGTGTCGGTCCTTTTCTTTGCGTTTCTTAACAACTTGTGAAGTCGGAGGATCCGACGGCATTATGTACGCAAAATCTGAGCCGAAAAACTGTTCAGCAAACTCCGACCGACGTCTAAGCGTCCGTCGGTTGAAAGAAGCACAGGCTAAACAAGCTGCTACGTCGTAGTCTGGGCCTAAACAAGGTAAGCAGTAAGAGTGGAAATCTTTATGAGGTATTTGTTTCCCACAAGGTAAACAGTTATTCACTTTTTCTGACATCGGCTGAGGCAAGAAAGAGTCCCCAACGGGGTACTTAGCTTTTTAGAAGTCTTCGAAGTAGTATTCGGTAGTAGTAATCTCTGGATCTGACCGACCGGCACTCGCGAACAGCTTCTGCTTCGGGCGCCACGCGGCAAGAAAGACTGAGGAAAATGGCGTCGGCTGATGCCTTTATACCCAAAGAACTGCAGCTATGATGTCGGGTGAAGTGCGACACCAGCCGAGGCCAGACCCAGACTTTGGAATCCGGCCGACCGAAGGGCTGCCTGACGACAGGACAACCCCATTTGTAAGGACTGCAGATGCATCCTTGAAGGACATCAGAATATGCCAGGCTGTTAGGTGCAGGGACTGAATCCTGACATTGAGGAAATGATTGCCCTCCTGAGTCAAAAGGTGCGGAATCAAAGGCAAAGGGTAAGGAGGGTCCCGTACTAAACTCCTTAGCAGAGGATACCAGTGCTGTCGAGGCCAATCTGGAGCTATTAGAATCATGGAGGGCTTGTCCTGTCTGACCTTCAAGAGAACCTTTGGAAAAAGAGGCAGAGGCGGAAAGGCATAGACGTGAAGATTGCTCCAACTGAATGATAGAGCATCCACTTTCCAAGCTGTGGGATGAAACATCTTTGTGCAAAACTTTGGCACCTGGAAATTTAGTGGAGAAGCGAACAGATCTATGTCTGGAGTCCCCCATATCATTGTCAACTGTCGGAATACATGAGGATCCAATTTCCACTGTGGGGATCCACTATCCGCCTGCTCAAAACATCTGCTAAGGAGTTCTGTGCTCCTGGCAGAAACCTTGCTTGAAGAGTGAGTTGCAAACTGAGAGCAGTCTCCCACAAAATCATAGCTTGCCTGCAAAGAGGGTACGAATGGGTTCCCCTTGCTTGTTGATGTACCACATGACAGTTGTGTTGTCTGTTTGAATCAACACCTGCCCTGGGAGAAGTAAATCCTTGAAAGCCATCAATGCAAACTGGACTGCTAACATTTCCTTCAAGTTGATATGTAAATGTTGAAGTCTGACAGGCCACGTGTCTTGAACCCATTTTCCATTGAGGTGTGCTCCCAGGCCTTGTCCGAGGCATCCGTCGTTAAAATCTGACTCGCCTCTGGTCGGGTCACAGAGAGTCCCTTGTTTAGGTGACATTCCTGAGCCCACCACAAAAATTCCTTTTGAATGCAAGGTATTATCTGAATGACAGTGTCCAGATCTCGGCAGTGTTGTGTCCATACATTTTTGAGATACCATTGTAGCTTCCTCATATGCAGTTTGGCATTGGGAAGCACCAGAATACAAGATGCCATGAACCCCAAGGCTTGAAGGACTGTCCTTGCAGTCAGCCTGGACAGTAGAGACAATTGATGGAAGTACAGTGTAAGATTCTTTTGCTTGTCCGGGGTCAAAAAGGCCATCTGGGAAGCTGTATTCAGTCTCACACTCAGAAAGCACATTTCCTGAGAGGGTACTAGACTGGACTTTGCTTCGTTCACAGAATACCCTAGGCACCTTAACACTGTCATAACATACTGTAGATGGTGAAGAAGCTCGTGCTTGTCTTGAGCAAGAATCAGGCAATCGTCCAAATAAGGATAAATTTGTATTCCTCTTAACCTGAAGAAAGCTATCACTGGAGCCAGAACTTTTGTGAATACTCTGGGCGCAGTAGATAAGCCAAAGGGCAATGCAGAGAACTGATAATGTAAAGTCCCAGCCCGAAAACGCAGGAATCTCCTGCAACTGAGTCTGATAGGCACATGAAGATAAGCCTCTTTGAGATCCAGAGTTACCATCCAGTGATCTTTGCCCAACAGAGGCAGAAGTTGTTGCAACGTCAACATTTTGAATTTTGGAATGTCCAGATATGTGTTGAGAACAGATAGATCCAAGATTGGCCTCCAAGTGTTTCCTTTCTTTGGTACAAGAAATAGGCGAGAGTAAAATCCGAGGCCCACTTCTGACAGAGGGACTTGCTGTATAGCCCCCATTTGAAGAAGCAAAGAAATCTGTTTGTGAGCCTCTGCCCTTTGCTGAGGAGGAACGTCTGGCATGCCTTTGAAAGGAGGCAATGTGTGGAAATAAAACTTGTAGCCTCGGTCTACAATGTCCAACACCCATTTGTCCTGGGTGACTAGAAACCAATTTTGCTTGAAGAGTGCCAACTTTCCTCCCAAAGGAGCTGCCAGACAAGAAGGATCTGGCAGCTGGAACTGCAGGTCATTGGGCCTGTTTACGAAAGGACTGGCCCCTGCCCTCACCTGTAGATTGTGCTGGTGAACTCCACAGTCTGGGCCTGAAAGAACTCTGAGCTCTGCCCCTACCACGTCTAGCTCTACCCCTAGACTGTGAATCAGAAGAAGGGTAAGTCCAACCCTTAGCAGGCCAGTTCCTGCTAAACTTAGGAGGCTGCACCTGCAAAAAATCTTTAACAGTCTGCATAGACTTAGCCTTGTCTTCCATTTTTTTCAAGACAGACTCCACAGGAGAACCAAACAAAACTTCAGACTGCAAAGGAGCATCCAAAATCCTAGCTTTAACATGCTCAGACAAATTCTGATCCTTAAGCCAGGCGTGCCTGCGAAGAACTGAACCAGTGGCAGCCACCCTGAAAGAAGCCTGCAAAGCATCAAAACCACACTGCAAAGCATGCTTACCCACCTGATCAGAGGCATGTACCAAATCCTGTAATTCCTTACACTCTATGCCCTCTGCCAAAGCATCCATTTTAGATTTTAACTGAGTAAGAAGAAAATTCTGGTATTTCAACATATGAAACTGGCAATTCAAAGCCCTCATTGCTAAAGTGGAAGAGGTATATACTTTCTTACCCCACCTTTCCAAAGCTCTAGCATCCTTATCCAAAGGAACTGGATTCTTTACAACAGAAGCCCTGACACCCTTAGGTCCCTGGCTAATAGTTTCTGGGTCGGCCCTAGGGCTCTTATACAGATATTTATGAGCCTCAGGCACTCTGTAATACCTATCTGGCTTCACTGGCACAGGAGGCAAATAATCTGGATTAAGGGAAGCCTCAGAGAAAACGTCTTGAACAACATCCAAAACAGGAGGTATAGCCAAGGGCCTATGCTGTGGTAAAAACAAAAATTCCCTAAGCCTCTTCCTGGAATCTGAGAAATCCTGACCTTCCCATTTAAAATGTTCCCTCATGGAATGCAGGGTTTCTGAAAAAGAAAAATCCTCTGGAGGAGTAGCAGAAGGAGTGGAATCCTCTGCGTCTGAATCAGAATAAGGGGGAAAATCCTGAATGTCTTCAGCCGAAGACTCTGAGTAATCTGAAGCCTGCTCCAAACTTTCCATTTCTGGCTCCACCCTAGGCCTCTTATCAGGAGGGGGCATAGAACCCCTGATTAAAGTAATTAAATCTTCTGCCATTTTAAGCATGTGTTTTTTAGGCACAGAACCTGCAGAACTAAGACTGACACCTGTGGAAGGCAAACCAGGCCTGCCTTTGGAAGGCACCTTAGAGACAGAAGGAGAAGGCCTAACCACCTTAGGCAAAGAAGGGAGAACAGTAACCTGAGAGGCCCCCTCAGCCTGACCTGACTCCTGGGAAACCACATCTTGCAAAACCAACGTCTCCCCCTGAGACTCAGTTGAAACTGCGGCGGATCAACGAATCCACAGTGGTGTCTAAAGAACCGGCGTCCGGAACGGACGAGTCATCCTGTTTGGACTTTAAAGATTTATCTTTGCGCTTCTTCGCGGTAGCGGGCGTCGGAGGATCCGACGGCATATTGTAATTACACCGCTTACCGAAGACAAGCCTAGCACAATCTAACCTACGTTTAATGGTGCGCTTATTAAATCTAGCACAAAAGCGACACCCTACTACGTCGTGCTCAGGTCCCAAACAAGGAATACAAAGAGAGTGGTAATCCCTATGCAGTATCTGTTTCCCACAAGAAATACAATTATTCACTTTTTCTGACATCCGGAAGTAACTGAGGCAAGAAAAAACAAAAATAATCCCCAACGGGGTACTTAGCCCAACTTGGTATCTGTCTGAAACTCAGAATACGAAAATTTCAGAACGCCGAACGGCACTTGCATACGCTGCTTCTGCTTTGGACCATGCGGCAAAAAAGACTGAGGAAATGACGTCGGTCATGCGCTTTAATACCTTGACGTTCTGACGTCAGATCTGAGCGCCCATGGCCGACGTCAGCCTAATACTTTGGTATTCGGGCCGACCGAGGACAGCGGACTACCCATAAGTTATGACTGCAGCAATGTGAGATGAAGAACATCTCTGACCAATGGAATGAAAGAACACTTTAACACACTTTTGTGGCATCTTGCTAGTGGTACTAAAGTGATGGTAGAGGCTATCACAACTAAGAAACAAAGAGTAAATCTTGCTTGTGGATGGGAATGCTGAACCACCTGAGAAGCCACCAGCCTTAATGGCAATACTCTTATTGTCAGAAGTTTTACAATTTGTTAAACTTTATTCATCTGACATAGTATGAATTATGTGTGTTGAAAAGTGGTTCATTTTTTGCATGACTGATATTCATCCCTAACTAATCTGCAAGACAGAGTAGGAATGCTTGATGCTGTAGCAGAAGATCCCTGGAGGTAGAAGTTAGAAGGTAGTCATCTAGACACTGGAAGACTTCGATCCTTTGCAGTTGTACAGGAGCTGTTACCAATGCCATAATCTTGGTGAATACTCACGGGGCTGTGGTGAGACCAAATAGCAATGTTCTGAATTGGCAATGATTGGCTACCAGCAGGAAATACCCTGGATTGCCCTTGGATATTTATATGGTAGTAGGCATCTTGGAGATCTATACAGCACATTCAATCAACCTTCCTCAAGACAGATAATATGTATTGTATGGTGACTATTCAGAATTTCGCCTGCTTGACAAAATGACTGACTTGGCTGAAGTCCAATAGTGGCCTGAGGTCCCAGTCTTCTCTGGAACTAAAAATAACCTAGAACAGATTCTGTATTTTAACTGGTCTGAGGCGACCTGTTGGATGAATCTTTTCTAGCAAAATTAACACTTCTGTTGCTGCGGATTTCAACCAATCGGGTAGAGTAACAGGATGACCATCCTTAACACCTATGAATCTTAAGTGATGTTCTGCCAGGCTTGTGGGTGTAAGATTAAGCCCCCCCCCCCCCGACTGTCTCCAGAGTTCTGCAGCCCAGTAAAGTACAGTTTTGTACCTACCATAAATGTAGATGTTCGAGGATCCACATTGCTGCAGTCCTAACTATTGGGTAGTCCGCTGTCCAGTCGGCCCGAATACCAGAGTATATGGCTGACGCCGGTCAGGGCGCATTAGACTGACGTCAGTACGTCAGGGTACTAATGCGCATGACCGACGTCATATCCTCAGTCTTTTCTTGCCCCAGATGTCAGAAGACCCTAAAAAGACAAGGCCCAACATACCTGCACCAAAAATATGTACAATATATACAAAAATATAAGCATATAACCTCACCTACACAACCACCCCTAAACACAGAGGGGAAGGAGGGAGGGTAAATTGGACTGCAGCAATGTGGATCCTCGAACATCTACATTTATGGTAGGTACAAAACTGTACTATGTTCTTCATTCCACATTGCTGCAGTCCTAACTATTGGGTAGAATCCCAAAGCAGAGGTAAGGGAGGCTGGCAAATCATAAAGGAGCAGGAGCTGACAACATGCCTTGCAAAATAGCTGTGGCAAAACCAGCCCTAGACTTAGAGTAGAGAGGAAGGTGATAATGCTTAGAGAAAGTATGCACTGAACTCCAAGTAGCTGCCTCCAAAATATCCTTAGTTGCCACCCCTTAGAAATGCTGTTGAAGTGGCAGTAGCCCTAGTGGAATGAGGCCTAATCCCAGCTGGAATCTCCTTGCCATGATGGGAATAACAAAATGCAATGCAAAACCCAATCCACCTAGAAATAGTTTGTTTCGACACAGGCTTGCCCTGCGAACTCAAAGCAAAAGAAACAAACAACTGCTGAGACTGCCTAAAATCCTTAGTCCTGCTTAAATAATAACGCAATTGCCTGTGTACATCTAAAGTGTGCAAAATCTTTTCCCCTTTATTTTGGGGGTCTGCATAAAAGTAGGCAAATGAATAGTTTGGTTTAAAGCCACACTAGAAACCACCTTAGGCATAAAGGAAGGATTAGTACGTAATGATACCCTATCCTTATGGAAAATCAAAGGGCTCTACTGCCATAAGGGCCTGCAACTCAGACACCCTTCTTGCAGAAGTAATAGCCAATAGAAAAGCAGTCTTCCATGACAAGTATTTCAATTCAGCAGTAGCCGCAGGCTCAAAAGGTTGTAGAGTAAGTTTTTCCAACACAAAATTGAGATCCCAAGCAGGAGTAGGAGCTCACGTGGGGGTCTTATATTCTTTGCCCCTCTAAGAAACTGCTTGAACAAAGGATGCGAAAACAATGGTGGGTCACAATCATAGTGAGCTGAAATTGCTGCAGCATGAATCTTAATGGAAGAGAAAGACAACCCTTTGTCCAATAACTCAGTAAGATATTGAAGAGCCACACTCAAATTAGGCTCGAAATCTCCAAATTCTTTGCTGTACTCCAAAATAAAAATCTCTTCCATTTTTCTGCGTACACTTTCCTTGTACTAGGTCTTCTAGCTTCCATAATCACATTTAAAACTTGTTGAGGAAGTTGAGACCTGCTGTGTGTCAACATAGAATATGCCAGGCTGTTAGATGGAGAGAGTGAAGCTTGACATTGAGCAGATGACCGTCCTTCTGAGACAACAGATGTGGAATCAATGGTAAAGGCCATGGAGGCTTCCTTACCAGACTCCTTAGTAGTGGATACCAGTGTTGCCGAGGCCAATCTGGAGCTATCAAAATCATCCTTGGCTTGTCTTGTCTGACCTTTAAGAGCACCTTTGGAAGAAGAGGCAGAGGTGGAAAGGCATACACATGAAGATTTTTCCAACTGAAAGACAGAGCATCCACTTTCCAAGCTGTGTGATGAAACCCCTTTGTGCAAAACTTTGGCAGCTGGTGGTTTAGTGGAGAAGCGAACAGATCTATGTCTGGAGTTCCCCATGACACTGTCAATTTCTGAAATACATGAAGATCCAGTTTCCACTCGTGGGGATCCATGATTTGTCTGCTTAACACATCTGCTAAGGAGTTCTGTGCTGCCGGCAGAAACCTTGCCTGAAGAGTTAGTTGCAGGTTGAGCGCAGTCTCCCATAAAATCATTGCTTGCCTGCATAGAGGATAAGAATGTGTTCCCCCTTGTTTGTTGATGTACCACATGACAGTTGTGTTGTCTGTTAGAATCAACACCTGCCCTGGAAGAAGTAACTCCTTGAAAGCCATTAATGCAAACTGGACTGCTAACATCTCCTTCATGTTGATATGTAGATGCTGTAGTCTGGCAGGCCACTTGTCTTGTATCCACTTTCCATTCAGATGAGCTCCCCAAGCAATGTCCGAGGCATCTGTCGTTAAAATCTGACTCGCCTCTGGCCGGCCACAGAGAGTCCCTTGTTTAGGTGACATTCCTGAGCCCACCACAAAAATTCTTTTTGAAGGCAAGGTATTATTTGAATGACAGTGTCCAAATCCTGGCAGTGCTGTGTCCATACATTTTTGAGATACCATTGCAGCTTCCTCATATGCAGTTTGGCATTGGGAAGCACCAGAATACAAGATGCCATGAACCCTAATGCTTGAAGGACTGTCCTTGCAGTCAGCACGGACTGATGAGATAGTTGATGGAAGTAAAGGGATAGACTCTTTTGTTTGTCCGGGGTTAAAAGGCCATCTGGGCTGCTGTATTCAGTCTCACACCCAGAAAGCACATGTCTTGAGAGGGTACTAGACTGGACTTTATTTCGTTCACAGAATACCCTAGGCATCTTAGCACTGCTATAACATATTCCAGATGCTGTAGAAGGTCTTCCTTTTCTTGAGCCAGAATCAGGCAGTCGTCCAAGTAAGGATAGATTTGAATTCCTTTTAGCCTGAAGTAAGCTATCACTGGAGCCAGAACCTTTGTGAATACTCTGGGCGCAGTAGATAAGCCAAAGGGCAATGCAGAGAACTGATAATGAGAATTTCCAGCTCGAAAACGCAGATACTTCCTGCAACTTGGTCTTATAGGCACATGAAGGTAAGCTTCCTTGAGATCTAAAGTTACCATCCAGTGATCTTTGGCCAGCAGAGGTAAAAGCTGTTGTAACGTCAACATCTTGAACTTGGGAATGTCCAGATAAGTGTTGAGGATAGATAAATCCAAAATTGGTCTCCACGTGTTCCCCTTCTTTGGCACTAGGAACAGGCGAGAATAAAATCCTAGGCCCCTTTCTGATACAGGGACTGGCTGAATGGCCCCTATTTGGAGCAACAGAGAAATTTGCTTGTGTAATTAAATCCCAATTTTCTTTGAAAAGAGACAGTCTTCCTCCCAAAGGAGCTGCCAGTCGAGAATCTACTGGCAGCTGAAAAGGCAGGTCATTGGGTCTGTTTACGAAAGGACTGACCCCTGCCCTCACCAGAAGTTGGAGCAGGTGAACTCCCTGTTCTAGGCCTAAAAGAACCTTGAGCTCTGCCCCTACCACGTCTAGACCTACCCCTAGACTGGGAATCATAAACAGGATATGTCCATCCCTTAGTAGGCCAATTTCTACTAAACTTCGGTGGCTGCACCTGCAAAAAATCTTTAACAGTTTGCATAGACTTAGCTTTGTCCTCCATTTTCTTTAAAACTGCTTCCACCGGCGAACCAAACAACACATCAGACTGTAAAGGAGCATCCAAAATCCTTGTCTTAACATGCTCAGCTAAATTCTGATCCCTCAACCAGGCATGCCTGCGAAGAACAGAACTAGTGGCAGCCACCCTCGAGGAGGCCTGTACAGCATCAAAACCACATTGCAAAGAATGCTTACCCACTTGTTCAGACACATGAACTAAATCCAGCAACTCTTTACACTCAATACCTTCCGCCAAAGCATCCACCTTAGATTTCAGTTGTGAAAGGAGATAATTTTGATATTTTAGCATGTGAAACTGACAATTCAACGCCCTCATGGCTAAAGTGGAAGAAGTATACACTTTCTTTCCCCATCTATCCAAAGCCCTTGCCTCTTTATCAGTGGGAACAGGGTTTTTAACCACAGAGGCCTTAACACCTTTAGGTCCCTGAGAAACAGTTTCGGGTCTGCCCTAGGACTCTTAAAAGATACTTATGAGCTTCAGGCACCCTATAGTACCTATCAGGTTTAACAGGAGCAGGAGGCAAAGAATCAGGGTTTAGGGAAGCCTCTGCAAAAACATCTTCCACCACATTCAACACAGGAGGTATAGCTAAGGGCCTATGCTGGGGTAAAAACAAGAATTCCCTAAGCCTTTTCCTGGAATCAGAGTAATCCTGGCCTTCCCATTTAAAGTGCTCCCTCATGGAATGCAGAGTCTCTGAAAATGAGAAATCCTCAGGAGGAGAAGCTGTAGGAGTGGAATCATCCACATCAGAATCAGAATAAGGAGGGTACTCCTGCAAATCTTCCGCAGAAGACTCAGAAGCCTCTGAACACTGTTCAAAAGTATCAAACTCAGGTTCCACCCAAGGCCTCTTATCAGGGGGGGGCATAGAACCTCTAATCATAGTAATCAAATCTTCTGCCATTTTAAGCATATGTTTCTTAGGCACAGAGCCTGAAGTGGTAGGAGAAGCCCCCACTGAAGCTAAACTTGGCCTACCTCTCAAAGAAGCTTTGGAAACAGAAGGAGAGGCTCTAACTACCTTAGGAAGAGAGGGAAGAACAGTTACCTGAGAAGCCCCCTCAGCCTGGCCTACCTCCTGAGAAGGCACATCCTGTAACAGTAAAGTCTCTGCCTGAGACTCCAAAGAAACTCCTGGCAAAACCTCTGGCTCCACTGAGCCTTCTAAAGAACCGGCGTCCGGGACTGCTGGTTCATCAACCCTAGGCTTCGCCGTTTTGTCCTTGCGCTTTTTGGACGAAGCGGGCGTCGGAGCATCCGACGGCATTTTATAATTGCAACGCTTCCCAAACACTAACCTGGCACAGTCTAACCTTCTCTTAATAGTGCGTTTGTTAAACCTAGCACAAGAGCGGCATCCAACAACGTCGTGCTCAGGCCCTAAACAAGGTATACACAAGGTATGGTAATCCCTATGAGGTATCTGTTTCCCACAAGAAATACAGTTATTCACTTTTTCTGACATCCGGTTAAATACTGAGGCAAGAAAAAACCAAAATGTTCCCAACGGGTACTTAGCCAACTCTGATTCGGTCTGAAACTCCGAGTTCAGAAAATTTCAGAACGCCAACCTGCACTCGCAAAACTGCTTCTGCATCGGACCATGCGGCAAAAAAAGACTGAGGATATGACGTCGGTCATGCGCATTAGTACCCTGATGTACTGACGTCAGTCTAATGCGCCCTGACCGACGTCAGCCATATACTCTGGTATTCGGGCCGACTGGACAGCGGACTACCCAATAGTTAGGACTGCAGCAATGTGGAATGAAGAACATCCCTTCTGGGGCACTGGTAGGGATTCTCACTGAAGGGACCATGGAAACCATGATTCTGTGGTCCACCTCTGCTTCTGAGACACTGACCTCTGCCTTGGTGGGGGGGGGGGGTCTATCCCCAGGAGTGTTATGGTGAAAACACTGACTTCCTGAACTGCATTTCATCTCCCCTTTGATACCCAGAATAGGACCTTTGTGGTGCAAAGAAATGAATTCCTACAGCAGGACACGGTCTTAACGTGTTGCTCACTCCAGATAAGGATCTCTTAACCTTGGATGCAAAACACGTAAAACCATCAAAAGGGGGCATTAATAAGGGGTGCCTTAAGCTTTCCACGAAACTGCTTAGCTGCATCCAGGCAAGGTGATGCATGACATTATCTGTACCAGCTACTCTTGCTGTACTTCTGCTGTGTTGGATAGCAGGCACATGGTTCATAGGTGTGTACAAGGCTAATGACCACAAGGGCTTTTTTAAGCTTAGCCATACACTCCAAATCTCTGATAAGTGTGAGCAGGGGCATGGGAGATAAAAACATTTACAAGGAGGGGCCCTGGAAATGAACTATTTACAGTCTACCCATGTTCATTAGAGACATGGGTACCAAACCAGGGATGAATTTCCTGTTCGCCATCCAACTATCCAAGTTATGCTTATATTGGGTTAGGGAGGAACTCTGCTTCACATGGATGGGGAACCTATTCCAGAGAAGGGGCAGTCTCTGGGATATATACCTGTCATTGCAGCAGGTTCTATTTATATATAGGCAAGGTTTCAGTCTTTACAATGGGTAAGTCTGGTAATTCTGATGCTGCTTATTCTGCAGATATGCAAGAGATCCATCAGGGTGGGGTCTAACAATGCCTTGTATGCCAGGCATAGATCTTCCCTCAACAGCCTGTAGCAGACAGAATACAAGAATAGGGCTTTGAGGCAGTCTGCGTAGGACATGTTACTTACACCCTTTATTCTTTTAGTGAGGAACTTCTGTAGACATTATAATTGTTGGATGTGTCTGGTTAGGTACGTAACAAAGGGGACACTGTTCTCAATGACAGCTCTGATGAATTCCGAATACAGTGGAACACTGACCTCTTTGGATGTAGATACCACACTTTTGTGCATAACTTGTACAGCATAGAATGACTTCCTCATTACTGTAGACACATGACGGTCAAAGGCTAGATTAATGTCTGTGTGTGTTCCCAAGTCCCTCACTACTGGCTCAACTTTTAGGGGTGTGTTGTCAATATGATAGGTACCGGGTGAGAAGAACTTCCTGAAGGATACTATTATGCATTTCTTGGCATTCAGTTTTAGTCCATGTTTCTGACACGTTATTTGTCTGTGCCAGCCCCTTCTGTAGAACATTAGTGTAGACTGTAGAGTAGACATCTGGGTATCCACTGTTTTTTTTGACATGAGGACAAGTCACCCAGATGAGCCTTGGTCATGTCCTTGATTAAGTCCTTCTGGAAAAGTGTTAAGTGTGCAAAGTAATTCAGTGCCTTGACAGCAAAGGTCACTGAAGTGCAAGTCTGCTTCCGTAATCTGTCCAAAGCCCTTGGCTTAATGTAAGGGGGATGGACTGAAGAAATCTCCTCAGAAAATTCTTAACTGCAGTTACACCATGACATCTACTGAGGGTCCTTTTGACCAATGCTTCCTATATTTTGGGGCTGCTACAATTTTGTCAATTTTTTAGGAATTTGCTCTGTAATAACAGGGTCCTTCCATTTTCTCTGTGCCACAAGATCCATGAGGGCATCTGGAGGAGGAATCACCCAGTATGCAAATGAGCCAGACCCAAAAGCTTTGAGAAACACAGACTTATCTGGATAAGGTATTTCAGTGGGCCATCCTCCCTTCTACTTCATCAATTCCAGGATTTCCCCAAATGTCCTACGCAGACTGCCTCAAACTCCTATCCCTATCTTATGGGGGAGGGGGGAATAGGGGATACTTCTCCATCTAAATTGGTCCCCCCCCCCCCCCCCCGGTGACGAACTCAGAAGAAGAGGAGTCAATGTGATTCCGTCTGGAAGTCTGTTTCCTTGGAATATGCCTTTGGGGTTCAGGTGGAGCCTGAGTTACCAGTTGCCCAGCCTGGGTTACTTGGGATAGCTCTTTTGAGTGAAAGCTGGACATAAAACCAACCAACCTGTCAAACATGAACTAAGAATTGCTATGCTTAATGTAGGTTCACTGACAGGTCGCAGCTTAGAAGTGGATGACATGATGATACGGAGGAGGCTGGACATCCTATGTATCCAAGAGACGAGATGGAAGGGCAGTGCAACAAAGCCACTTGGCTTGGGATCCAGACTCTACTACTCAGGTGGTGGACAGGCTAGAAATGGTGTAGGAATTGTGGTGAGACAGAGGCTTCAGAAGTCAGTGAGGGATATCATCAGAATTAATGACAGACTCATGGCAGTCAGACTCCAGTGTAATGATAGGACAGTATTCATAATCTCAGCCTATGCCCCACAGCAGGGTTGTGATAGTGAGGAAAAGAGTGCATTCAGACAGCAGTTGCAGGACCTACTAGATAAAGCAGGACAACATGAATTGGTGTTGATAATAGGTGGCTTAAATGCACATATCGGGACAGACAGAACAGGATATGAGGACTGCCTGGGTCCACATGGGTGGAGCAATAGGAATAAAGAAGGAGAAGCCATTCTAGACTTCTGTCTGGCAAATGGCTTGATAGTAGCCAGCACATGGTTCAGAAAGAGACAGCCACAAGATCACATACAAGAGTAGCCAACATGCAACTCAGGAAGACTTCCTCCTAGTAAGGAAAAGGCACTGGGGTAGAATCCATGATTGCAAAGTCATCCCCAGTAAAACAGTCGGTTCACAGCATAAACCAGTAGTTACCACAATCAGCTGCAAGCAGTGGTCAGAGAAGGCTCTAAGGTCAACAGAGACCAGGCTGAAGACCTAGAAGTTGACTGGAGAGAAAGTACAGCAGTTCAAGGAATTACTCAGGGCTCTAGCACCCCAAGAAGAGGAGGAAATAGGTGGAGTTGAAGAAGAGTGGCAGCGCCTAAAACAGCATGTGTTAGGACTACAGAAAAGATATGTGGCCGAGCCAGGTATGGAAATAAGGTACATAAGGAAAGCTGGTGGTGGAATGCAGAAGTGCAGGAAGAAGTGGGAGATTGAAAAGACTGACCAAGCTAGGAAGGACTACTGGTTGGCTAACAAAGAAACTAAGAAAGAAGTTGCAATAGCAAAGAATGGGGCATCAGAGGCACTCTATCAGCTTCTGGAAAGTGACTCAGTAAGGGGCACAAAGAAACTATACCAGGTTGCAAGGCAAAGACAGAAAGATAAAGAAGATAGTCAGACACTCTTCATAAGGGATTCCAGCAACAACCTGCTTACCAGCCCACAGGACATCAAAGGCAGATGGAAGGAGTATTTCCAGCAGCTTCTGAATGAAGAAAACCCCACAGAAGCGGTACTGCCCCAGAAACAGCCTACAATGAGAGTAGAAGAGGAGCCCACCTTAGAAGAAGTAAGAGCAGCACTAAGGAAAATGAAGTCAGGGAAAGCAGCAGGCTCAGATGAGGTCACAGCAGATATGATAAAGATGCTGGGTGAGCTAGGGGAGAAATGGCTCCTGAGGGTACTAATCGCAGTGTGGAGAGAAAGACGTATTCCAGATGACTGGAGAATAAGCATACTCGTGCCAGTGTACAAGAACAAAGGGGACATCCACAACTGTGGACAGTACAGGGGCATCAAACTCCTACCACATTGCATGAAAGTTCTGGAGAGGGTGACTGATAGACGGATACGCAGAATAGTAGAATGTAAGATGGGAGATGAACAGTTCGGATTCAGATCAGGATGCAGCACAATTGACCCGATGTTTGCACTGAGACAGATACTTGAGAAGAAACTAAAGAGGAGAGAGTCAAACTGGGCTTTCCTAGACTTGGAGAAAGCATATGACAAGGTCCCAAGAAAGCTGATCTGGACAGTACTGCGGTGGTTTGAAGTCCCAGAAACATTGGTAGAATTAGTACAGGCTATGTACAAGGACCCATTGACTCAAGTACGAACAGTGTTTGGCCTCACTGAGGGGTTCCCAGTGGGAGTGGGTGTACACCAGGGTTTAGCTCTGAGTCCACTGCTGTTCATACTGGTAATGGACTACATCAGCAAACAGGTTGGAGGGGACAGAGCAACAAAGCTGCTGTATGCAGACGATGTGGCAGTACAGGCAGACTCTGATCTAGAACTTCAGCAAAGGATAGGAGAATGGAATGCAAATCTGAAGACACATGGGATGAAACTAAGCACAGATAAGACAGTGGTAATGGTAGCAGATTGGGGAAATCAGAAGAAGCTGAGAATAGAGATAGATGGGAAGATAGTGGAACAGGTAAACAGCTTCAAGTATCTGGGAGGGGTGATTGAGGAGAAGGGTAGTCTGAATGAAGAGGTCAAAGCTAGAATCAGAGGGGCTGCAGCCAACTGGCATAGAGTATTAGGTGTAGTATATGACAGAAGAATGCCAAAGAAGCTGAAAAGTAAGGTGTACAAGACAGTGGTGCGACCAGTACTACTGTATGGTACAGAAACCTGGGCAGTAAAGGCAGAACAGTTGAAGAAGCTAGAGGTGATGGAAATTAAGTGCCTGAGAAAGGTGGTAGGATGCACACTGCGGGACAGGCGAAGAAATGAGGACATAAGAGCAGAAGCCAAAGTAGCTCCAATTGCAGAAAAGATCAAAGAAAACAGATTACGATGGTATGGGCACATGTGTAGAAAAGCAGAAGACAATCTGGTGAGGGAGATTTGGGACAGACAGGAAGAAGGTAAGAGGAAGCGAGGGCGTCCAGCAAAGAGGTGGATGGATTGTGTGAAAGAAGATCTGCGACAATCAGGCATGAGTGTTGAAGAAGGCAGGAGAGTGGCACTGAATCGAGAGTTGGCGACAGTTAATACGATACCCCGACCCCATGTAAATGGGAAAAAGGGGATGATGATGATGATGATGTTCAGGTGGAGAAAGATCAGAATCAGACTGGAAACACAAGTGTTGAGTTGTCTCAAAGCATATGCATTCTTATTGTCCCTGTCAACCCGAATAAGAGGTTAAAGGAACAGGTTCCAGTGGGTGTTGTGACAAATTCGAACTCTGTGCACACACCTGCATTCTTGGATCACCCAAGGCCCTTTACATAGCCTCAAAAGCAGACTCCGCAATTACAGCTGAATAAGCCCTTCCTCTGTAAACTGACTCAGGAAGCCTCCCAACTCCAATGGAGATCAGACCTGTGCTGTCAAATGGCGAGGCATTGAGGGCAAGAAATGACTCTAAAAACTTAGGGGACAACTCCAGTGCCAGTGCTCCAACACAGCCGCTTCAGCTCCGCGTCTCATACTGATCCGATAACATTGGAGTAGAAATAAAGGGAGTCAAAGCCAAAGTCCTATGGACTGTCAGATTCGACCGAGGTGTGCTGGAAGAGTTGGGATCCTGGGAAACAAGTCCAAATACTGGACTGGTATCAGAAAACATTTTGACAGGGTAGAGGGGCCTGTACCTAGTCCTTCCCACAGGGCAAGTACCAGATGGACTCTCAGTTGGATGTGTCTGCAAAAATTTCCACATAATTTGGGTGACAGACATTTCTGTGAGACTTATAGGGGACTGTACTGACCTTGACGATATACTGACCTTGATGATAAAGTTATCAATGAGGGTCTAGAAGGTAGTTTGTCGTGGAGGATTGGTGAATGAAGCAGAGGGCTTATTGGCTCCAGTGAAAAAGTAGCTCAAGAAGGAGGAGTTCAGTCACAACTGACAGGTGGATCTGACTGCTTCGACATTTTTGGTACTGGACTCGATAAACTAGACTGACCTTTTTCTTGACTTGTCGAGCCTCTTCTCTTTTCTTCAGCCCTTTTCTCCAAGCCCTTTTCTCTTCTTCTTTCGGCTTTTCCCGGTTAGGGGTCGCCACAGCGGATCATCTGTCCGCTCATGATTGGCAGTGGAGTTTTACAGTGTCGAGTTGCCAGCCCGGCGCCCAACCTTCCACAGAAGGCACACACTCACACCTAGGGCCAATGTAGAGTGTCCAATCCACCTACTGCATGTCTTTGGGATATGGGAGGAAACCGGAGCACCTGGAGGAAACCCACGCGACCACAGGGAGGACATGCAGACTCCACAAAGAAGGCACCCCAGCCGAGAATCGAACCGGAGAACCTCTTGCTGTGAGCAGCAACGCTAACCGCTGCACCACCGGGGCCGCCCTTCCAAGCCCTTTTCTCTAAACATTTAAAAAAAACAAAGTTTTTCTTTAAATTTTTCTTTCTCCTTTCTCTTTTCAGTGCTTGTAGAAGCAGATGAACAATTTGATTCTGAAGACATCGTGGATGTTGAAGACCCTGTCTGTGGGGAAGCAATCCTTTAATGATTAGTTTTACCCTCCAACCCGGTACAACTCTAGAGACAAAGGCAGCACAAATATCAGAATTTGCCTGCAGAAGAGCAGCACCTAAACAATATACACAAAAAGGATAGGGAGTTGAGAAGGGAGCTTGTGTTCACAGGCTGAAGACTTTTTGAATCTTGATGATTTGTCTGACATCACAAAAATAAAACACTATTTAAATAAACTCTATATAGCTATATAAATATATGCTACTACAATCTAAAGCACTTCTAAGCGAAGAAACTGTCCTGTTTAACTAAAAACATATGTACATACACACCAAATATTATATTAGTATAAGTTATTAGAAGTATCTAGAAAGTTTACACTACAGAGGACAAAAATGCATAAAACCACCAACTATCTAACCTAGACCTCACCTATCACCACCCTATACTACAATAACATTGCACTATATCCAAAAGGAGTAATCTAATATGAAATAAGCAAAAAACTTTCACTTATCGTGACTAGCTTACAAACTCTTTGGGATAACACATCTGGATGGAACAGATGGCAAACGAGATCTGTGGTATTTTAGGCAGGAGGAAGGAGTTGTGGGTTAGGAAGTAGTTAGGAGTTGCGAATCCAAAGATATAGAAAAAGGCACGGAGGTCAGATCTGATAACCCAAACATTAACTCAGACAGAAAAAGACAACATCGGATCATAAGGCATACTTACCCAGAATGGAAAAGGAATCATCTAAAAAGGTAGCAGTGAATATATAAATTCTTAGGTAAATTCTGTGCACCAGTACACTCTGTATGTGTGTCGATTAAGTACCATAACTTCTCCACTGTTTCAGCTACTAATACACATGTTCTGTGAGCTCTTGGTTTAGATAGCCTTCTTTGCAAACTCTTGACACATTGCATACTTTCATTTCTTTAGCAGTGGAGCAGCAAAAGTGTTGCACTAACAGAAAACACTAACACCACGTTACACTGCAGTTCCCTAATAAATACAAATGCGCAAGTAGCATACTGCTTTACAAATGGAATCTGAAAAGCCGAATGTTACTATAGTAGACAGTGCACGACAATTCCTGTGTCAATTACTTGGGATCTTAGTCCACTTCACACCTCACCACAAACCAAAACTGGTGTGGATTGATTTACAGACAATGACTTGAACAAATAAGGCTTCTGAATTAAATGGATTAGCATGAATCACATTCAACAAAAACAACAAAATGTCTTTAGCAGGAACTAAAGAAGTCCCCTAATACACCCGCCCATGGAGGAAGACCGTGCTCACTGGCAGCAGCAATCATTGTTTAATTTTTCAACATACCGCACTATTCATGAATGAAACTACCAATGACAAAGAGAATATAGAATTATACAAGCACATTATGCTGTGAAAAATCATTAGGTCTGCTGCCTTGGAAGGTATATGCACTGCAAAGTAATCATTGTTCTATTTTCTTTTCCAATGCCATTTAAAATCAAGAAACTTATGTAAATCACAATTAAGACAACAGTTAAACAGACAGTTCTTAGTGCTTCAGACATATGCATACCATACCTGTCTCTGCCATTTCATGCAATGTGATCATAGAATAAGGAGGTTCTTGGTCACTGTAGGAAAAAAAAGAGAGAAAAGGCACAATTAAGGTACTACTATTTGTATTGAATGATGAAAAATGAAAATTAGGTACTTACCTTAATGAAAGATCTACATTAGTGTGGCCATTCTCCACAACTGCTAGGACTATGGCTGCAGACCTGGCTGCTTTGCAATTTTCTCTAGCCAAAGTGTATCATGCCACTCTCTCCCTACTGATATGAGGTAGCTGCACCAATACATAGAGCATACACACCTATAATGGGGACAGTTACTCAAAAACATTCATTAACATTTTACTTAGATTCTTCTCTCTCTTTTGCTGTTTGTACAGCCTCAGAGTTGGCTATATTGAGTAAGAGGGTTGTGTGGGAGGGTGAAGCACCCACAACATGGGAGTTTTTTTTTTTTTAATTGCCTTTTTTTATTGCCTGCTCCACAATGGCAAAGGTTTTCAATTAAAAGTATTTTTGTTAAAATGTAGAAAACCTACCAAGACCATCTCAGCCAAAGTGGGTTGAGTCTTTGTGAACGTTGGTCCCATTCCTACTTGGGGTCACCCTCTACAAATGAGGAAGTTGAAAGCTTTTCCTAATGGGTGGGCCATGAGCCTTGATTGCAGTGGCAATAAAATAGGAACTTGGTTTAAAAGTCCTATCTTACATTAAATGTGTCATGGAATTATCTTATCTCCTGGTCAAAATTTGCATGGTACTTTATTAAACAAGTCCTACTTTTGTTCGGACTAGATTGTGTCCAGAATGTAGCCCAACAATGTGGTGAAAACCAGCTGCAACTTGGGTACAGTGCAATCCTAGTCAAAGAATGGACCTCTTTTTTATCAGCCTTACATGAAGTGGTGCATCTAGAAACCAAGTATTCTGGCAGCAGAACAACTTTGTTCCATTTAGTCACACTTAGTAAACACCATGGGTGCTGCAGTGAGACCAAACAGCAGGCTTAACTAGCAGTGGCTAGCTCCAACCTAGAAGTATAGAAACTTTCTCCATTTCTAGATATTTCTGTAAGTCAAAAAATATCTTGAAAGTCTACAGAGTACATTCAGACTCCTTTCAGTAGACATGTCAGAATTGTTTGAACCATGACTGCATTGAAGGCTTTCTTTTGATGGGTTTAAGGTCTTGAGTCTTCTTGGGCATCAGAAACAATTTTTTAACAACCTTGGTCTCTTAAGCCTAGAGGGACCTCCTAGATGACTCTTTTTTAACCACCTCCTGTGCATCACTTGCTGCCACTGTAAGCTTTCGGGGGAGGGGGTTGACGAATATAATTGTATAACCTCTAGATAATACGTTCTTTACTTATTTGTCTCTTGTGACCTTGAATCACTGAAATGTATGAAAGAAACTTCCTCCAGCTGCTTCCAGAGGGGAGTAGTCAGTAAAGGCTTCAGGGTCATTGTTGATGACTGGTGAACACCCCACTACCCCTGACTGTTGGCCATTTCTTCTGCACCTTCAAGTATTATTTTGAGTACCACAAGGGCTGTTGCTTCCAACCATTTGTGCTTCACCTGACGGGGGTGCTGTGGTCTGTGCTGGAACTACAATACAAACAAAACCTCTGCAAGTATGGCAAATGCAAAGGCCCAAGTAACATGAAAATTCAGCAAACAATAGGACGGTCAGCACTATAAAGTGGAACACAATACTTTAGTAAGAACAGTCCAAAAGCAAATGCAATAGCACATACAATAGTAAATTATTCAAACTGGTTTCTGCACACAAGCCTTCATCAGTGAATAATGAAAACGTAGTCTTGAATACATTTTATAGTAACCCATCCACAAAGCTCCACTATGATTGGAGAATTACAAATGCTCATTAAGACCGAAGGCAAATAAACTGCCTAACTTAACAATCAAACAGTTTTCCTATCTATTCAAAATATTATGCCAACCAATTTTATTTTTCCTCTCCCCCCTCAATTTTGTCAATGATGGCAAACATAAATTGTGCTGTAGGATGTTTAATATAATGTTTACAAAGGGCATTGGACAATCGCCTGTTTCTCATGTCACTAATATGTTCAGAAATGCATATTCTCATGGAAAGAGAAGTTTGTTCCACATAGATAGCAGAATATGAGCATGCTGCTAAATAAATGACTCAATCATTACTACAATTTCCCAAAAAATGCATTCAAGAATGCTTGTTCATTATTCACTGATGAAGGCTTGTATGCTGAAACCGGTTTGAATAACTTCCTATTGTATGTGCTATTGCATATACTTTTGGACTGTTCTTATTAAAGTATTGTGTTCCACTTTACAGTGCTAGCCGTTATTTCCTGTGCTGGAACTACACCTGAAACGGTCTCCTTTGCATTCTAGAGGATATCCTTTGAGTGTAGAACCTTAATTTTACTACTGTAAGGATTACATCCCTGTTCCTCCATGTTTTCATGGTCCACTTCTACATCTTACCAAGCAGGACATGACCTGTAAAAGGGGAGTCTACAAGAGCCACCTTGGTATTTTCTGTAAACTCAATTAGCAGCAGCAAGGTGTGCTGACACATGGCAATACTGGCAGATGCTGAACTTGTTGAACCCTCAGCAGTCTTCTAGTTCACTCAGACCTTGTGGTTCATCAGTGAAAAGTGGCAATTCTAAGCTCCTCTGTAATCTTTTTTTTTAATAGATTTACTGAATTATCTCTTAAGACACTGTGCTCTAAACCTGTCTGTAACCTTTTTTTTCTAAATACATTTATTGAATTGTTGTACACCAATATACATTTATACAAGTAAAGCATGTTTTCATGTTCCTAGTTATAAACACCACATAACACATATGCTTTTCTTCTGCATAACCATCATCAATCCAACATTATATAAACTGCTCAGTTCTTGCCTTCCCTTAAATCTCACTCCTCCTTCAAAACATTATCCTGCATGTAATGCTCTCACAATTTCCACTTTGTTTTCTATGCAGTTTGTTCCTGCCCTCTTCTAAGGATCCAACTTTCAGTTCTTTTACCTGTGTTACAATACTCAATACTTCAAATACAGTTGTTACTGACTTCTATTTTCTAGGAATTGCTTTTTTGTTAGCCACCATAATTAAATTTAGTAAGGTCTTGCTATGTGTAGGCAAGTAAGATCCTTTATCCTAGCTAAAAAATCATTTCCTTAGTTACAATAATTTGTCCACCCAATATTTCAGACAGAGTACTCTGTAGTCTGCCAACTCATAACACTTCCAAAACATTTCTTCCTCCACTACACCTCCAACATTTACCATCCACCTGAGAAGAAATTCTTTGGAGTTGCTTTGGGGATATAAACATACCTATGCAAACACTTCCAAGCAAAAATCCTAAAGCTTCTAGACTGCATTGCATAGTCAGGACCCGTACATATGTCCTCCTATTGTTGCCTTGTGAATTGATTATCCAATCTCTCAGGACAATCTTTTCTAACCTCCTCTGATTGATTTCTATAGTTATTGTGTGGTATATTATATGTCCTACTAAATATCATTTTTTCAACAGCAGCTTCTCTTCTACATTCAACTAAAAGCTCTACCAGAGCAGGGCTTTCAATTGGGATTCCCCTATCCCTTTCTCTTTGCCTATATTCTGATATCAATTTCTGATAAGGAAAACAGCCTGTAGTCTGCAGTCCAAATGTCTTGGCCTCTTCCCCATTCTATTACTTTTCCCTCTGTAGTTATTTGCTCCCAATACCTTCATTTCTTTGCCAGTTTTCTCAAATAAATTCCAATCTCCTCTTGCTCATCTTCTGTACTCCTATATATTGGCAAAATTTCCTTTCTACATTCTTGTGTTGGCTTGGTTCTTAGAATAATTTCTGCTGCTTTATGAAGAGAATATACTGTATGGCTGTTATTCTCCTTAAGAATTTGAATCCAAAACCCCACTCTCTCCTTATTTCTAGAATTTGCCCCGTTTCGTTACGACTCCTTTCCACTTTGAATTTATGTTGTCTATATGAGCCTTGCATGTGTAGCTCTAAATATCTCTTTAAATCCGGTAATCCTAAAACACCTTGTTTTGCTGCAAGGATCAACTTATCCCACTTGACCCCTGCCCTCTTCCTCTCCCAGATAAATTCCTTCAATTCTTTATTAACAACTGTCCACAATCTGGTTGATAAAACTAAAGGGACTAAACATTTTTACTGCCTATGCTCTGCTAATCATATCCATAAACAAGAACTTTCAGTTTCTTACTTTTTGTATTAGGTTTTGTTTAGTACATTCTCACATATCCTTAGCGGCCATAAATTAAAGTTATGTACTCACCATAACTATGGACTGTGTTGTCCATTTTCATTCTTCTTCAACGAATGGGTCTCCGATCCGATGTCAGATTCAACTCTGATGTTTCCTTTAGATTCTTTGATCAGACTCTCAAGCTCCTCCTTTTACCCATAATGTCCTTTATTGCTAAATTACCTCAGATTGAGTTTGCTGTTGCTAAGTATGCCTTACGGCATAAGTAACCATAATAATAATTAGAAACAGTACAGATACAGAGTAGGAGCTCAGACTGGAAACAGTGGTTCCAGTGCGCCTCATCAGGTCACTCCCAAAGAATAAGGACAGTGGGAAGGAGGGTGGGAAGTTGAGGAAGAATGAAAATGGACAACATTGATGCATAGTTATGGTGAGTACATAACTTCAATATCTGATGTTGCCATTTTCATTCGTTCCTCAACGAATGGGACAGAGTCCCCAGCTACGACAATCTTGGTTGGCCCTCATGGAAGGCTATTCCAGAGAACTACAGAACCAAAAGCAGCCCTGTTCCTCCAAATGACATCAAACTTGTTATAAGCAATAAAAGTATGAGAACTGGACCAAGAAGCCACAGCACAATCATCATCAATGGAAGCTCTGGCCCAAAAAGCAGATGATGTAGCCATGGATCTAGCTGAATGAGCTCTTGGAGGTTTAGGTAAGGACAATCCTCTAACAGAACAGACAAAGGAAATACAATCTGTTATTCATTTGGCTAAGGTCACTTTGGATACTGGTTTTCCCAACTTGTTTTTGACAAAGGTAACAAACAGTTGATCAGTTTTTCTCAAGTATTTATTTCTACGGAGGTAAAACAAAGTTGTCTATATACATCTAAAAGGTGGAGCGTGTAGTCTCCCTTACTGTCAAATTTTGGAAAGACGACTGGCAAATTTATTACTTGATTTGCATTTGACTCGCAGACAACTTTTGGTAAAAAGGAAGGATTCATACATAAAGTCACTCTGTCTTTGTGAAAAATAAAATAAGGCAGTTTTGAAGAGAGTGCTTGGAGTTCAGAAACTCGCCCTCCAGATGTAATAGTGACAAGATAATTTGTTTTCCTAGAGAAAAATTTCAGATCTGACTTAGTTGAAGGATGTGGTGATGCAGCGGTTAGCAGTGTCACCTCACAGCAAGAGGCTCTCCGGCTCGATTCTTGGCTGGAGCACCTTCTGTGTAGAGTCTACATGTCCTCCTCATGGTCGAGTGAACTTTAAATACATGCAGGTAGGTGCGTGCACGAATGGGTGTGCCTTCTTTGAAGGTTGGGTGCCGGGCTGGCAACTCGACACCATAAAAATCCACTGCCCATCATGAGAGGACCGGTGATATGCTGTGGCGACCCCTAACCGGAAAAAGCCGAAAGACATTACTTAGTTGAAGGCTCAAAAGGAGAGTGAATTAAAGTTTGCAACACAACATTAAGATCCCAAGATGGAGTACGATCCTTTATCGGAGGTCTAAGCAGCAGTGAACCCTTAAGGAAGGCCTTCCATATTTTAGAAGAGGCTAGCATGAAGGTATTATGCCCTACAGGATAATTAGAGATGGCTGCAAGCTGAACTTAACGATAGAGAAACTAGCACTACCATGAAAAACTGAAGCAAGAAATTCTAACACAACAGAAATTGGAGTGGTAAAAGGATCCAGCTTGCTCTGTTCCACCCAATACAAAAATCTCTTCTATTTACTTTTATAATTTTTTTCTCGCAAAAGGTTTCTGGGATGAAAATATGATTTGGCGATCCAGAGCAGAAAGCCTGACTGTCTGGCCATCATTGGAGCTGGAGAAACCATGTGGCCAATTTGAGGCCTTGAATGTCCGGATGAATCAAGCCCGATGGCTGTCCAGTGTCCAAGGTGGACATATAAAACAAGACCACAAGAATGGAACCACACTTGCCAAGGCCAGAAATAGGCAATGAGGATTACTTTACTCTTCAAAATAGTTATGCTTTCTGGAGATATTTGGGTATTAAGGGGAGGGAGGGGATAAGCGTACAGGAGACCAGAGGGCCAAGCAAGGAATAAAGCATCTTTCGGTTGTCTACCCCTGAGGGAGAATTAGGGCAAATAACCTGCTACACGTGTTGTTGAAAGGGGAAGCAAAAAGGTCACAGCAAGGTTAACCCCACTGAAAAAAATCATTTCCATCTCTGCATGATTGAGAGACCACTTATGTGGCATCAGGATGGTCCTGCTAAATCTATCAGCTAAAACGAAGGATTTCCCAGATATGTCCGTTGTTACAAGAAAGTGGTTGGAAGAGATCTCCCACTGCCATACTCTCACTGCTTCTTGATAAAGGTAGTAATATCTGGTCCCTCCTGCTTGTTAATGTACAAAACCACTAACATACACTCCTAGAGGGAGAGAGCTTTGAAAAGCCTGCAACGCTAATAAGACCATTCTCAGCTCTAAAACACTAACATGCAAACTGGTCTCTTCTGGGGACCATGTGCCTTGAACTGTCCATCCCAAGAAATGCCCCCCCAACCCAACTGGGAGGCATCCACGGTCAACTTGGCTTTCAGGGAAGAAAGGATAAAGGGACGTCCCTGACAAATCTTGTTGGACTGCATCCACCAAAATAGGGAGTCTTTGCAGGCTTGCAAAATATTTTAAAGGATGTTTCAAAGGGTGTTGAAGCACTGACCATTGTACTGCGATGGTCTACTGGAAAACTCTCATGCAAAGGTGAGCTGTAGGTAACAGGGCGATCACTGCAGCCACTGAACCCAAGGCTTGAAGAACCAATCTTGCTGAAAGACAGGGATGCTATAGAATCTGACATACAATCTTACGGTATGAACTCTGCTTTGGGGTAAAAATGCAAACTGACCAACAGTGTCCAAGACTTGAACTAGTTGGAGATGGGACTTGGAGAGACTGATTGTGATGCCAAGGGATGGACAGAACTAGAGTAAGTAATCCCTGGCATTCTGAAGGAGATGCTTGGTTGGTGCGGAAAGGAGCCAGTCGTCTAAATTGAAAAACACTCTGAATCCGTGCAGTCTAAGATGAGCTGCCACCACTGCCATGCATTTTGTGAACACCTCGGTGGCTGTGGTGAGACCAAATGGCAGGTTCTGAACTGGTAATGACTGGCTCTCAGCTGAATGTGCAGATATCTTCAAGACAGTCTGTTTATTTTGAAGTGATAGTACGCATCTTGCAAATCTATAGAGCACTTCCAGTTGTCCTTCTGTAGAAGGGGCAGAATGGACTGAACCTTGACTATCCGGAATTTGGATTCTTCACAAATTTATTTTGATGACTGAGACCCAGAATAGGTCTTAGGTCTCATGTTTTCTTTGGCATTAAAAAGCACCTTGAGTAAATTACGAATCCTGATTGGTCTGGTGGGACCTTTTAGATGACACTTTTTTCCTAGCAGCTTTTGAATTTCTAGAGCTGCCATCTCCCTCTGACTGGATGCAACATCGGGAAGATGTCTCTTTTGTGAAGAATTTTTTGAAAAGGGAATGAAATACCCTCTAGATATGATCCTTTGCACCCAAGAATCTTTTGTGATGGCTGTCCAGGTGTTTAGGTGCAGGGATAAGTGCCCCCCCCCCCCCCCGACTGCCTCCAGAAAAGAACAGTCAGGCCACCTTTCAGGAGAGCTGAAAGGACCAGTATGAGAAAGAATATCAGAATACTTGGTTCTGTGGACCCCCCTCCGCCACGAGGATGGCGTCTTCCATTGTTATTTCTCCTCTTCCTATAATAGAAAAATCCCCACACAAGTCTTGAAAAGGTCCTTCATATTTTCGGAACCACATTTTCTTACCACCATGTTGACTCCTGGAAAAAGATCTTTGCAAGTTAGAGAAACTAATTCCAATAGCAGACAAGGCCTTTCCATCTTGCTCACTGCGGGAATGTGAGTCTAACTGTGGGCCCAAACAGGGAAAATCTATCAAAGGGAGCACTGATGAATAAGGATTTAAAGGGCTCAGCAAAATCATACTGTCTCATCCAGGCATGTCTCCTAAAGGCTATGCCTGAACCAGCACCTTGTGAGAAGCCTTCAGATGCATAAAAAATTAACCTCATGGACGCATTTGATATAGAATATGTAGGGTGGCCATTTGGGAGGAATACGTTTTCTGGTTCGTTGTTGACATGGACCCAGAGGTAGACTTCTTGGAGAGTTCCTTTATCAAGTCTTTCTGCAATCTAGTAAACTGTGCTAGGTGAGTGAGTGCAAGGGAAAGGTCGTTGAAGCATAAACGCCCTTTCCACATCTGTTCAACACCTAGATTCACTGTTAGAAGGATGGACAGTGGAACACTGTTCAGCTAGTTTCTTTTTGGTGGCTGCTGCAACACCCACTTGTATCTACAGGGATTCCCTTACTCCAAAACTGATGGTCTTTAGGGGCTCCAAGGATCTAGTTTGGTTGACTGGGAATAGACTCTACTGTGTCCGGTTCCTTCCAAGCCTGGTGGGAGAAAAGTTCTATAAGGTCATCTGCAGGTGTGTGTGTCTGTGTGGGGGCGGGGGGGATGGAGTAATCCAAGATGGAGATAGGCAAGACCTGAAGGCTTCAAGAACACAGACTCCTCTTAGGAATGGCTTTGGGAGGACCAACAACCTCTGCGGCACAGGAACTCTAAAATGCATCTGAAGGAGACATCCTCTGGTGGTGACCTTGGGGAACCATTCCTCCTCATCAAAATCTGTGTCTTCTGTCAAAGATTCCTGGGTGGAATCTAAGCACCTCCTCTTACACAATCTATTCTGAGGAATCTCTTCAGTGGGATGCTCTGGAGAGGTATCAGAAGAAATGGGAAGTTCCTGAACAGAACTGCCTAGAAGCTCTTATAGGTTGGCTTTCCCTGTGGAGTAGGATGACCAGGCATAGAGCTCAAAGCTGATGGAGTAATAAGGACAGGACCTGAAGAAGTAAGAGTCGAAGATGCCCTAGGATGGCAGAAAACCCTCTCCAGTACCTCAAAGGTACAGGGACCAGGAGAAGTAGAAACCAAACTCACTGGAGCTGAAGCTCTCAGCTCAGTTGATTCCCCACCCCTCCTAGATCTCCTCTCCGAGGAGGGAGTCAGACCTGAGCTGTCCAACACCGAGGCTCCAAGGGGAAGCGAAGGCTCTGAAATCCTAAGTGTCAAAGTTAACCTCCCCAGATCTGGCACCAGCGCTTTGCCTCAGAGACATATCCTCCTCAATGGGGATTGGCACTGAACAGGTCAGGGAAACCACAGGAGTTGAAGGTGGTAACTTCGCATCTGACACTTCAACTCTCAGTGCTCCGAGATCTGACGGTTCCAAAATTGTGGGTCAGATACAAGGAGTCACTATAGGTGCGAAGTAGTTGAAGGCTCATGGATCTGATGGGAAACTGAGTCAGCAGCAACCCCATCTGGATTTGTGCTCTAAGGAATTTCCACATCATCCTGTCTGCATCTGCCTCATTAAGACTTCGGGAGGACCTGAATGAGGAAGATGTGGAGGAAAGTCGAGATGGCTTCCTGAGAGTCTCCTGTAAAAATGGAGACCTAAGTCCAGGTGACACTGGCTCCAGATAAAACAGAGGACACAGGATCCGTGGAGACCTGACTGCAGAAATTGCCAGATCCAACACTTTGTTGACTTTAGTTGGCAGCTCCGAACTTGGAGTAGGTCTAGAAGACAGCTCAGGAGTGCAATCTCTATGCTCCCTGGGCTCTGATAACCTTGGCTTTTATGAATGGGTTTGAGCCTCAGAAGTAGAAGCAGCAGTATTGAAAGAAGCTGGCAAAAGGCCCTTTAATACCAACTTATTCAGTCTGTCACTTACTGCCCTCAAATTGAAACCAGTGCACATCTCACAAGGCACCTGTAAATGAGAAGGGCCTGCAGGAAGTGCACTTCTTAAACCCAGTAGGTTTGTCAACCATACCAACAACTATATAACTGTAGAAAGAGAGACAGACAGAAAATAATAGCTATTGTCAAAATGTACAATACGTACACAAAGATTTTTTTTTTTTTGTAAATAAAGAAAGAAAGGATATCTACTAACAATGGTAGAAAGAATACCTTACAAGGTACAGGAAGAAAGGCCTAATACCAATTAAGGTACAATAAAATACTTAAAGGGTAAAAAAAAAAATAAAAAAAAGTAACAAAGTAAAGAGAGGAAGGGTTACATGGATATTTACTGAAAATTGAAGAAAAAAACATTCTTTTTTTTACTCACAACATCTAAAAAGACAGCATAGAGCTCAAGAGAACTCAATCCCAATGGAATCATTAGAGGAGCAAACGAGATCTGAAGAAATTTAGCAGTACGGGGCATTATGGACACAGGGAAGAGCTCGCAAATCTGATCCAAGAATGTAAAGAAAACAGCAGAGTCAGATCAGAGATCCATTTGTAAGGAACGAATGAAAATGACAACATCAAATCCAAATCCTTTTTAATCCTTATTCCTAAATATTTCATTTTATTGAGTCCTCATAAATAGGTTCATAGTTTAGTACTAAGCTAACTGCCCTTGCGAGCCATTTTAAGCCTAGCCAATTACCCCTTGTGAGACTCAAACCCTGCACCTTGTGTTTGTAAGGCAAACACCTTAGGCATTAAGCCACCCTCCCAAACCCATACTGGTATTGCTGGACCAATTAATGTGTGGGTACATAATTTACAGCTAAAGCCATTGTTTTATCTTCATAAATATTATTTCCTAAGAAGACCTGAAACTGTCTCAAGATGTTCCTCAACAATGAGATGTCCTTTTCTGTTTTTATCAGGTATAAAATGTCTTCTGCAAATACAGCCAACTTTTCTTAATTATCATACCAACTATATCCTTGAATTTGAGCATTTTTTTTATATAAAGCAAATAACAATGGGGAATGACGACACCCCTGCCTAGTTCCTCTGTTCAGACACAACTTGTCAAAAAGGAAATCTTCCGCTTTAATTTTTGCCTCTGATCCTTCAGAATAAGGTTATTGGAAGGATCTACATCCGGGAATGCAAATGCTTCAATTGCCTACTCAAATACCTAGTATCCTCTTGTTGAATGCTTTCTCTGAATCAAGACCCACCAACAACTACAGTATTTTCTTGCACACTGCTTCTTACTGGATCACCATTGTTCTATTAATGCTGTGAAATGTTTGCCTTTCCTCAAATAAACCACAGTGATCCATATCTATCCATATCTAACAGTTTTGACATCACCTATGCCATTCTTCTACAACTGAAGTGGGCCTATATGAAGCTGGATATGATGGTTCTTTACCATCTTAAGATATTACAACCACCATAGCCTTCTTCCAGGATGCTGGTGCCTCCTCTACTTTTAAAATACTACCGACCTTTAAAATTTTAACATACTACTAAACAGAACCTACCCGATCGTTATCACTTTCTTCCCTCCTAGCTTCCAAACTGCCAGAACAATATCATCCATTCCTGGAGAATTTCCTGCAGACTAATTGTATGTTAATGTTTTTATCTGATCTCCTATCTTGACTGTTAATTGCTGAGCCTTATCAATCTTTAGTATTCCTTAAATATTTCCACTTATGCTCATTCTAGATTTCCATATTTCCCTGCTTTACATAAATTTTCATAAAGGTTCAGAACTATCTCTAATACCTCTAGAGAACATCTGATTATTTTTCTTGTTATAGGCTCCCTAAGTGTGGCGACAATCCTTTCTACTTTTTGTAGTCAAAGTCAATGTGCTTAAAGTTTTTGTGCTCTGGATTTATAAAAAAACAACTTCTTGGCAGCAATTTTCTAAACTCACATGTATTATTCCAGGTACTCATTTTCTATTTAGCAGTTTGTAGTTGTGCCTTTTCTTGTTCCATGAAATTTCCCTTATTCTGTAATTATTTAACCTTTGTCAGTCTCCCTAAATTTATTTTATTTTATATTTGTTTACTGGGAAAGTCAGACTGGGATAAGACCTATTTTCAGCGGAGGCCCAGGGAGAAAAGCTCCACATATAGAGGTTATACAAAACCTACACAAAAAAATTATACAAAAACATATACAATACATATAGTACACCACAAATTATATTCTATGCTATTACAGCTGACATCTGTATTATACTGAAAAATAATTAATTCTAAATAAATTTTATAAAATTTAAATTCTAAATAATTCCTATTACTTCTTAACCATATCTCTTATACTTCTACCCTATTTTTAAACTTCACTTTCGTTTTATCCCACTCCAGCTATAACTTCTGAAGAAATGTTTATCTTCCATAATAACTCTCAAATAATTTCCACTTCCATTTCTTTAAATTACTCTTTTTAATAGGTAGGGGAGGAAGTGTCAGTATCTCATTTTTACTTCATTACCCTGCATTGCTATCTTGGTCATTATTGGCACATGATCTGAAACAATTATTGGATGTGTGCCAAAGTTCTCAATTACATGCACATATTCCTGTGAAATAGAATTTCTGTCTATTCTAGCCCAGTTAATGTACCTTAGGGGATAGTATACAAATTCTCTCAGAGTTCCTACTAATGAACATGCGTCTTCCATACCAAATATTTTCATAAATGTCATCAGTATCTACCCTCTTTTATTATATTTTCCCTCCTAGGTCCCCCAGATACATTATCAGCATTGTAAATCAAACTTCAGTCCTCATTCATTTCTTTATTTATCCCCAAAAATTCTTAAGCTCCACAACAGCAATTTAAGGCAGAATATAAATACATACCAGAGTAATCCTCCTCCATTGCCATTAGCACCTTACTACTACAAATCTGTCATTATCCTTTTTCTTCTTCCATCACTGTTGTAGCTCTTCTAGGAATTAATATAAGTACTTCCCTTTTCATTTGCCCCTGATACTGTGTTAAATATCCACCCTCAATACTGTGTTAAATATCCACCCTCAAATCCTTTATCAAACTCACATGCTTACTTCTTTCCTGTCTCCTGAAGCACTGCTTCCTGAACTATGAATTTCTTAATATAATTCAATACTTTTCCATTTTTGTCGACACCTGTAAGACCATTCAAATTCCAAAATAATATAGTTAGTGTGGCCATTACAAGAAGTTATTATTCCCAGGGGCGGCTCGTGCTATGGACTGCAGTCCCCCTCAGCTGAAAACAAAAAAGAAAACAAAAGAAAAAAATAAAATAAAAAAATAAAAACAAAAGCGAGTCGCGGAACATCGAGCATCCGCACTCGTAGCATTTCCTGATATCCAGACTGCTGGTGAACCAGTCTGGAGCATGCGCACAGAATCCAGTCCGTCTCACCAGCAGTCCAGATTAGGAAGACAGCATTCAGCAGCAAATATTCCACAAGTCTATGCAGTTACAACAGCATAGACTGGAAGGGGATTGGACTGCAACATCCGGAGGCTGGGTAGCACCCAGCTTGTTCTGCTCTCACAGGAAAAACTAAGACGAGCCTCATGGGAAGGAGAAGGACTTGCTCTCATCGCAGGCTTTTGTATTGAATGGATGGATGTTACGGACGTTGGGCTCAGGTATGGAACTGCAGGAAGGAATACAACAACGGACTTTGGAGAGAGAGTGTGTGTGTGTGTGTGTGTGTGTGTGTGTATACAATATTTGAAATGTAAGAAAATTCATTCTGACATAAGGAAAAGCCATGTTTAGGGTATAGTCCTCTTTTAAGCGCATTAGTAACCATTTTCTGCACATGTGATTTAGTAAGCATATATTATTTGATTTCTTCCTGCTTAGACTTTGAGAATTCTGACCCTCATTAAAAGTGACCTTTATCAGCTGGGAGGTGCAGTAAGTGGGTCAGGTGTTACTATATACCTCACCAGGTGCTATAGTCCAGACGTGCACTGCTCTCAACTGTGCTTGGTTATGCAGAATGTCTCTGAGTTTTCCCTCATATTTGTGCTCTACCCTTTGTAAAATAGTCACGGTGGTGCAGCGGTTAGCATTGCCGCCTCACAGCAAGAGGTTCTATGGTTCGATTCTCGGCTGGGGTGCCTTCTGTGTGGAGTCTGCATGTCCTCCCTGTGGCTCCGTGGGTTTCCACCAGGTGCTCCGGTTTCCTCCCACATCACAAAGACATGCAGTAGGTGGATTGGACACTCTAAATTGGCCCTAGGTGTGTGTGTGTGTGTATGTATGTGTGTGCCTTCTGTGGAAGGTTGGGCGCCGGCTGGCATCTCAACACCGTAAAACTCCACTGCCAATCATGAAAAGACAGATGATCCGCTGTGGCGACCCCTAACCAGGAAAAGCCAAAAGAAGAAGAAGAATGGACCTCCAGCAATGCCGTGCGTACTTCTTATTGTTTATGGAATGCATGTTGTCGCAAAACCTGCTGTTCTTTTAAGGTTTTAAGTGAATTAGTGTAATATTTAAAAATGTCTTTGATTTTTGGCCTTTGTATTCCAATTATTTTTGTGGGTTTTTTTTTCCTGATTTTTGAACAAGAAGTGGTGAACGTTTGACACCAGTGTGGTGTAACTGGGGGATTTGGAAGGAATTAGGAGGTATTGCATGTGGGATTAGGGGCCATGGATGGAAATTGTGCTATGTGGCATCAGTTTGAGTAGATTTGAATTCATAGTATGTATGCTGAGGAACATAGCCTGGACAGATGATAGACTGCATTTATGTGTGTAAACATTTGAAAATGTCATGTTTGGGTATGGGAGGGGTTCTACTGGAGGGTGGTAGCTGAATGTTAAAATCTGAGTGAAATTTGACTGTTTTGCAATGCAGCATTAGTTGTTTGCTTATATTGTTGGTTTAGTGGAGTCATGGTTTAGTGATTTTTTATGCTTTATAATTGAATTAATTGCTTAAATTCATGTAACATTATTGTTTTTGCTCCCTTATTACTCAGTGAGCCTTTGCAACTACATAGCTGCATACCCTACCCACACTGGTACTTTACATACCTCCTGCACTAAAAAAAGACTTTCAGCTTTTCCCGGTTAGGGGTCGCCACAGCCTCATGATTGGCATTGGAGTTTTACGGTGCTGAGTTGCCAGCCTGACACCCAATCTTCAATGAAGGCACGCTCATTCACGCTAGCACCTACCTGCATGTCTTTAACGTCACTCGACCGCGGGGACGACATGCAGACTCCACACAGAAGGCTCTCCAGCCGAGAATCGAACGGGAGGACCACTTGCTGTGAGGCGACAACGCTAACCTCTGCACCACCGCGGCTTATACCTCCTTGCACTCCTTTCCTTTATTATGCTGTCCAGCTACATTGTGACCGATTTTATGTGCTGACCCAGAGGAAAAAAATTTCAACCAAAATATAAAATATGAAACCTATAAAAAAATACAAATATATGCCAGTAATTAGTACAATGCAATACATAAACACATTAACAAAAACAAGTATAAGGTAATTCAGCTGTGATACCATGTAACAGTATCTGACATGTTTTAAGGCATTATTTGTTCTTCCAGTGCACTGTATAGGACAAGACACTGCACAGTGTCATAAGCTCACTTTTAGGTACCATATAATACAGTGTGATAAGCTCATTGTATTTTTTAATGATTAAATCTTTGTATACCATTGTGTGGACATCTAGAAATTGAGCTGTATGTTTTGTAGAGGTTTATATTCAAACCTGAAAAGACAATTCTGAGGGGTGTAATGTTGTGGTGCAAGGCTTAGAGTTTGGCCATAAAGGGGTCATTGTGCTTCATAGTGGACAGTAAGTATTTAAAAAGAAATCAGAGATATAAGAAGAGAATAGCTTTAAGAAGCAGAGAGGTATTGATATTTCAATTTAAATATATATATATATATATATATATATATATATATACACACACACACACACACATACACACACACACACACACACTCTTATCTACAACAAAGCTGTTCTGTTTACTCACTACTGTTTCTATAAAAACGTTTATTCAAGTTTTCTGGAATATTCCAAAAAGTGCCTACAGATTGCGTCTCCTGGTTTTTTATATATATATATTTTTTAACAAATGTACCAACTTACCTCCTGCCACCTCAATTGAGGTACTTAAATGTATCTGTCACATTCCCCTTTGTCTCAGTTTAAGGCTTCACCTGTCGAGTTATATAAGTTTTCTTTATATGTTTGCAGGTACAGACTACACACTGTTTTTCTCTCCATTCCATGTGCTACCTGTATCCTAGCTATACCATGGTGAAAATTTACTCTCCAAAATAGCACAGAATGCTCTGGACAGTTCATTAATAGGCACCTATGTAGAAGGGTAATTTTTCCTTTTCTAAGATTTACATAAAGTACATCACACATTCCAGAGGATCAAAACCAAATGACTAAGGATGGAGAAACAAGGAATTTTGGAACACCTCGGCAGGTCTCTAATATACATTCTTGTTGAGCTGATTACTGTTGTGAATCAGTAATGAAAGACATGCTGAGAAGAGCAGCATCTGATATAATATAGTGTTCAGACATAAACAGTAAATATTTATTTATTTCTACTGGTAAAAACCTAATTCAGTCCAACTACTCCCCCCATTGAACACAGCAGTCTTATTTCTATTGTGGGCAGCATATTGGCACAGCAGATAGTGTTGTCGCCTCACAGCAAGAGGTTGGCCAGTTGGATTCTCGTCTGGTGTGCCTTCTGTACGGAGTCTGCATGTCCTTCCTGTGTTCATGTAGGTTTCCTCAGGGTGCTCTGGTTTCCTCCCACATTCCAAAGACGCGCAGTAGTAGGTGGACCGGGCATTCTAAATTGGCCATAGGTGTGATTTTGAGTGTGTAGTGTGGAAGAGCTACTGTGGCAGGGCTAGCCAGTCAATGGTGTAAAATTTAGCTCTAGATGACTGCAGCTGTTGAAGTGACACCCCGACTCCATCTAAACTCAGTAATCTAAACCTATCCCACTCTTCTGTCAACTGTTTTTCTAGTTACCCGTCAGACAGACAACAAGCTGTCAAATGGAAAAAAAGCCACCTCCTCCTTCCTTAATAAACCTACAGGCATACCCCAGGGTTCCATATTGGGTCCCCTACTGTTCAACATTTTCATAAATGACTTCCACCAAAACATTCCTAGTGCTAAACTGATTCAATACGCAGATGGCTCAATGATGATCTGCTCCGCCACTTCCACCTCCACTCTCTTAAAACTAACTCAGGATGCTTTCTCTTATACCGAACGCTGGATGATGGACAATCACCGATCACTCAACACATCAAAAACTAAAATTATGTTATTTTCCCCTTCAAAAAGTACCATTACAGACAAAAACTCATTCTCCATTACTACTCAAAACAATACCCCTCTCGAGGTAGCATCCCATTCAAAGCTTCTAGGAGTCCTTATTGATGAACAGTTAAAATTTGATACCCACCTACTAACCAATATAAAAAAAAACACCAGAAACTAGGCATGCACTACCGCCATAACTGCTATATCACTCCCACTACCAAACATGTAATCTCTAACACCTTCCTCATTCCTTCTCTCCTATATGGTGCCCCACTTCTTACCAACCTTCAAGCTTCTCTAAAAACAAAGCTATCGTCCTGTTATAACAAAATTTCTACGTTTGCTACTGGCTATAAAGCTTCCTCCCACCACTGCATTGTCCTACACAAACTAAATTGGTTCGAACTTCCCAACCATCTTACCTACATTCAACTTACTCATGCCCACAAATTTATCTTTAATCCCTCCATCTGCCCCTGCCTTGCCTCCTCCTTCAAAATGCACTTACCCAACAGACTTCTAAGATCCAATAACCAGAATCTACTTTAACTGCACATCCTCCAGGCAAACACCTACTATCCTTTTCCCTAGCGTACCTCTGGAACTCCCTGCCACCTCTTATTCGTACTACTGACAACTCTACCTTTAAGACCCTGCTTCATTCCTATCTCAAAACCCTCTGGGAATGTTCCTGCGCTCATCCCACATGACTCGCCTCTTTTCCCCCCCTTTCTCACATGCCTTTACTTCTCTCTTCTCTTCATCATACTGAGCTTCTCTGACTATCTTCATTTTTCTCATTTATTCATACTCTTGCTCTACTTTTTTTTTTCTTATTGTCCCACCCTTCTTAGATTCAACAATTAACACCTCTTATCCATGTGTGTGTCTGTGCGTAAAATGCCCCAGTCGCTATATGGTTGCGGATAGAGAATACCGCAGGCTTGAACCCTGTACCTTGGGCCCAGGTGCCAAGAGCCTGAATTCTCTACCCACCACCAAAATATTTGCAGATTTTTGCCTCATATTTGTTCTGTTCTGTTCCTCATAAAATCTGTGGTTTCTGTATTTTTGTGTCTTTACACAGTCAGTAGTGCAGTGGTAGCATTGTTGCCTAACAGCTACAGGTTCTCTGGTTTGATTCTTCGCTGGAGTGCCTTCTGTGTGGAGTCTGCATGTCCTCCCTGTGTTTGTGTGGGTTTCCTCTGGGTGCTCTGGTGTCCTCCCATCTTATAAAAAAAAGTGTCTGGAGTGTTTCTCTCTGGGCCTCTGCTGAAAATTGGCTTTTGTTCCAAGTCAGACTTTCCTGGTTAATAAATGTTAAATAAATAAAAATGACAAGCATTTGAATTTCAGACTTCACATTCTTCAGAAAGCATATAGGTTCATAGGTTCATAGGTTCATACTAGGCTATCTGCCCGAGGGCATTTACAAGCCTAGCCCATCGTTTTGTGGCTTAGGCCACCCCTTTAGTATGGGGAACTATACCCATTATTTTTCTGTGCCTCTGTCGAGCAGTGACACTGAGGTAATCCCTGGGGTATATCTGCGATCTCACATCCATTGGTCAAGATTTCTCTTGAACAAGGCCAGCGAGGTGCTCTGCCTCACATGTACCGGGATTTTGTTCCACAGCATAGGGAGTCTTTGGGTGATGAATCTATGGTAACACAAAACCTTTTATTCTAGCAATTTTCTAAGTTTATAAGATGGATATTTGAAATTTGTCCCTATTTTTGGGACTGTATTCCCCCTATTGGCTTTGTCCAGGTTTTTTGTGGTAAGGTTGAGAGCTATGGTAAATACTGAATTCACTGAATATGTTTGGGGGCTGTATTACCCCATTACTGGCTTTGTCCAGGTGTTTTTTGCCAAGAGGTTCAGAGCTATGGTGAGAACTGAGATCACTGAATATGATGGGGGCTGTATTTATCCCATTATTGGCTTTGTTCAGGTGTTTTGTGCTAAGAGGTTGACAGCCATGGTGAGAACTGAATTCACTAAATGGTAGCCATTTAAGTTTGTCTTCCTCTCTTTCACAAAACAGCTGATTTGGCATAGTGGTAAGTTGCTCTGACTGTTTTGCACAGGGGCCTGGGTTCAAGTTTTGGCAGTGAAATGTAAGGTGGTAACACAGCATTTTATTCGAGCAACTTCCCAACATTATACAAGCAATGTTTAAAATGTTTCCCTGGTTTTTGGGCTTTTGTCCCCCCAATAAATTTTGGCTTTTTCCAGATTTCTTGTGCTGCAAAGTTCAGAGATGCAGCTGAGTGTTGAGTAGATTTTACAAGAAGCTGAGAGCTGCAGGGGAGCAAAAGTTTAGTACTGCTTATGCTGAGTCTGCTTGCATTGTTAATAGCACAAGTAGTGTACTTGCTTTTGATGCAGAAGGCTGTGGGTTCTACTCCCACAGTAGGTAGATGCATTGCTGACAATGTACTGTGTTGCAAAGGGGGTGGATGCTTTTTGGCGAAGATACCTAGTAAAGTACAGTTTTGTACCTACCATAAATGTAGATGTTCGAAGATCCACATTGCTGCAGTCCTAACACTTGGGTAGTCCGCTGTCCCAGTCGGCCCGAATACCAAAGTATATGGCTGACGTCGGTCAAGGCGCATTAGTCTGACGTCAGGACGTCAGGGTACAAATGCGCATGACCGACGTCATATCCTCAGTCTTTTCTTGCCCCAGATGTCAGAAGACCCTAAAAAGATAAGGCCAAAACCAAAAAACACCAAACACTCCTGCACCAAATATATGTACAATATATACAAATTTACAAGAGTATAACCCCACCCACACAACCACCCCTAAACACAGAGGGGAAGGAGGGAGGGTAAATTGGACTGCAGCAATGTGGATCTTCGAACATCTACATTTATGGTAGGTACAAAACTGTACTATGTTCTTCATTCCACATTGCTGCAGTCCTAACACTTGGGTAGAATCCCAAAGCAGAGGTAAGGGAGGCTGGCAAATCATAAAGAAGCAGGAGCTGTCAACATGCCTTGCAAAATAGCTGTGGCAAAACCAGCCCTAGATTTAGAGTAGAGAGGAAGGTGGTAATGCTTAGAGAAAGTATGCACTGAACTCCAAGTAGCTGCCTCCAAAATATCCTTAGTTGCCACCCCTTAGAAATGCTGTTGAAGTGGCAGTAGCCCTAGTGGAATGAGGCCTAATCCCAGCTGGAATCTCCTTGCCATGATGGGAATAACAAAATGCAATGCAAAACCCAATCCACTTAGAAATAGTTTGTTTTGACACAGGCTTGCCCTGAGAACTCAAAGCAAAAGAAACAAACAACTGCTGAGACTGCCTAAAATCCTTAGTCCTGCTTAAATAATAACGCAACTGCCTGTGTACATCTAAAGTGTGCAAAATCTTTTCCCCCTTATTTTGGGGATCTGCATAGAAAGTAGGCAAATGAATAGTTTGGTTTAAAGCCACACTAGAAACCACCTTAGGCATAAAGGAAGGATTAGTACGTAATGATACCCTATCCTTATGGAAAATCAAAAGGCTCAACCGCCATAAGGGCCTGCAATTCAGAAACCCTTCTTGCAGAAGTAATGGCCAACAAAAAAGCAGTCTTCCATGACAAGTATTTCAATTCAGCAGTAGCCGCAGGCTCAAAAGGTTGTAGAGTAAGTTTCTCCAACACAAAATTGAGATCCCAAGCAGGAGTAGGAGCTCTGAGGGGTCTTATATTCTTTGCCCCTCTAAGAAATTGCTTGAACAAAGGATGAGAAAACAATGGTGGGTCACAATCATAGTGAGCTGAAATTGCTGCAGCATGAATCTTAATGGAAGAGAAAGACAAACCTTTGTCCAATAACTCAGTAAGATATTGAAGAGCCACACACAAATTAGGCTCAGAAACCTCCAAATGCTTTGCTGCACTCCAAAATAAAAATATCTTCCATTTTTCTGCGTACACTTTCCTTGTACTAGGTCTTCTGGCTTCCATAATCACATTTAAAACTTGTTGAGGAAGTTGAGACCTGCTGTGTTTCAAAATAGAATATGCCAGGCTGTTAGATGAAGAGAGTGAAGCTTGACATTGAGTAGATGACCGTCCCTCTGAGACAACAGGTGCGGAATCAAAGGTAAAGGCCATGGAGGCTTCCTTACCAGACTCCTCAGTAATGGGTACCAATGTTGCCGAGGCCAATCTGGAGCTATTAAAATCATCCTTGGCTTGTCTTGTCTGACCTTTAGGAGTACCTTTGGGAGAAGAGGCAGAGGTGGAAAGGCATACACGTGAAGATTTTTCCAACTGAAAGAAAGAGCATCCACTTTCCAAGCTGTGTGATGAAACCTTTTGTGCAAAACTTTGGCAGCTGGTGGTTTAGTGGAGAAGCGAACAGATCTATGTCTGGAGTTCCCCATGACACTGTCAATTTCGAAATACATGAAGATCCAGTTTCCACTGTGGGGATCCATGATTTGTCTGCTTAACACATCTGCTAAGGAGTTCTGTGCTCGGCAGAAACCTTGCCTGAAGAGTTAGTTGCAAGCTGAGCGCAGTCTCCCATAAAATCATTGCTTGCCTGCATAGAGGGTAAGAATGTGTTCCCCTTGTTTGTTGATGTACCACATGACAGTTGTGTTGTCTGTTAGAATCAACACCTGCCCTGGAAGAAGTAACTCCTTGAAAGCCATTAATGCAAACTGGACTGCTAACATCTCCTTCATGTTGATATGTAGATGCTGTAGTCTGGCAGGCCACTTGTCTTGTATCCACTTTCCATTCAGATGAGCTCCCCAAGCTATGTCTGAGGCATCTGTCGTTAGAATCTGACTCGCCTCTGGCCGGGTCACAGAGAGTCCCTTGTTTAGGTGACATTCCTGAGCCCACCACAAAAATTCCTTTTGAATGCAAGGTATTATTTGAATGACAGTGTCCAAATCCTGGCAGTGCTGTGTCCATACATTTTTGAGATACCATTGCAGCTTCCTCATATGCAGTTTGGCATTGGGAAGCACCAGAATACAAGATGCCATGAACCCTAAGGCTTGAAGGACTGTCCTTGCAGTCAGCCCGGACTGAAGAGATAGTTGATGGAAGTAAAGGGAAAGATTCTTTTGTTTGTCCGGGGTTAAAAGGCCATCTGGGTTGCTGTATTCAGTCTCACACCCAGAAAGCACATGTCTTGAGGGGGTACTAGACTGGACTTTATTTCGTTCACAGAATACCCCAGGCATCTTAGCACTGCTATCACATATTCCAAATGCTGTAAAGGTCTTCCTTTTCTTGAGCCAGAATCAGGCAGTCGTCCAAGTAAGGATAGATTTGTATTCCTTTTAGCCTGAAGTAAGCTATCACTGGAGCCAGAACCTTTGTGAATACTCTGGGCAGTAGATAAGCCAAAGGGCAATGCAGAGAACTGATAATGGGAATTCCCAGCTCGAAAACGCAGATACTTCCTGCAACTTAGTCTGATAGGTACATGAAGGTAAGCCTCCTTGAGATCTAAAGTTACCATCCAGTGATCTTTGCCCAGCAGAGGTAAAAGCTGTTGTAACGTCAACATTTTGAACTTGGGAATGTCCAGATAAGTGTTGAGGATAGATAAATCCAAAATTGGTCTCCACGTGTTCCCCTTCTTTGGTACTAGGAACAGGCGAGAATAAAATCCTAGGCCCCTTTCTGGCACAGGAACCGGCTGAATGGCCCCTATTTGGAGTAACAGAGAAATTTGCTTGTGAGCCTCTTTTCTTTGTAGAGAAGGAATGTCTGGCATGCCTTTGAAAGGAGGCAAGGTATGGAAATAAAACCTGTAACCGTGGTGAATGATATCCAACACCCATCTGTCTTGGGTAATTAAATTCCAATTTTCTTTGAAAAGTGCCAGCCTTCCTCCCAAAGGTGCTGCCAGACGGGAAAGCACTGGCAGCTGAAAAGGCAGGTCATTGGGTCTGTTTACGAAAGGACTGACCCCTGCCCTCACCAGAAGACTGAGCAGGTGAACTCCCTGTTCTAGGCCTAAAAGAACCTTGAGCTCTGCCCCTACCACGTCTAGACCTACCCCTAGACTGGGAATCATAAGCAGGATATGTCCATCCCTTAGTAGGCCAATTTCTACTAAACTTCGGAGGCTGAACCTGCAAAAAATCTTTAACAGTCTGCATAGACTTAGCCTTGTCCTCCATTTTCTTTAAAACTGCTTCCACAGGCGAACCAAACAACACGTCAGACTGTAACGGAGCATCCAAAATCCTTGTCTTAACATGCTCAGCTAAATTCTGATCCCTCAGCCAGGCATGCCTACGAAGAACAGAACCAGTGGCAGCCACCCTCAAGAGGCCTGCACAGCATCAAAACCACATTGCAAGGAATGCTTACCCACCTGTTCAGACACATGAACTAAATCCTGCAACTCTTTACACTCAATACCTTCCGCCAGAGCATCCACCTTAGACTTCAATTGTGAAAGGAGATAATTTTGATATTTTAACATGTGAAACTGGCAATTCAAAGCCCTCATGGCTAAAGTGGAAGAAGTATACACCTTCTTTCCCCATCTATCCAAAGCCCTTGCCTCTTTATCAGGAGGAACAGGATTTTTAACAACAGAAGCCTTAACACCTTTAGGCCCCTGAGAAACAGTTTCCGGGTCTGCCCTAGGACTCTTAAAAAGATACTTATGAGCTTCAGGCACCCTATAATACCTATCTGGCTTAACTGGGGCAGGAGGCAAAGAATCAGGGTTCAGGGAAGCCTCTGCAAAAACATCTTCCACCACATCCAGAACAGGAGGAATAGCTAAAGGCCTATGCTGGGGTAAAAACAAAAATTCCCTAAGCCTCTTCCTGGAATCAGAGAAATCTTGACCTTCCCATTTAAAATGCTCCCTCATGGAATGAAGAGTCTCTGAAAAAGAAAAATCCTCAGGAGGAGAAGCCGAAGGAGTAGAATCATCCACATCAGAATCAGAATAAGGAGGATACTCCTGCAAGTCTTCAGCCAAGACTCAGAAGCCTCCGAACACTGCTCAAAACTCTCAAGCTCAGGTTCCACCCTAGGCCTCTTATCAGGAGGGGGCATAGAACCTCTAATCATAGTAATCAAATCTTCTGCCATTTTAAGCATATGTTTCTTAGGCAAAGATCCTGAAGAACTAGGAGAGACCCCCACTGAAGATAAACCTGGCCTGCCTCTCAAAGAAGCCTTGGAAACAGAAGGGGAGAGCCTAACCACCTTAGGAAGAGAGGGGAGAACAGCCACCTGAGAAGCCCCTTCAGCCTGGCCTACCTCCTGAGAGGACACATCCTGTAACAGTAAAGTCTCTCCCTGAGACTCCAAAGAAACTTCTGGCAGAACCTCCGGCTCCACTGAGCCTTCTAAAGAACCGACGTCCGGGACTGACGGTTCTTCCAACCTAGGCTTTGCTGCTTTGTCCTTGCGCTTTTTGGGAAGCGGGCGGAGCATCCGGCGGCATTTTATAATTACAACGCTTCCCAAAACTAACCTGGCACAGTCTAATCTTCTCTTTATAGTGCGTTTGTTAAATCTAGCACAAGAGCGACATCCAACAACGCCGTGCTCAGGCCCTAAACAAGGTATACACAAGGTATGGTAATCCCTATGAGGTATCTGTTTCCCACAAGAAATACAGTTATTCACTTTTTCTGACATCCGGTTAAATACTGAGGCAAGAAAAAACCAAAATATTCCCCAACGGGGTACTTAGCCAACTTTGATTCGGTCTGAAACTCCGACTTCAGAAAATTTCAGAACGCCAACCTGCACTCGCAAAACTGCTTCTGCATCGGACCATGCGGCAAAAAAGACTGAGGATATGACGTCGGTCATGCGCATTTGTACCCTGACGTCCTGACGTCAGACTAATGCGCCTTGACCGACGTCAGCCATATACTTTGGTATTCGGGCCGACTGGGACAGCGGACTACCCAAGTGTTAGGACTGCAGCAATGTGGAATGAAGAACATCTATGAACATGTTATCAGTTTACCATCCATTCCCTATTGCAATATTACTAGCTTATTATTTTTTTAGTGTAACATAGGCAATTTATTCCTCAAGGGCAACAGGCACATTATTTGTAGATGAAACGATGAAACAAAGTTGTTTGCTAGCAGCAACCTCTTCCATTAGTTACAGATCTCTTTAATGTGGAATTATTTAGATGACTTTTACTTCTTCAGAGATTGTGCATATTTGCTAATACTAGTGGACTGTAAAATATCGAGTAGACTTTTAAGATGAAAATGTTCTGAACTGGGCAGTTTTGCCATTACTGGTGCATGCGCATTTTGTTTCATTGTTTACTGGAAAAATGTTCAAAACAATAAATTTAAAACACCCTCCAAAACTGTACTGTATTGTACAAGGAATATAATTTAATACAATCAGGAAGGTGTTATCAAAGAGCATGTGTATGCGTGTGCAAGGGGCCTGTGATTTGAAAACAGCCTAAAGTTAATCTTCATCTACCACTGGCAAAATTTATTTGCTTTGAATGTGGGTTTCAATGCTGTTTCAATGAATGTGAATTTCAAGGGCAGATAAATTTTAATGTTAAGTCTGTCTTCATTGTGAGACTGCATTGCTTTGTTTAGCAGATATCTATTAGTGTTTGTGCTGTAAAATGCAAAATAAAACCTTCAAATGAAGTCCAAATCATCGCAGAAGTAAAGCAGTATGCACATTAGTGTTTATAGTAAATGGGGTAAAAAAGCCAACTAATGGTTCAATGGAATTGCTGCAGGGGGGAGTAATGGTTCAATGGAATTGCTGCAAGGAGGAGGCTCCATTTGACCATGATTTTGTGAGGGGGGGAAGGACGGCAAACTCAAAGAAAGCCCCGGCTGAACTATACCTCACAAATTTCCAGATTTCTGCAGAATTAATAGATTTTTGCTTCTTATTTTTGGTTTGTTCATCATAAAATTTGTGGTTTTCTGGCAAATCATTTAGGAATTAAGTCACTAAATAATGACAGACACTGAGTTTCAGACCTCATAACCTTCAGAAAAACACATGCCAAAGCAAGACCTGTTATTCTATCAACTGTCTCAGTTTATACAAGAGCAATTTCTAGTACTGTTTATATGTTCCCTCAATATATTTGGCCTTGTCCTGATTTCCTGCATTAACAGGTTGAGAGGTACTTGCAAATAAATTGTTTTATAGAATTAGGCATATCCAAACCTCTCAACTGTCCCCGATTTTGGCTCAAAATGTTGCTCTTCCCCTAACAATCCCTCCGCCAAATGGCAATTTTGGAAGAAAACGTGGTGGGTTTACAATTAATAAATAACTGAAATAATAAAGAGTTATAGACTACTTTTATTTCAGAAATGCATGTAGATTATTTTATTTTGTCAGCTGCTGAAATTAGCAGTACTAATATTTAAAAAAGTGTCCCTTCTTTGACAGGTTCCTAGCTGTATTGTGTGGCTATTTTATATTTTTGCATCACATTTTTGGTCTGTTTTTCATAAAATATGTGTTTTTTTTAGCAAATTAGTGGCAAATCTTTAAAGACTGAAGTTAGAAAATAATGACAGACATTTGAGTTTCAGATTTCATACCATTCAGAAAATTCATACTAATGCAAGAACTACTATTCTATTATCTTTCTAAGTTTATAAGAGCAATATTTAAAAATTGTCCTTATTTTTGGGCCTTTGTCCCACTTCTATGTATGGCTTTGTCCAAATTTCTTGCTCCGAGGTTGAGAGGTATGACAAATGTGTCAAGGCCATCACAGTCAGTGAGAGACATTTCAAATTGTGACATACTTGCTGCACCCCACTCCCCCATGTAGTGACTCTGGATGTGTCGAAGCAAGGCAAGGAGTAGTTATGTAGTGTAAATGTGCAGAGTATCCCCCCATCCAAGGTAGACACAAGTACTACTGTGGCTTTTCATCGGTCCTTGATTTTGAAGAATGTTATGGTTTCTGTCATATTTTTATACTGTTAATTTATGCTTATTATTATTCAGAAAGTGCCTGCCTTTGTTGAAGGTTGGGCATCGGGCTGGCAACTCGACACCATAAAAACCAACTGCCAATCATTAGTATACCAGAGTTCCACTGTGACGACCCCTAACCGGGAAAAGCCGAAAGACAAACAACAACATCAGAAAGTGCCTGTTGCTCTGTGTTTAAGTAGCAATGCTTTAATGACCATCAGGTAAGCTTGTCTGAGATTGTAAGATGCAAGTAAGCTTTAATAAGCATATTGTTAAAGAACTGCCAACATTGAAAGCCTTTCTGTTGTTGCCATGCAGAGAATACTTACATAACTAGATAACATATAAGCCTTGGGTATTGAAATGCATATGACAGTATCTGTAATAAAGGACAGGATTATATTATTTTCAGAAGCTCATTACATTTGATGGAGACTTGCAGTCATCTTTGCAGGCTTTACCTATAAACTAAACAGAATGCCAATTTATCGTGTGTGGTCCATAACCTGTGCAGTAATCCTTTAAGCAATGTATCTTGAGCTTGTTTCTTGTTTGCTTTTCATTTTTTACTTTGATCATGTTTTCCCCATGAAACAAGTAGATAGTTGTTGTCAGGCAGCAGGTCTTTTTTGGATAAGAAACATTCTTACAAGTGGGGGTATCACACAGATTGCTACATTCAGCATGTTACTTGGTACTTTAATAAAGCTGAATATAAATTATGATTAGAACTGCCATGCAAGGAGAAGTGGTTTGAGTTGAGTGCTGCTTGTTTTTCTTATACTTGATTTTGACTGGCATTCCAATAATGTATTTAAAAAGTAATTTATTTTTTCATGCCTCAAAACCTTTTTGTTTCCATCTAGATATTAAGTAAGCTGTCATGCAGCCAATGCATTGAAATATTTTTTTTCTTCTACACTTTATTTTGTCTCGATTGGACACTCATAATGACGGTTTGGCACCCAGGGCAGCGTATTTAATTAAAGTTACAGTTTTTGTGGTTTAGAGCATAGCTCCTCCCCTTTCTAGTTGGCCACACCCCTTCCCACTGACCCCACCCATTCAGCTGTCTCCTGCAACACCCCTTTGAAGTCACCAGCCACCACTGTTTATTCTTGCCTATTATACACAACAGCTTTTTTTTTTTTTTACAGTGCCTGCTTCCAGCTTTTGTGTTACATGAGCTCAGTAATGTTGGGCAGGTTGATCTTTTATACAGCTGTTTCCTCCCATCTCCATTTTAATCTACATCACATTCTACAAGACTTTTTGTTTTAATGAACCCCCCCCCAAAAAAAAAACACACCAGAACACCCCCATAACCCAGTAATTTAAATAAAGCTAACAAAACTATGTACATCTTCAAATAATGAAGATTAACTGTCATGACAGGAAAAGTTGTCCAAAATCTACAGCTGCACACTCAGGCATTACCTAACATAAAATTAGGGCTATCCATGCTAAGATGCATGTTACAGTCTGTACTCCTACTTATATCAATAGTTGTCTATTCTTGTTTTATCTTTATTCCCCTACCAAATGTGAAAACCAGCTTGTATGCTTTCAGAAAACATTAACTTTTACCCATAAAAAAGTGTTCTGGCTTTTATTGCTTGCCCCTGTAGTTAGCTTGTCTCCAGAAAAGCATAACAAAATGTACAGCTGCTCTCAGCTGCAGACTTCTCAACTCACAGTGAACATTTATTTGCTAAAGGAAAAAACTTTTCATTGCATTCAGTGTTCTCTTTATTTACTTGCATACACTAAAATATTATTAGATTATGCCAATGGCCTTAACCCAGATATTCACCTATGCAAACATAACAGAAAACGTACCAGTTCTACATAAATTATAATCTGTGCACTTCTCCACCCCATCCCCCACCTCAACAATCCAAGATTACAGCGTATTAACGTAAACATGCTTTTGTCCAGCTTTTCTTCTCTTTTTACACTGTAATGACTATATTTCTTAAAACTAAAAAGAAGGGAAAAGGTAACTGTTTACTTTAGTATTTTTATCACATACAACAATAACAGAAAATGCTATATAACATGCAATTTATATTGTGAGCTGTTTTAAACAAATATTAACAAAAACTGTTTTACGTAGTTACTGTATCCCTTTCCCTTTACTGGCCTTCCAAACATTAATGACATGAAATGGAGTATATGTTAACCTTTTACACGTGATTGATGTTTTATAATCTCACATTTATTCACTAATTTCAATGTTGCTGGTCTTCTCTCCATCTCCCAACCACAGACTCCAGTTCAAGTCCAAGATAACCCAGATTCTTCTAGTGAACTTCTGTACTGTTATCAGTCTCACAAGCGTTTTTCATTGGAATGCTGGAAAAGGTTTCACTGGCAAAGTCTCTCTAACAGCTTTACTATCAAAAGAAAGAGAAGAAGAATCCCCTTGTATTTGATGGGTAACTTTTTGGACAAGCATTTGTATTTCCTATTTAGCCTGTTTTGGATCAAAAATAACTTTGATCCTCCAGGAAAATAATATTCTGAAGACAGACAGATTCAGCAGTTTGAATCTCATACCTGCTTCATGACTCTCTCCTGACTGCTGGGATAGATTTGCTTCTATTCTGCCTGGTGTACAGTGAACACTCACTTTCCACAAACACTCTGCTGTCTCCAATTTTTACTACGTTGCCCTTCTGTCACAGTTTTGTCAGAATCAACACTTTCTGCTGCTATGACTGCATCTTTACTAATAAGGTCTCTGAAGCTTTCTCATGGCCATGTTTGCAGAACATGCATGATGAGACCTTTCAATTAACAAATGCTACTGAAGAGTACCAGTTAGGTCGCTTAGAAGTGCTTTCATAAAATTAACAGTCTGTTCCTTCCAGTTTCTCTGGTACAACAGAAAATCTTAGGTTTTCCATGTATACTCTGCCCTCTAACTCTACCATTTTTCAAAACAGCTCTTCTTGGACAGTCTCGTACTCATCCAACCTTTTCTTCATTTTACCTCTAATTTTTGCAGTTTTACCAGATCATCTGAATAGCTGTTTAAAGTTTCTTCCATTATTTTCCAGCTATTGTTATTTGAGTTGATATGCTCCTTCAATGTTTAATTCATTTTAATGAACTCAGAGCACATCTGATTTATTTTTTTCCCCTCTAGATTAATGGAAGTCATGTCTCACACCAAAGCTGGAGCTTGAACTGTTTTTTTGCTAAATAGCTACAGAATTCTTCCTAGTCAGTGTTTTCTCATCTTTTCTAGTTGATTTTAATTCAGCCTCTCAGAGTTTCTTCTTTGCTGGCATACACGCAGTGTACTTACTATCTAGTAACTAAATTTATTAAAACTGACACAGTTACTGGCCCTTATCTCTCAGTTTCTTTTCAAACTGGGAGAGCTGAAATTAAGCTGTTGATCAGTGTGCAACCATCTTGGAAGTAAAGTCGGTCTGTAGACTTGGAATGTCTGTCTGTAGGATAGATGATTTTATTTTATTATTATTTTATTTTACATTTGTTTACTGGGAAAGTCCGACTGGACACAGGTCCATTTTCAGCGGAGGCCCAGGGAGAAAAGCTCCACATTACAATACATTACATGAGAGTAAAAAGAAGTAGAACATACATACATATGGCATATACACACATCAGGACAACATGCTGGTGATTAACAAACATACAAAAACACAACAGGACATCATGCTAGTGATTAAAATTTCTTACAGTAGACAATCAGAGGTACTTTTTTTTTCTTTTGCAGTTATAAGTTTTGTAAGTTAAATGTATACGGGTTTGGAAGCTTTCAAAGGATAAACTGTTTATATATAGCTGTACCCTGACAAATTCTCTTGGTATGGATTAGCCTGGTGAGTGGCATGAGCATAGCCAGTTACTTAGATAGTGGGTTTTCAGGAGTTTTTTGAATTGACTAAAGGAGGTGGTAGAAGTTATTTGGCTTGGTAATGTGTTCCAGGTTTTGGCAATGGTGCTGGCAAAGAGGGACTTACCAGCTTCGTTTTTATGTTTGATGACAGTTATGAGGTTCTGGTTACTAAATCTTAAGACTCTAGAGGGAATGTGGGGCTGAATTAGGTGCTGAAGTGCTGGACTCACCTCAGGAAGGTAGTAGAGTTTGTATGCTATAGAGAGCAAATTGAGTAGAAGTATAGGAGGCAACTCAACCCAGTTGAGTTGCTTAAGGGATAGACAGCGGTGAGACCTATATGAGGCTTCAGTAGCAAACTTGGCAATCTTGTTGTAGCAAGATTCCATTTTATTTAGATCAGTTTTGCGGAGAATGGTCAAGATGGGAGAGGCATAGAGGAGGGTGGAAAGAAGATGAGTCCTTGCGATGGTTACTTTGGTGCATTTTATCATAAACTGTTTGTTCCTGTAGAGGAGACCAAGTTTTTTATTAACTTTGTTAATGGTTTGTGGTGCGTGGATGTCAAACCTCATGTAATTGTCTATTTCTACGCCTAGCAGTTTAGTGTGTGTGGTTGGACTGATCTGAATATTTTCTTTGGAGTCAATGGTGAAATTATTATTTAGGGGAGGAGCTCTGCCAGGGCTGAAAATAATTAGTTTGTTTTTTTTTTGGGAATAAAAATACGTCTGATGTTAGTGAACAAAGTTTTGGCTAGGGTGAAGTTATTTTGGGTAAAGGTTTGCAGTTCACTAAAGGTGGGGGCAGCACATATGAGGGTAGTGTCATCTGCATATTGTACTATTGAGGCAGTGAGAGAGAATGAAGAGATCTGATTTGTAAATAGAGAGAACAGCAATGGGCCAAGGATGGATCCCTGAGGGACTCCTATGGTTATTGGTAACAGGGGGGACAACTGATCCTGCCATAGGACTGCTTGCTGATGGGCAGATAAGTAGCTGTTGAGCCATGATATAGAGGAGGGACTTATTTAGGGTGGATAGGGTATCAAGAAGTAGACTGTGGTTTACCATGTCAAAGGCTTTTGACAGGTCTAAGAATATGGAAGAAACAAATAGACCCTTGTTTCTGTGGTGGTTAACTATGTTGGTGAATGACAGTATTGCTGTTGTGGTGCTATGGGAGGGTCTAAAGTCATGCTGGGATATGGAGAGTAGGTTGTTATTCTGGGAGGTACTGTATTACTTGAGTTTGAACAACTCTTTCTAATATTTTGGATAAAGGTGATAGGACTAGTATTTGCGATAGTTGGTGAGCTCTAAGGAGTTGCCTCCTTTGTGCAGTGGAATTATATATGATGTTTTCCATGAGGTTGGGACTTTGCATTCTGAGAGAGATCTGTTTATGAGACTAGAGACAGGATAGGCTATAGCTTCAGCTGAGATCTGAAGGAAGTATGCTGGCAGCTTATCAGCTGCTAGAGTGGTTGGTTTAAGTTTACCAAGGAGTTTAGATATTGATTTGGTGGATACAGAGAGGAGGTGAAAACTGGGGCTATTGTTCTGTACTTCAAGGCAGCTGCACTGATGATGGAATGTGGTTTTCAGCCTTTAGAACAAAGACCAGTCTCTGAGAAGACCAAATATTCTGTACCTTTTTCCTGGAACCAGAGACACTGTATCAAGGTTGTTAGAGGTTCTGCAAGTTTAGTTTTGGATGAAGCTTTCTAAGGTCTTTTGGGGATGTCTCTGACTCGGATGACAAAGCCAGGGACTTTCCAGTCAGCCAGGGCATAAAAAATTGCAGAAACTATTTGAGCAGCCCATTTGATACATGCTGCAGTCTAAACATGGTTCCAGGAATACTGGTATGACATTTTGTACTGACAGCCTTAGCTAAATGGACATGTGTTAAGGATGAGAAGGCCCAACTGCCAGTCTGGACTCCAAACCTGCCTGCGGCTGGGTAACTGCAGTCTGGAAGGTAACTGGGGTGGGGGTAGAGGAAAATTGCATACATGGAAAATATAGTGGCTATGGATGCTACAATAAACAATGTCTCTAGTGCTGGATACAGATCCTGCAAGTAAGTCACAAGATGGTAAACGGATATCTGTGAACTCGGTTGCATAAAGCAATACTGAATAACATGGCTGAAGAGGTATCGGGCACTATGATATTCAAGTCCAGAGATCACAGCTGTGCCAATGGAGGGAGTCTGGACATCAAGATGGGGCCCACTACTAGAAAGTCACAGTCGTCAGAAAAGTTGACAACTGCACTGATGACTACAAAAATCCCACAGGAAAGCCAAAGAATCCTGGTGTCAGTAATCTACAATGCAGATGACAGGACATCCAAATGAACTTCCCTCATGCCCCACACTGCTTGTGCCAGCTCTTTTAAATCTGCAGCATTGGAAAACAGAGTAGGACATCATGAAGAGTAAGAGATCTGGGCATGCATGCCTCTGTGCTCGAACAGTTCCATATGACAAGGAAAGATTTCACAATTGAAACTGCTACTTTTTATGACCACAGACTCTTACACCACATACCTTATAACTGGCACTGGGAAAGGCATTTTGTAATGCTGAAGGTACAGCACAGGCTGGATATTCAATACAATAAATACGGGCTTCAGTACAGATTCTGATGTCAAGGGGAGGCTGGACATTGAGGACCACACCCTTCAGCTTTTTCTAGCTCTACAGTTCCTGAAAAGAGAAAGATAACTTGGCAGGAGCAGTGCCAGTAGCTTCTGATCAGCACAAGAAGCAAAGACAGCTTACTAAAATTTCCAGGTTCTTGACAGAAAGCAAAGGGCTGTTTCATCAAATAAACCATTAATAAACAATCTGTGACAGTGCAGAGTCACCCTGCTGAACCTTTGGAAAACAGAGCATGAAGAAATATTGTGGATTTCAACTATATGGAGGACTTACTCAATGATATCAGCGGTGGTACAGCGGTAGCATTGTTACCTCACAGCAACAGGTTCTCCTGTTCGATTCTTGGCTGGAGTGCCTTCTGTGTGGAGTCTGCATGTCCTCCCCACAGTCGAGTGGCCTCCGAAACACATGCGTGAATGGGCGTGCGTTCGCTGAAGGTTGGGTGTCTGGCTGGCAACTCGGCACCATACAAATCGACTGCCAATCATTAGCAGACCGGAGATCCGCTGTGGCGACCCCTAACTGGGAAAAGCCGAAAAGACAAACATTACACTTTACATATGGGCTGCATCATTTTGAGACTGCAAATGGGCCCAGGCAAGGGATCTAAACTGATACAGAAAAAGCCTAGAAACCCTGCAAACAGAAGAAGAAACCTGGAAAAGAAGTAAACTGCTCTCTGAAAAAAGACATTGGACAGTTTGAACACTGTGAAAGTGTAAAAACAGAGAAGTACTAACAGTTATGAGCTGAGGAATGCTTATTCACACCCAAACACAATATTGGCAATGAAGAACTGGATATTAATAATAAGGAGGGGATGATCTTGGGAGTGCAGAGAGCAACAGGAGTCTGATGGAAAATCCCAACATCAAGTAACCTGAATGCTGCAGCACTGAGTCTTGAATGTAGCTGAGAATGTCCATCTGTTATTAAACCTTTACATGCAGGAAAAGCAACCTTGCAAGGGTAAATTTTGGAAACTTTTTGTTCCAAAGAAATGGGATCAAAGAAAAAAGTAGCGGACATAACTGCCAATAGAACTCCATTAAATGCAATATGTACTCTTCACAGATCGTGTAATTTATAGCCGGGAATACAGAATGCAACTTGTATGTGGACTAATCTACTGCTAAACTTGTTACATGACTGTATTCATCATTTTCATTCATGATGTGCATTCTTGTGAGGAGTCTTCCACACTCTTGGACTTATCAAATTCTAAATAGGAGTGAAGTACCCCATCTTTTTTTTTCTGACATAAGAGTACAGTGTATATAGACATTATATATATATATATATATATATATATATATATATATATATATATATACACACACACATATATATATATATATATATATATATATATATATATGTATATATAATTTATTTATTTTACATTTGTTGACTGGGCTAGTCCAGCTGGATACATATCCCTTTTCAGTAGAGGCCCGGGGAGAAAAGCTCCAGCATAATGGCAATACATGATGAGAACATGTTACATTTACAATATAAGAATAGGAATAACATAGATTTTATATAAGCACAAGTAGCAAAGCAACAGGTTAAACATACTAGTTGTATAGGATAAACACAGTGGAAATAATGGTCTAGGTAACTAATTATCAGGGCACATTATGAGTACAGGAGATTTGATAAGTTAGTCAGGTTCTGTGCATGGGCATAGCCATTGTAGCTTAAGATGGTTTTTGAGGTTATTTTTGAACTGTTTATGTGAGGTCATGAGTCTAAGGGTGTTTGGCAGGGAGTTCCAAGGCTTTCCAATGGAGTTGGCATACAGGGCATCACCACCCGAGTTCTTAGATTTAATCGTTAAGATCTGGACGTTATTAGCTGATCGAAGGGAGTTAAGGTTGGAGTAGGGGGTCAAAATACTACACAGTGAGGGAGTTCTGTCTGGATGGTGGATTATTTTAAAGGCTTCTGTGAGTTGGTTAAGTTTGAGAAGATTGGGTAGTTCCAACCAACCGAGTTTCCTAAGGTTAAGGCAGTGGTGGGTGCGATATGGGGAACCTGTTATGAATCTAGCAATATGGTTATAAGAGAGAGAGCATGTTAAGTTCACGTTTATTGAGGAAAGAAAGAACTGGGGAGGCATATAGTTGGGTGGAGAGGAGATGCGTTCGGGCAATAGTTAGTTTGGTAGAGGGGGTTAAGAAGTTTTTTATTCTGTACATGGATCCAAGTTTTTTGTTAACCGATTTGATGGTTTGGGTAATGTGGATGTCAAATTTAAGCTTATGGTCAATGGTAACACCTAGTAATTTGGTACTGGTGACAGGGGCTATGATGGTGCCGTTGATGGATTTAACATGGAAGGTTGTAATGTTAGTATTTGGGAGTTCGTTGCCAAGGGGTGTGTTGGCGTTGGGGAAAAATAGGAGTAATTTAGTTTTTGTTGGATTGAGTAGGAGTTTCAAGTCAGTGAACCATTTCTCAACTAAAGTAAAACAGAGTTGAGTAGTTGTTTGGAGTTTTGAGAGGGAGACATCGGAGCAGATCAGGGTGGAGTCATCAGCATATTGTATGCAGGTGGATTTGGGGATGACTGAGTGAAGGTCGTTTATGAAGATGGAAAACAGAAGAGGACCAAGTATGGAGCCCTGAGGAACACCGATGGTATTTGGGAGCAGGTCTGATAGTTTGTTTTGCCACAGGACAGCTTGCTGCCTACCAGTGAGGTACGCCTTAAACCAGCTTAGTGCTGGGGTGCTAAGATGTAGGCTTTCTAGGTTATTAAGTAGGAGTTGGTGATTGACCATATCGAATGCTTTCGATAGGTCAAGAAAGAGGGCGGAGGATATTAGTTTGTTGTTACGATTGTTATTAATGGAGTCTACAAAGGAAAGGAGGGTGGCGGTTGTACTGTGGTGGGGGCGAAAGCCATGTTGGGAGTTAGATAAGAGACGATTAAGGGTTAAGTAGTGAAGGAGTTGTTTGTGAACACATCTTTCCATAATTTTCGCTATTGGGGACAGGATTGCTATTGGCCTGTAGTTGGATGTTTCAGTGGAAGTACCTCCTTTATGAAGAGGGATGATATAAGAAATCTTCCAAGAAGAGGGGATGCTGGCTTCAGTTACAGTTCTATTGATCAGGATGGATATGGGGTAGGCGATGGCTTCGGATGCTATTTGTAAGTATTCCGTTGGGAGGTGATCAGCCGCCAGGGTGGTTGGTTTAAGTTTTTTTAAGAGGGTACAAATATAGGAGGAAGAGAAAGGGTTTAGGTTAAAGGAGGTGTGGGCAGCTTCATGAGGTTGAGAGGTAGGTGGGGCAGTGGAGGTTAGTTGACTGGCAAGTGATTGGATAGTATCGGTGAAGAAGGAGTTAAAGGTGTTGGCTATTTCCTCCATCTTTCCGATGTGCTTCTCAGGGGTTGGGGTAGTAGTTTTACCTGGGTGAAGGAGGTTGTTAAATCCTGCCCAGAACTTCTTTGGATTGTTCTGGTGCTTATTCTGGTGGTGGCAGAAGTATTGTTTTTTGTCCTGGGTAGTGGCTGTTTTGGTAGTGTTTCTTAGCTGTTGAAATTTAATGCGATCTTGGGGGGTTTTAGTGGCTCTCCATTTGTCCCAGGCCTGGTCTCTGCGTTTCATTTTGGATTTGGTTTCTCTAGTTAGCCAAGGTGCTATACGTATTTTGGATCTGATTAGTCTGTTTGGGGCATGTGAGTCAAGTATCCTAAGGAATGTATCGTTGAAGTGGGAAACACTCTCTTCTAGGGGTAGAGCTTTTAAAATGGACCAGTTGCAGGATTTTAGGTCTGCAAGGAATAGTTGTGGGACAAAGTTCTTTTTGTTTCTAATTAGTCTATATAAGGGGGGGTTAGTAGTTGGGCATTTATGTTTAATAATATAGGCAATTAGGTGGTCACTGAGGTCGCTGGGAAGGGTCCCAGTGGTATAGTTGATTGAATCTTTATTGGTAAGGATCCGGCCGATGGTGGTTTCTTTTTGGTGAGTATTGCCAAGTCTGGTTGGGGATAGTATATTTTGGGAAAAGCCATGTAGGTTAATAGGTTGTGGGGTTGTATGGGTAAAACAAAGGGACCAGTCTATATTGACATCCCCAAGTACTATGGTTTCTTGTGGGTAACTAGTGGCTAGCCAGGACAGGGTTTGCTCCAGATTTTCTGTGTTATTCCCTGGTGGGATATAAATTACAATGAGGTTGATGCATTTTTGAGTGTTTAAGCATAACTTTAGGGCAATAAGTTCTAAATTAGAGATTATGGGAGGTTGTATTGGGTTCCTAATGATATTCAGGGTATTCCTGAACATAACAGCTATACCTCTACCCCGTTTCTTTACATGGTCGGCCCTGAAGATATTATATCCGGGTGGGAGAATCTCTTCGTCCTTGGTGGTGGGTTTTAGCCATGTTTCATTTAGACACATTATGTCAGGGGCATGAGTAGCTAACATAGCGTGCAGGTTGTGCACCTTGTTGTTAATGCTTCTTAGGTTCAGATGCAGTACTAGAAGGGAGTCAGTAGAATTACGAGCTAATTTAGAGGGGTTAGAGTCTGGGACAGTAGTGGGACCTGGATTGGGATGGATATCGCCATAAATGGTAATACTATTTTTCAGGTAAATTAATAGTCTTTGTAGTTTAAATAGTAATTTGAGGTTATTTTTATTATTTGAAATTTTAGGGTGATGAAGGGTGAGTTGGACTATGTTGGGGGATTTTGTTTTAACAGTGTTGGGCGTTGGTGGGACAGATATGGCGGAAAGATTAGTATGGCAGTTGGTGTAGCGCTTAGGGAGGGAGAATCCTATGAGAGATTGGTTTTCATACTTTGTTAAAAAATAGGCAATAAGGAGTAGTAGTGTTGTTGAGAGGGGGGTGATAGAATAAGTGAATTTGGCCATGGTGTAAGAGGGGAAAGTGTACTGGGAAGGGGAGAGACTTTAGTTATACCTTTAGAATTGGGGGAAGGCCTAGAAGTGGGAGGAGTAGTGAGGAAATTGAAGGAGTGTTGGGTTTGCAAAGGGGAACGTGGGAGGGGTTATCTATTCCTACAAATGTAGAGGTACTGGGGGCGGGTGGGATAAGGGGGCAGGTAGAAGAGCGGAGCCAGCCGGCAGGAGCGGGGCATACACCGCCAGGAGTTCTCAGGGTCTTAGAGCCAGCAATAGGTGAGTGCAATATTCAGCGTAGTGAAGTTACTACCAATGCTTACAGGAAAGAAGCACTTTGCAGAGATATATTTTGCACTTTAGTTAATAAAAAGGTACTGCCAGGTTCCAGTTTACAACAACCTTAGTTTAGTGAAGAGATAGTAGGCTGTGAGTATTACCCGTTTAGTCTTTTCAAGAGATTAGGTAGTAGTTTTTCAAGGAGGTGAGGACTGGTCTTTGCAGACGCTTTGGTTGTTGTCCAGGTAGGAGCGTTTGGTCTTTGGAGCCACGCGTTGTTAGGATTAGGGTGGGGGGCTTCCTGTGATACAAGGGAGAGAGATAGCACAATTAGTTTCTCCGTGTTTATAGTATTGATTCAGAGGTGTCACTATAGGGTCTAGTTTGTGCTCAATGCATGGGGGAAAGTAATCAAAAACAGTAGATATGCAGTTTGTGTTACAGTCGCTAGAAAGTCAGTATCATGATTGCTTCAGTGTAAGGAACAATATGGCATTAGATGGTTTAAAACATGGCATAACAAGGCTTAGAGATTACTCGCTGGATGATATTGAGAAAACATGCAGTACAAAGCAATTCCCTAATAGTTTTAGACAAAGGACGCCAGTGTTGCAACAAGAACACGTGCAGACACTGTGTTAGCTGCAAACAAATTACTAACCCAGTCGTTTAATTAGATCTAAACAATATGGCATCTGTTTTGCGTCAAGAACGCTAGCAAGTACTTGGAGTTACCTTTAAACATCTACAATAGCAGCAGTACCTTTAAACATCTACAATAGTAGCAGAAAGATTCAAACATATACAAACAAATCACTAAGCCAGTCGCTTAATTAGCTCTAGAAAATATGGCACCTGTTTTGCGTCAAGAACGCTTGCAAGTACTTGGAGTTCCCTTTAAACATCTATCGACCAAGTCGCTATCTGGTTTTAGGAGGAGGACGCCAGATATGTGCTAACAACACGTGCGGCACTTGGTGTTTGTATCAGATATATACGATCAAGCAAGCAGTCAGACCACAGTAAATTCTGGTATTGACGGTAAAACAATATAGCACTGAAATGCAAAACAATGTAAAAGGTTCACTGGCTATAGTAGTAGCAGAAAGATTCAACTTTAGGCCAATACAAACACAATAAAGACGCTATCTGGCTTTAGCAAAAAGACGCCAGATATGCGCTAACAACACATGCAGGCACTTAATGGTTGCTAGAATACAAAACAATATGAAAGGATTCACTGACAATAATAGTAGCAGAAAGTTCAACTTTAGACCAGTGCAACCACAATTTAGTCTACTTTCTCTGTGTCAGAGTTACCTGGAGGCTGGAAAATACGACCGGGCAGGAGGACAGGTAGTACAAGGAGTAATTGAGTTTAAAGTTTAGAGGTAAGCCAGATGGGTTATTTGAAAACTTTCTGACGTCAGCATACACCGCCAGGAGTTCTCAGGGTCTTAGAGCCAGCAATAGGTGAGTGCAATATTCAGCGTAGTGAAGTTACTACCAATGCTTACAGGAAAGAAGCACTTTGCAGAGATATATTTTGCACTTTAGTTAATAAAAAGGTACTGCCAGGTTCCAGTTTACAACAACCTTAGTTTAGTGAAGAGATAGTAGGCTGTGAGTATTACCCGTTTAGTCTTTTCAAGAGATTAGGTAGTAGTTTTTCAAGGAGGTGAGGACTGGTCTTTGCAGACGCTTTGGTTGTTTGTCCAGGTAGGAGCGTTTGGTCTTAGGAGCCACGAGTTGTTAGGATTAGGGTGGGGGGCTTCCCGTTTAGTCTTTTCAAGAGATTAGGTAGTAGTTTTTCAAGGAGGTGAGGACTGGTCTTTGCAGACGCTTTGGTTGTTGTCCAGGTAGGAGCGTTTGGTCTTAGGAGCCACGCGTTGTTAGGATTAGGGTGGGGGGCTTCCTGGAGGCTGGAAAATACAACCGGGCAGGAGGACAGGTAGTACCAGGAGTAATTGATATATATATATATATATATATATATATATATATATATACACACATATATATATATATACACACATATGTATAAAGGTCTAATTCAGAAGACCGAAATACCAAATATATATATATATATATATCATATATAATATATATATATATATATATATATATATATATAATTATATATATATATATATATATATATATATATATATATATATATATATATATATATATATATATATAAATATATATATATATGCATATATATATATATATATATATATATGCATATATATATATATATATATATATATATATATATGCATATATATATATATATATATATATATATATATATATATATATATATATATATATATATGCATATATATATATATATATATATATATATATATATATATATATATATACGCATATATATATATAATATATATATATATATATATATATCTATATATATATGCATATATATATATATATATATATATATATATATATATATATGCACAGATATATATATATATATATATAGATATAGATATATATATATATATATATATATATTTATATATAATATATGCATATATATATATATATATATTTATATATAATATATGCATATATATATATATATATATATATATATATGCATATATATATATGCATATATATATCTATATATATATATATATATATATATATATATATATATATATATATATATGCATAGATATATATATATATATATATATAGATATAGATATATATATACACATATATATTACATATACATATCCATACACACAGAATAAAAATTTAATTTATGTGCGTTTATATTACGCTGTTGAAAACTCAAACTGTCAAGAGCGTAATAACTGACATGAAAATGTCAAACCCCCCAAACATCGAACAAACACGCAAAAAAAAAAAAAAAAAAAAAAAAACACCCAAACACAACCCAAATTGCTCTATGCAGGGGGGCAAGACCCCCTTCACCCCCCGCTACTTAAATATACAAACTCTGAGATCGCACTACACTGCAGTAAACGGAAATCTCCCCTTATGGAGATTTCCGTTTACACGCGCAATGACTTTCGCTTTTGACATCTTGGTGCCGACAATATCATCTTCGATATTGTCGGCCTTCGACAGGCTGAAGTAGGCCCAGTTATGTACCTACCATAACAATGCATCTGTGTTGTCCACTTTCATTCTTCCTCAAAGAATGTGTTTGGATCCTATCCTCGGATCCAACTCTGCCACTTTTTTTCTGCAGTCTAGGATCCGACTTTCGAGCTCCTCCCTTTACCCATAATGACCCTCAGAGTGAGTTTGCTGTCTCTACGCTCTGTCTGAAAAATGTAACACACCCTTAACACTGATAGAAAAAAATTAACAGAACAGGGGCTCAAACAGGAACAATGGTTACTGACAAACTACATCAGGTCATTCCTGAAGACAAGGAAGGGGGAATGTGGAAGGGAAGCTGAGGAAGAATGAAAATAGACAACAGAGATGCATAGTTATGGTAAGAACATAAACTACAGTTGTGTACACTTACCATAAATGTAGATATTCGAGTGTATTCACTGTTGCAGTTATCACATTTGGATTATGCCTGCCAGGGTAGCCCTTGGCTGGCCCAAATACCAGAGACTAAGTATTTCTCCGTCGGTTGCTGTTGCCTGAGGACTGACATCAGGTCGTCAGTAGTATAAAGTAAGGCAGCTGACGACAAAACATCAGTTTTTCTTGCCCTAACCCTGTCAGGAGCCCCCAAAGTAGGAGGCCAGGTTCTGGTGGAAGAACCCCACCAGTGGAAAATAAATATCAATATGTCCCTTGTAACGAAAGGAGAACAACAAGGAAGAATGGTAATAAAAAGAGAAAGAGAGTAGGGGATGGAGGGAGGGAAACCAGGACTGCAACAGTGAATACACTCTAACATCTACATGTATGGTAAGTGTACACAACTGTACTATGTTCTTCGTGTTTCACTGTTGCAGTCACCACATTTGGATAGATTCCCAAAGCTGAGGAAATGGGTGGAGGTGGTCAAGGAAACTAGGGGCTGGCTAGGATGCCCTGCAAGACTGCAGAGGCAAACCCTGCCCTGGATTTGGAGAAGAGAGGCAGGTGGTAATGCTTGGTAAAAGTGTGAACATATGTCCAGGTGGCAGCCTCCAGGATGTCCCTGGTGGGGACTCCTCTGAGGAAACTGCAGAGGTGGAGGCTACTCTGGTGGAGTGTGTCCTGACCCTCTTGGGGGAGGTTTTCCATGCTATTTGTAGCAGAAATGGATGCACTATGCTATCCATTTGGAAATGGTTTGCTTGGAAATACCTTTGCCTTCTGACCCTGTAGCAAAGCTAGCCAGCAATTGATCAGACTTTCTGAAGGATTTAGTCCTGTCCAGATAGAATCTGAGCTGTCTGTGCACATTTAGAGAGTGAAGAATCCTTTCCCCCTTGTTCTGGGGATTAGGAAAGAAGGTGAGCAAATTAATGGATTGGTTGAGAGCCACACTGGACAACACCTTGGGCATGAAGGATGGGTTAGTTCTGAGGGATACCCTGTCTGCATGGAAGATGATGAAGGGTTTCACAGCCATGAGTGCTTGCAGCTCAGAGACTCTTCTGGCTGAAGTGATGGCCAGAAGGAATGCTGTCTTCCAGGAGAGAAATTTTTAGCTCTGCAGAAGAAGCTGGTTTGAAAGGGGGCAGGGTGAGCTTTTCCAATACAAAGTTAAGGTCCCTAGCTGGTGTTGGTGCCCTTCTGGGGGGCCTCAAATTGCTAACTCCTCTGAGGAACTATATGATCAAAGCATTTGAGAAAAGGGTCTGCTCAGTGGGGAAAATGAGCAGATATAGCAGAGGCATGAATATTTTATAGAAGAGAAAGAGAGACCACTGTGTAGTAGGTCAGCTAAGTAATCCAAAATGAGAGGGATGGGGGGCTATGTCGTATTGGCACCCTTAGCCTGGATCCAGATGCAGAACCTTTTCCATTTATCTGCATAAGACTTTCTGGTGCTAGGACGTCTGGCCTCACGGATAACATGCAGAACCGGTTTACTGATGATGGCAGATTGGTTTGGGGTTAGGGAATAAACCAAGCGGCCCAACTGAGTGTCTGCAATTGGGGATGCATGAATTTCCCTTCCCTCTGGGTCAGGAGGTTTGGAATCAGAGGAAGATGCCATGGAGGCAGCGGGGACAGGCTGCGCAGCAAGGAGTACCAGTGTTGTTGGGGCCAGTCTGCAGCTATAAGAATGGTCCTTGGTTTTTCCTCCCTTGTTTTGAGCAGTACCCTGGGGATGAAAGGTATTGGAGGAAAGGCATAGACCGATAGATTGACCCAGAGGAAGGACAGGACATCCACTTTCCAAGCCATGCAGTGATGCTCCCTGGTGCGAAATTTGCTGAGCTGATGGTTGGTGTGGGAGGCAAACAGGTCAACCTTCGGGGTTCCCCATTTCTCAGTTATTAGGGTAAAGGTACTTCTGTTGCGTTGCCACTCATGTGGATCCAGAAAGTTTCTGCTTAATTGGTCTGCCAGCATTGAGAAAGCCTGGTAGGAATTGTGCTAACAGGTGTAGTTGCATGGAAGAGGCTGTGAGCCAAAGTGTCATGGCCAGCCTACATACAGGGTAGGAGTGAGTTCCTCCCTGCTTGCTGGTGTACCACATCACAGTGGTGTTGTCTGTTTTGATCAGGAGAACCTCTGAAGAGAGAAGGGGTTTGAAAGCTATCAAGGTGTGCTGCACAGCCATCATCTCTTTTTGACTGATGTGCAGAGAGATTTGCTGCAGGCTCCATTGGCCCTGTATGCACCTGCCGTCCAATTGTGCACCCCAAGAGTAGTCTGATGCATCTGTGGTGAGGGTCTGGATGGCGGGGGTGGGGAGAAGGGCAGTCCCGTGTTGTGGAAGCATGCTGTTGCCCACCAAAGAAATTCCTTTCTGAAGCAAGGAATTATAGGTAGAAGAGATTCCAGGTCTTGAGAGTGTTGACACCAAAGGCTCTTTAGGTAACATTAATGTTTTCTCATATGCAGTCTGGGATATGAAATGAATAGTATGCAAGATGCCATGAACCCCAGTGTTTGCAGGATCTTCCATGCAGATAGCTGGGGCCTGGTGGCTAGTTGAGAGACGTAAGCTGTCAGGAAAATTTGTTTCTCTGGTGTAAGGTATGCCATCTGGGATGCTGTGTCCAGACTTGCTCCCAGGAAGATTATCCTTTGGGTGGGCACCTGTTTGGATTTCTTTTCATTGACTGTGTACCCTAGGGAGGTTAGTAGGGTCTTACAAAGGCAAGGTGCTTGAGCAGCTTTTCCTGGCTGTCTGCCTGAATAACGCAGTCATCTTAGTATGGGTAAATTTGAATATTTCACTTCAACAAAAGCAGCAAGCAAATAACTCCAAAAATCCAAAAAGTAAACAAAAGCTGTGTCAGTACGAATAAATTTATTATAATTCAAGGCAATAGTAAGCGCTTTTGTCTCTTATGCAAGAGACTTCTTCAGACTATGGCTTTACCATAAAAAAACATATGCTTTAAACACTGCATTAATTAACATTTTAAAACACCAATTAACATTTAAAAGCACAGTGACATAAAAATGCACAGTAACCATGCATACATTAATGCTTCAACCCCTTTCTTTTTAAATACATTACAAACTCTTCCCTGTTATTTAAACCTGGATTGAAACAAGCATTTAGTTTAACTTGCCAACAATATTCTAGCCAACCTAGTTCTTCTTCAACATTTACTTCCTTAATATTTTGATGCACAGTGTCCAAAACTATACATTTAAAATTAATTTTACATTTCTTATCAACATAATGTTTGCTCATAGCATTTTTTGTATCTCCATTACTAATAGCATAATTATGTTCATAAATTATTTTGTATAGTTCTCTCTTTGTTCTTCCCACATAAAATGATCTACATTCTGAATACATCAATAAATAAATAACATTTTTTGATTTACAAGTAAACCTCCATGGGACTTGGACTACTGTTTTCCCCACTAATAATTCACTACTATCAGTAAATAAATATTGGCAATAGTTACAATTATAACATTTAACCATCCCTTTTCTTACCTCAGCTTCTTTAACTTTATTTAGTTTACTTTGAAAAAGATCTTTAAAGATTCTAGCCCTTTTCTGCACAAACTTGGGTTCATTCCCTATTTTCTCCATAATTTCTCTATTTCCTTTTAAAATTCCCCAGTTTCTCCTCACTATATTCTTTATAGTGTCTGAATCTGTACTACTTTGTATTGCTAATGCTATACTATAATTTTTGTGTGTTTTATCACCAACATTCATATTGACATTATTTCCAATATTACTCCTCTTAATTAATTCATCAGTGAACAACCTTTGTACTTCATCTTGAGGGTATTCTCTTATTTCCATCCTTTTACAAAAATGTAAAGCTTCAAGCTCAAACAATTCATCATCTTTAGTTAAATTACTAATCCTCTTAAGTTGTCCCTTAACAATATTAACTTTAATTCTTTTAGGATGCAAACTAGAATAATGCAAATACATATTATTTTGAAAATCTTTCTTATAAATCTTAGAAATTAATTTATTATCATATTTATATATTGTCAGATCTAAAAAATGTATTTTATCTGCATTATAACTATATGTAAATTTTATATAGGAACAAACAGTATTAATCTAATTTAAAAAGTTATTTAACTCATTAATAGTACCATCCCACACTACAAGGACATAGTCAATAAATCTTAACATCTTGACTATATGTTTACTATGTTCACTTTCTAAAATACTGGCTATTTCCCAACCTTGCATAAACACATTAGTATAACTAGGGGCTACAGCAGCACCCATCGCAACACCATTTGTTTGGACATTTATTTGATCATAAAACTCTAATTAATTATGGCTCAATACTAAATCTATCATCTCCATTAGTAACCCTACTGTACTTGGGGAGAACACTTTAGATTCTAATAGTTCTACCCTTACTGTCTCCATTCCTTCTTTATTCGGAATCATGGTATACAAAGAATTGATATCTAATGTAACCACTATATGCAAATCAGACACCTAAATTTCTTCCAGTTTTTTTAAACAGTCATAACTATCTTTTATATAAGTCTTACCCCTTGGTACTACCCTCTGTAGATGCTTGTCAATAAACACTGACATCCCTTCAGTTTTGCTATTTCTACTCACCACTATCCGTCTTAATGGTGGGGAATCTAGGTTTTTATGGATCAGTGGAATAACAAAGATCCTACTTATTTTATGGGTTGTTATTAGATAGATTTCTTTTAGTTTTCTCATCAATTCTTCCTGTGTAGAACCATTCTTTCACACAGGAATCAATTAATGAAAATCCCTTTCTTACTTCTGACATATTCACAGGTCTATAAAAATTTGTGTCAGACATTTCTTTCATTTTATTTTCATATTCATTTCTATCCATCAATACCATAGAACCACCCTTGTCAGCTTTAAAAATTAAAACATCTTCATTTTTGACTAAAGCATCTAAACATTACTTTTCTTTTTTTGTTAGATTATAATATCTAAAATTCGTATCATTATCTACCATTTCAAGCATCTGAAATTCACATACATTAAGGAACATTTCTAATTCTTTGATTAACGGTGGACTGTAGCAACTCGGTTTATACATTTCACAATTACCTTGCATTTGTGCACCAAGTAAAATGCTCAAATTTAATTTCCTCACAGTCTCTAATTTCGTTGATCATCACCAACTTATTCGCTCTTTGCGTTGGAGCGAAATTCCACCCTTTACTTTACACACAACAATCTCCATAAGACAGTTTTTTACTGGATAGATTAATAATTTTGAAATTTACAGTACCCAAGTCTTCCAGTATTGTTGTTTCCTGTTCCAGTTTTTCTCTGGACCCTGTCTGCCATACCAGTTTTTCTGTCGCCGTTGCTGCTATTTATTCGAATAAGTAAATTTATCATTACTTCCATCTGCCATCACTTGTGCCCACGATCTCACTTGATTGTCAATTCTTTGATACACATCAATAACTTGATTATTTTTCGCTATTACATTTCCTTTTTGCTGAGGTTCCATTACTGTCGGTTTGGTTTTGTTGGCCTCCTTCGATTTTGGTCCAACTGCTTGTTCCGTTGTTTTAATTCCTTGCCCAACTCTGGGTTCCATTCTTTCATTCACAGTGGTTGTCTTTGAAGTTTCAGCCACATTGGTTTTATTATTTAGTCTTTCAGACCTTCTTAAAACATTGAACTCATCCTCTATTACTGCACCATCTCCATAGGATTCTGTCATACCACTATTACTTTGTAGCTTCAGACCATACGCCGCTGCCACACCCCCAGCGTATTCATTCCGGTCTCTGAAAAATTTCTTAGTTTTTCTCTAGCATAGCTCTTCATTGAGTTTGAGTAAATTCTCTTGTATAATACTCATCTTGCTGTTAAAATTCTCTAAGGAAGTATTGTCTTTTAACACGCTGAAGTTAGTTTTCACTTTGGCTTTCGTCTCTTATGCAAGAGACTTCTTCAGACTATGGCTTTACCATTAAAATCATATGCTTTAAATACTACATTAATTAACATTTTAAAACACCATTTAACATTTAAAAGCACAGTGACATAAAAATGCACAGTAACGATGCATACATTAATGCTTCAACCCCTTTCTTTTTAAATACATTACAAACTCTACCCTGTTATTTAAACCTGGAGGGAAACAAGCATTTAGTTCAACTTGCCAACAATATTCTAGCCAACCAAGAGACTTCTTCAGACTATGGCTTTACCATAAAAAACATATGCTTTAAATACTACATTAATTAACATTTAGGCTGTGTGTTAAACGATACCCCGAGTGGTTCATTTACTGTAAATGAAGAAGGGACAGTAATCCAGCTCTATTAGTAATGGAGATACAAAAAATGCTATGAGCAAACATTATGTTGATAAGAAATGTAAAATTAATTTTAAATGTATAGTTTTGGACACTGTGCATCAAAATATTAAGTCAGTAAATGTTGAAGAACTAGGTTGGCTAGAATATTGTTGGCAAGTTAAACTAAATGCTTGTTTCCCTCCAGGTTTAAATAACAGGGAAGAGTTTGTAATGTATTTAAAAAGAAAGGGGTTGAAGCATTAATGTATGCATGGTTACTGTGCATTTTATGTCACTGTGCTTTTAAATGTTAAATGGTGTTTTAAAATGTTAATTAATGTAGTATTTAAAGTATATGTTTTTTATAGTAAAGCCATAGTCTGAAGAAATCTCTTGCATAAGAGACAAAAGTGCTTACTATTGGCTTGGATTATAATACATTTCTTCGTACTAACACAGCTTTTCTTTACTTTTAAATTTGAATATTTCTTTGTCTGCAAAAGGCAATGGCCGGAGCCAACATTTTGTGAAAACTCTGGGAGCAGTAGATAAGCCAAAGGGAAGTGCAGAGAGCTGAAAGTGTTGAGATCCTGCCCTGAAGCAGAGATATTTCCTGCATGATTCCCCAATAGGAATGTGGAGGTAGGCTTCTTTTAGATCTAGGGTGGCTAGCCAAGCGTCCTTGGACAGCATGGGTAGCAGCTGCTGGACGGTGAGCATTTTGAATTTTGGGATCACCAGGAAGGTGTTTAGAATGGATAGATCGAGGATGGGGCACCAGGTGCCCTCTTTTCTGGGCACCTGAAAAAGTCTGGAGTAGAAGCCTTGGCCTATCTGTTCTGCAGGAATGTGCTCTACTGCCCTCATAGAGTGCAGGGAAAGGATTTGCTTTTGAGCCTCTGTCCACTGATTTGGTGGTAGATCTCAGAACCCTTTTGGGGTTGGAAGGGCATGGAAGGAAAGTTTGTATCCAGAGACACAATGTTCAGAACCCATTGGTCCTTGGTAATGGTGGCCCAGGTGCTCAAGTTAAAGGAGTTTTTAGAGGTAAGTGAAGGTGGGCAGGGGGATGGGGGGGTGGAGGAGGTGAGTCATTGTGAGTTCTTACCATAAGGGGGTGGCTTAGAAAGTACAGTTTTGTACCTACCATAAATGTAGATGTCCGAACTGGAAAGCATCTGCAGTCATAACAACTGGGTTGTCCTGTCGTCAGGCAGCCCTTCAGTCGGCCGGATTCCAAAGTCCGGGTCCGGCTTCGGCTGATGTCGCACTTCACCCGACGTCATCTCTGTTGGTCTTCGGGTATAAAGGCATCAGCCAACGCCATTTTCCTCAGTGTTTCTTGCCCCAGATGCCAGTAGCCCTCTTGAAGGCTAAAATTTAGATAGATGCCAATGTTTCCAAAAAGATAGAGGTAAACACAAAAATAAGCATGTATGCACATATATACAAACAAATACACCATAAAAGACTCCCCCCCACCAGCTAGCTATTAGGAGGGTAAACACCCTTGGAGTACCACAGAGGGGAAGGAGGGAGGGTAATCCTGACTGCAGATGCTATCCAGTTCGGACATCTACATTTATGGTAGGTACAAAACTGTACTATGTCCTTCATGGATGCATCTGCAGTCATAACAACTGGGTAGAATACCATAGCCAACAAGGGGAGGAAGATAAAACTAGATTATGGTGTGTTTAGGATCCCTTGCAGTACAGCAGTGGCAAACCCTGCTCGGGATCTGGAATATAGAGGCAAATTATAATGCTTGGCAAATGTATGCACGGAGGTCCAAGTAGCCGCCTCAGTAATGTCTTTGGTTGCCACTCCTCGTAAGAAGGCTGTGGTAGTGGCTGTTGCCCTTGTAGAATGAGGTCTTATGTTCTGTGGAATTGGTTTTCCATGGAAGGCATAACAGAATCGTATGCAATTTCCTATCCATTTGGAGATTGTCTGTTTGGAAATAGCTTTTCCTTCCCTTCCTGTTGCATAGGCTACAAAAAGTTGGTCAGTCTTTCTGCTACTTTTGTTCTGTCCAAGTAGTAGCGTAGCTGTCTATGTACATCCAAGGTATGCAATATTCTTTCCCTCTGTTTTGTGGGTTGGGAAAGAAGGTAGGAAGGTGGATTGCCTGGTTTAAAGACACTCTGGATACCACCTTAGGCATAAATGTAGGATTAGTCCTCATGGACACTCTATCTTGGTGGAAGATTAGGAAGGGTTGCACTGCCATTAAGGCCTGTAGTTCTGAAACCCTCCTTGCTGAAGTAATTGCCAGTAGGAAAGCAGTTTTCCATGACAGGTGTTGTAGGTCTGCTGTTGCTGCTGGTTCAAAGGGTGATAGTGTCAATTTTTCTAGCACAAAGTTTAAGTCCCAAGCTGGTAATGGTGGCTTCCTTGGAGGTTTTACATTCTTGATTCCTCTGAGGAACTGCCTGAGCAAAGGGTGAGAAAAAGCAGGTGGATCAAAGCTGTATTCTGCTGAAATAGCTGATGCATGTATCTTGATGGAGGAGTAGGACAGGCCTGAATGAAGAAGTTCGGCTAGGTACTCCAGAATGTTAGGCATATCTATGTTTGACACATCTTTTCCTCTTTCAGTACTCCAAATGACAAACCTTTTCCATTTTCCAGCATAGTTTCTTCTTGTTGAAGGTCTGCGTGCTTCAAGAATAATGTCTGTAACTCTTTGGGAAAGTTCTGGATTAGCTGCTGCTATGTGATGTTCCATGCAGTCAGTTGCAACGTTTTTAGGTTTGGATGTATGATGCTGTAGTTGTTCTGAGTTAACATCAAAGGCATCAGGGTATTGGCCACATATTGTTCGAGACATGCTCCTCAGCAGTGGGTACCAGTGTTGTCTTGGCCAGTTTGGAGCTATTAGGATTATCCTTGGACGTTCTTCCTTGATTTTTAGTAATACCTTGTGTATCAAGGGAAGAGGTGGGAATGCATATGCTGTTAGGCCTTTCCAGCTGAAGGAGAGCGAATCCACTTTCCATGCTAGTGGGTGGAATGTCCTTGTGCAGAATTTTTGAGCTGGTGATTGGTAGGTGATGCAAATAGATCTATCTGAGGCATTCCCCATTTCTTTGAGATGGTCTTGAAGATGTCCGGTGCAGCTTCCATTCGTGGGCATCCGATGTGGTTCTGCTTAATATGTCTGCTAGAGTATTCTTTCCCGGTACAAATATTGCCTGTAACTGGATGTTGTAGCTGAGTGCCAGGGTCCACAGCTCCAAAGTCATTCTGCATAGGGGGTATGAATGAGTGCCTCCCTGTTTGTTGATGTACCACATGACTGTGGTGTTGTCTGTCCTTACCATCAACTGGCCCTCTTTGAGAAATGGTCTGAACTTTTGGATTGCCAGTTTTACTGCCAGCATTTCTTTTAGGTTGATGTGCAGGTGAAGTTGATCCTGTGTCCACAATCCTTGCACGCATTTGTCCAGCATGTGGGCCCCCCATCCTAGGTCTGAAGCGTCTGTTGTGATGGTCTGGCTTGCTTGACATCTGCGAAAGGGTAGCCCTGGGTTTAACTGGCATGCCTGAGCCCACCATAGGAACTCCTGTTTTAAGCATGGAATTAGTGGGATTTCTGTTTCTAGGCTGTGTCTGTGTTGAGACCATAAATTCTTTAGGTACCACTGTAGTTTTCTCATATGTAGTCTGGCAAGTGGAACCAAGATTATGCATGATGCCATGAAGCCCAAGGCCTGCAGTACTTTTCTTGCTGTTAACTTGTTCAGTTTTGTTAGTGCCAAGAAGTAAAGAGGGAGTTCGTTTTGTTTTTCCTTTGTTAGGAATGCCATCTGTTTTACTGTGTCCAATTCAGCCCAAGAATGTCCTTGTTTGGGATGGTATCAGCCTTGACTTTTGTAGATTGACTGTGTATCCCAGTGCTTGCAGCAAGTAAATGACCCTTTGTAAATCTGTTGTCAGCTTGCTTTTGTTGTCCCCTTGTAGCAGGCAGTCGTCTAGGTATGGGTAAATTTGGATTCCCTGTAGTCTGCAATGGGCGATTACTGATGCCAGGCATTTTGTGAATACTCTGGGCAGTAGATAAGCCAAAGGGCAATGCTGAGAATTGATAGTGCTCTGATCCTGCAAGAAATCTGAGGTATCTTCTGCAGATTGGTCGAATGGGGACGTGCAGGTATGCCTCCTTGAGATCTAGAGTTACCAGCCAACACTCCTTGCCCAGCATGGGAAGAAGTTGCTGTAGGGTCAGCATTTTGAATTTTGGGACAATGATGTATGTATTTAAGGCGGACAGGTCGAGAATTGGTCTCCAACTTTTTCCTTTCTTGGAACTAGGAATAGTCTGGAGTAGAACCCTTTCCTTGCTCTGCTGTTGGCACTCTTTCCACAGCTCTCATGTTTGCTAACTGCATTATCTGTTGTAGAGCCTCTGTTTTTGATTTGGCGGTAGATTTGGCATTCCTCTTTTGACTGGTAAAGTGTGGAAGTGGAACCGTAACCTTGATCTATGGTTTGTAAAATCCACTTGTCTTTTGTTATATAGTGCCAGTTCTTTGAAAATAAGGTTAATTTTCCGCCTAGGGAGCTGCTATTTGTTCCCTGGTAGGCGGATTTAGGTTAAGTCACTGTGGTTGAGTTGATGTAGTGGCAGAGGTTGTGTCTGTGCCTCTGTTGTTACCTTGCCACTGTCGTCCTCTGTAGGCACCTCCCCTGGATTGGTTTCTGCCTCTGGAACGTCTATTCCTGCCCCTTTGAGGTCTTGTGGAGTCAGGAAATGACCAATTTTTGGCAGGCCAGTTCCTGCTAAACCTTGGGGGTTGAACCTGCAAGAAATCTTTAACCGTTTGAACAGATTTTGCCTTTTCTTCCATTTTCTTCATAACCTGCTGGGCAGGTGTACCAAACAAACTGGTCTTATCCATAGGAGCATCTAGCAACTTAGCTTTAACATGATCCGGTAGAGCTTGCTCCTTTAGCCATGCATGCCTTCTTATCACTGTGCCAGTCATGGCTGATCTAAATGAAGCCTCCAGTGCATCATAGCCACATTTTAAGGAATGGTTACTAACCTGTTGTATGTTATTTACCATTTCTAATACATATTTCTTATCAAGAGATTCATCAGTGGTTAGCTTTTTAGTTAACTGATCAAGCATAAACTCTTGGTATTGTATCATGTGAAACTGACAATTTAAAGCTCTAGCTGAGAGAGTAGCTGAAGTGTAGACCTTTTTGCCCCATCTGTCTAATGACCTTGCTTCCCTTTCTGAAGGAATAGGGTTTTTTGCTAAGGTCGCGGTTACTGCCTTGGGACCCTGGGATATAGTTTCAGGGTCTGCAAGAGGGGCCTTGTAAAGGTGGTGATGAGTGTCTGGCACCCTGTAAAATCTGTCTGGTTTGGCAGGGGCTGGAGGTAAAGAATCTGGTGCGGAGCAGACATCATTGAAAGCATCATCCACCACAGAGAGAACAGGAGGTATAGCTAAGGGCCTGTGCTGTGGAAGGTGCAGAAAGGTCCTAAGACTTTTTCTGGAGTCTGAAAAATCCTGTTGCTGCCATTGGAACTGCTCTCGCATGGCATGTAAGGTTTCCCCAAAGGAGAATTCTTCTGGTGGGGAAGTAGCTGGAATGGATTCTTCAGCATCAGAGTCTTCAAAATTGGAGAAAGGAGCCTCTGGCTGATCAGTTATGTCTGATTCATCGGCAGACTCATCAGAGGACACTGGCTCAGGGGGCTCTGCCCTAGGTCTCTTCTCTGGGGGCTGAGAGGCCCTGTCTGGGTGAGATTGAGATCCTCTAATTAATGAAATTAAATCTTCTGCCAGAGTAAGCATTTGAGAACTAGAGGAGGGCCTGGTTGTAGGAGTTTAACAGGCACTGTTTTAGTAGTCTTTGCTGCTTTAGCCCTGGCGAAGGCCTTAATGGACATGGCTGCTGGAGGCCTAGCAGCACCACGTGCTGGGGTAGAGACATCCAAAGGAATGGTGTCTGATAAGTCAGTGGCAACCACCGTAGTGGATAAAATTTCTGAGGCCGTTTCAAGAGTGGTAGCAGGGGCCTCAGTTGTAGAGATAGATTCAGCTGTACTTTGATCAGTTTTCTCGGTTTCGGCCGAAACCGAGACACTCGCGGTTTGCTTAACCATGGTTTCGGCCGAAACCGCGGACCGCGAGTGTCGGTCTTTATCTTTGCGTTTTTTGGCAGATTGGGTAGTCGGAGGATCCGACGGCATAATGTACGCAAAAACAGAACCGAAAAACTGTTCAGCAAACTCCGACCGACGCCTAAGCGTTCGTCGGTTGAACGAAGCACAGGCTGAACAGGCTGCTACGTCGTGGGCTGGGCCTAAACAAGGCAGACAATAAGAGTGGAAATCTTTATGAGGTATTTGTTTCCCACAGGTTAAACAATTATTAACTTTTTCTGACATCGGCTGAGGCAAGAAAGAGTCCCCAACGGGGTACTTAGCTTTAGAAGTCTTCGAAGTAGTATTCGGTAGAAGTAATCTCTGGATCCGACCGACCGGCACTTGCGAACAGCTTCTGCTTCGGGCGCCACGCGGCAAGAAAGACTGAGGAAAATGGCGCCGGCTGATGCCTTTATACCCGAAGACCAACAGAGATGACGTCGGGTGAAGTGCGACATCAGCCGAAGCCGGACCCGGACTTTGGAATCCGGCTGACTGAAGGGCTGCCTGACGACAGGACAACCCAGTTGTTATGACTGCAGATGCATCCATGAAGGACATCTCCCTGGTTTTGAAGTGGAATTAGTCCACTGCTTAGATCTGTGCATTCCCTGGGGCTGCTGCCATTGGAAATGCTCCCTTAAGGTATGCAGGGTTTCCCCAAAGAAAAAATACTCTGGGGGAGAGGCTGAAGAAATGGAGCCCTCTACATCAGAATCCTCATAAGTGGAGAGGGGTTGTATGTCTTCATAGTCAGACGCATCAGATTCATCTGACTCTTGTTCAGCCAAAACTACAGGGGACAGATCTCTTTTCCTTTTTATAAGTTGGTACTAGGCTATCAACCCTAGCCATAACAATTCCCTGGCTATTTCTTCCCACAATATTTACTTCCCTGGACCCCTGTCTAGCAGGGCGACTGATGTGATCCCCGGGGTGAATTTCTTATCTCCCATCCAATCATCAAGGTTCCTTTTGAAGAGGGCCAAAGAGGCACTCTGCTTGACATGTATGGGCAGTCTATTCCAGAGTCTGGGGAGTCTCTGGGTCAGGAACTTATCCCTGCAGCATGCTTTGCTCATTGTGATGACAAGGTTTAGATCCCTGGAGTGTGCGTCTCTGAGGGATTGGGATTTCTTTAAGTGGAGCATGTCCAACAGCTCTGGGTTTGACATGGCTTTGTATGTTAAGCAGAGATCACCTCTGAGTAGACGATATGCGACAAGAGTATAGGTAGAGCCTTTTTAGACGGTCAGCATAGGGTATCTGCTTTAGGCCTGTGATTCTTTTAGTGAGGTATTTCTGCGGCCTTTCCAGTTGTTGCAGATGTCTTGAGAGGTACATACCAAACGGGGCGTTGTATTCTATAATGGGTTTAATGAGGGATGAGTACAGTGGGACAATAACCTCCTTTTTTCTGGAAGAAAAGCCCTTAGTGATGAGGTGTGCCACACAGAAGGATTTCCTGACTGTTGTGGCGATGTGGTTATCGAAGGTGAGACCACTGTCCACCTGGGTCCCCAAGTCTCTTATCATACTTTCCCTGTTTAGTGTACTGCCACCTATGTGGTAATTCACGGGTACATGTTTTTTCCCAAAGGGGATAACTACACATTTCTTGGCATTGAGCTTGAGCCCATGGCTCTGGCACCAAGCATCTCTTTCTGTAAGGCCCTTTTGTAGAATATCCACATAATTTGGGGATTCAATAATGGCTCCCAGTTTGCAGTCATCTGCGAACTTTGTTAGTCAGAGTCCCTTAGTGTTGGCCTGTACTTCAAAGAAGTAGATGCCAAACAAGAGCGGTCCCAGGACTGAACCCTGAGGTACTCGACTTGTCACTTGTCTGCAGCTGGATTTGGAGTAGGCTATTTTTACAGTCTGGGTTCTGTCAGTAAGCCAGTTGGTAACCAGAGTGACGTAGGGATTAATGCCCAGCTTAGTAAGTTTATCTATGATTCCAGAGTGAGGGATGGTGTCAAAGATCTTGGCGAGGTCCAGATAGGCTGTGTGGACCACCTTTACCCTTGTCCACGGCGCTGGAGACTAATTCGAATAAGTCAATCAGGTTCAGGAGACAAGATCGGACCTTTGCTAACACAAACTGCATGGGGTCCAGTGTTTGAAGGTTGCCAATGCCTTTGTTTATATGTTCCACGAAAATACGTTCCATTGCCTTGCAGATCAGGCTCGTCAGACTGATGGGGCGGTAGTTCCCGGGATACAAGTTGGATCCCCCCCTTGCGGAGTGGGATAACTATAGTTGTACCCCACTTAGTGGGCATGAAGCCTGAGGTGAGGCTATGATTAAACATGACACTTAGGTGAGGTGTCAGTTCATTTTGTAGTTCATGTAGTACACAGCCTGGGATGTCGTCTGGTCCCATGGACACTGTATTCTTAGCTTTGGAGAGTGCATATTTTTACCTGTGTGGCCGTTACCAGAATGTGGCAATCTTTCGGTATTGAGATGGGCCCTTTAGGGGGTGAAGTCTGCACTGAACTGATCTGCCAGGATATTGGCAATATCCTTGGGATCAGTATATTTAATGCTAATCTGCTGTAGCTCAGAGCAGATCTGAGCATTGCCATTTAGATTCTTGACATAGCTATAGAATGCCTTGTGGTTGTCTTTGGAAACTTTGGCAATTTTATTTTCGTAACTAGCTTTGGAGGATTTTATGAGGGACCTCAGCTTCTTAATGAGGCTGGTAAGGGATTTTTTTGCATCCTGGGATTTTCCTCTTTTCTGCAACAGTTCCTTTTGCTGTAAAGTTTGTTAATGGCAAGAGACCACCAGATTGGCTTCCTTTTTTTGGAGAAGAGCATCCTGGTTCTATTGGGGATGGCACGATTCATGCATGAGTGAATGTGCTCATACAGTGCCTTAGTGTAGGATTCAGCAGTCGAACTTTCAGTTCCCATCTGCATGGGTGTCATGAAGTTTGTCACTTCTGACCTGAGTAGCATGAGGTTTCCTTACTGGGGGGTGGGGGTGGAATGTGGATGTCAAGGGTGATTAGCTTATAGTCAGACCTGACCAATGAGGGGGTAGCTTGGCTTCCCCTGATCAGCATGATAAGGTCTTCTGCCATTTTAAGCATTTGAGACTGAGGCAAGATAGCAGGCGCCTGAGAGTGGGTTGTCAGTTTCTTGGGTGTGGTTCGAACTCTAGGCCTAAGAAACTTGGTTGTTTCTGAAAGAATCGTAGTTGTGAACATTGGTTTGTGTCAAGAGAGTAGTGTGCCAAGGACTTTCTTGGAAGCCGGTGCCTGCTGAGCGGCTCCGGACCCATCTAAGGTAGAGGCGACAGCAGGATCCTTGGTCGAAGAAGAGTTTTGCGGCATACCAGACTCCAAAAGGGTCTCAGTAGTGGCCTGCGAATCAACTGAAGCGGGCATCAGGGGCTGCAAAAGCATCTCACTGAGTACCGGAGGACTGACTTCTAGCTTAACGTAAGAGTTGTCGATAGATTTGGACCTGTGCGGTCTGTCTCTGTCATTATCTTTATCTTTATGTTTTTTCAGATGATCTGCTGTCGGATGGCTTACCAAAGCCATATCGGAATTCGAGGACTGTAAACGAAAATATCTGTCTACACTAATGGCCCAATGACAGATAGTTCTGGCGTTGAACAAAGCACAGAAGCGACAATGGGGGACGTTGTGGTCTGGGCCTAAACAAGTGATGCAGTAAGAGTGGAAGTCTCAGTGTGGTATTTGCTTTCCACAGGCGAGACAATTATTAATTTTCTGACATCGGTTAGTGCAAGAAAAAAGGATCCCCAACAGGGTACTTAGTTTTAGGAGACTCCAACTTCAATTCGGAGACAAAAACTCAGGTAGCGGCCGACCAGCACTTGTGCAAACTGCTTCTGCTTCGGGCTCCATGGCAAGAAAGACTGATGTAATGGCGTTGTCTGCCTTACTTTATACTACTGAAGACCTGACCTCAGTCGTCAAGCGACAGCAACTGAAGCAGAAATTCTAAGTCTCTGGTATTCGGGCAGGCCGGGGGCTACCCTGGCAGGGATAACCCACATGTGATGACTGCAACAGTGAAACACGAAGAACATCTTAAATATCTGATGTCGCCATTTTCATTCATTCCTCAACGAATGGGACAGAGTCCCCAGCTACACTAACCTTGGGTGACCCTCATGGAAGGATGTTGTGGAGTAATGCAGAGCCAAATGCGGCTCTATTCCTGGAGATGATGTGCAATTTATAATGAGCCACAAAGGTATGAGTTTTAGATCAAGTGGCAGCTGCACAAATATCATCAATGGAAGTTCTTGACCAAAAAAGCAGATGATGTAGCCATTGACCTAGTTGAATGAGTTTTTTTGTTTTAAGGAGTACACATGAGAAACACAATCAGTTATCCATTTGACTACTGTAGTTTTTGAGACAAGCTTACTCAACTTGTTTTTGGCCAAGAAAACAAATAATTGACCAGTCTTCCTAATTTCCTTTGTTCTATGAAGACATACATTTAAAGAAAGGCACATGTATTCCCCTTTATTCTCAAATTTAGAGAAGAAAACTGGCACACTGACTACTTGATTGATGTTTGCTTCTGAGGCAACTTTGGGTAAAAAATATGGATTTGTACATAAGGCAACTCTGTCTTTATGGAAGATCAAGTAATACAGTTTTGAAGAGAGTGCTTTGAGTTCAGAGACTTGATTTGCCAAAGTTATGGCTATGAGAAAAAATGTTTTCCAAGAAAGAAATCTGAGATCAACTTTTGCGGAGGATTCAAAAGATGACTGTATGTGACTCTGCAAAACTAAAGTAAGATCCCAAAGTGGTACAGGGTCTTTAATAGGTGGCCTAAGTAAAAAGGTACTCTTAAGAAATGCATTACATAACTTAGATAATGCCAAAGGGAAAGCATCATCTCCAATGTGAAAATTCAAAATAGCAGCCAGTTGAACTTTAACGGTAGAGAAAATGGCCCCACCCTGAAAAATAAATTTTAGGAATTCTAAAACAGCAAGGACTGGAGCAGAGAAAGAATTCAAATCTCTCTGCGGATTTCTTCAATTTACTGTTATAAGTCTTTCTTGTAGAGGATTTCCGAGATGAAAACAAAATGCTTCGAACAGGAGAGGAAAGCTTTGAATGTCTAGTCATCACTGGAATTGGAGAAAGAATACAGTAAATTTGAGGCCTGGTATGTTCGGATGAATCTGGCCTGACAGATGTGACAGGAGATCTAGACTGGGGTCCAGTGTCCATGGAGGACATATCAGATGAGGCCATAGGAAGGGAAGCCAAATCTGATGAGGTCAAAAAGAGGCAATGAGGATTACTTTGTTCTTCAACCTGAAAGCTTTTCTGAAGAAACTTGACAATTACAGGTAGGAGAGGATAAGCATAAAGAAAACCAGAGGGCCAAATGTGTACTACAGCATCTATCGGTGACTGTCCCCCTGGGGGATTACAGCAAAACGCCTGCTGCACTTGTTGTTGAGGGGAGAGGTGAATAGGTTGCAGCATGGTTGACCCCACTGGAAGATCATGTTTGCCACTGACTGATTGAGAGACCATTTGTGAGGCATCAGAATAGTTTAGCTGACCCTGTCTGCTAGTACATTTGATTTCCCCAGAATGTGCATTACTATAAGAAAGCAGTTGGATGAGATCATCCATACTCAAACTCTCATTGCTTCTCGACAAAGAGGGTAAGATCTGGTTCCACCCTGTTTGCTGATGTACCAAACCAATGATATACGGTCCACTTGAATAACAATTGTCCCCAGAGGGAGACAGTTCTGAAAGGCCTGCAACGCTAATAGGATCACTCTCATCTCCAGGGCATTTATATGCTATCTGGTACCTACTGGGGTCCATGTGCCTTGAACAGTCCATCCCAAGTAATGTCCTCCCCAACCAGAGAAGCATCCATGGTCAATGTGGCAATGAGTGAAGGAAGGACAAAGGGATGACCTTGACAAATCACATAGGCTTGGATCCACCATACTAACAGGTCCTTGCATGCCCTAGACAGTTTTATTGGAAATTCTGACAGTTGGTGTAGAATGGACCATTGCACTTGTAAAGTCCACCGAAGGATTCTCGTGTGAAAATGAGCTGTTGGTATTAGTATGATTGCAGCAGCCATAGATCCCGCCACTCTTAAAATCAGTTTGGCTGCAGAGAAATAATGAGACAGAAACTGACTGACATGTAACCTTAAAGTAAGAATTCTGCTCTGTGGTAAGAATGCTGGAAAATTCACTGCCTCTAGGCAAGCTCCTATAAACTCAGACTTGTACTGGTTGAAGTTTGAATTTTGCAAGATTTACTGTGATGCCTAGAATGCGAGTCAACTGAAGAACATAGTCTCTGGCTGCTATGAATAGATGCCTGGTTCATGCAGTGAGAAGCCAATTATCTAAATAAGGAAACACCATGAATCCATGCAGTCTTAGATAAGCTGCAACCAATGCCATACATTTTGGTGAACAGTCTGGGGTCTGTGATGAGACCAACCCATGATGTAGACAGGCCTGACAAGAAAGCTTCCAGGAACACTTAATTCCTCCTGGGAAGGGTTCTGGGAAGACCATCCACCTTTTGGAGTAGGATTTCTAAAATGTCTCCAAATGAGACATCTTCTGGTGGAGATCTGGGGGTACCCTTCCCCTTCATCAAAATCAGTGTCCTCTGTCAACGATTCCTGAGGGGAATTTAACTGACTCCTTTTGCACAGTTTCTTCTAAAGAATTTCTTCAGTGGGATACTCTAGAGAAGTGACAAAAGAAAGGGTAAGTCCTTGTGCAGGGACTGTCTGGAAGCTTTCCCTGTGGAATAAGATGATGAGACTTAGCACTTAAATTTGGAGGAGGAATAAGAATAGGATCCGAAGAGGTGACAGCCAAAGAATCCCCTGGATGAGAGAAAGCTCTTTCCACTACACTGAAGGCGGAAGGTCCAGAAGAAGTAGAAATCAGCTTCCTTGGAGCCAAAGCTCTCGGCTCAGCTAATGTTCCACTCCCTCCAGGTTCCACCTCTGAGGAGGGAATCAGACCTGAGCTGTCCAATGCAGAGGCACCGAAGGGAAGTAATGGCTCTGAAACTCTTGGAGTTGAAGTCATCCCTCCCAGACCCGAAACAGACGCTTCAGCTCTGAGACTCGTTCTGCTCTGAAACGCTCGGAGCCAAATGGATCAGGGAAAAAGTCCAAGTTGAGGAAGCTAACACTCTCAGATCAGACTCCTTGACTCTTGGGATCTTCGGATCGGATAGCTCCAAAACCATAGGTCAGATCTGAGAAGGACTCACTATATGGTGTATTGGAGGTTGCAGACTCATGGATCCAATGGGAGATGGAGCATGGAAGACCCCCATCTGGATCTGAGCTCTAAGGAACTCTCTCATCATCTTATCCATATTAAGCTCAGAAAGACTCCGGGAAGACCTGACCAAGGAGGACGTTGAGGGAGGACGAGAAGGTTTTTTTGGAGTCTACTGAGAAAAAGGTGTCCTCAATCTCAGGGATAACAACTCCAGAAGTGTGGAAGCTGGATCCCAAGAGACCTGACTGGGCATGCGATCGGATCCAAGTCGGGTCCAAAACCTTTCTGACCTTAGGGGTAGTAGTTTCTGACAAGGTCGGATACGAGGTCTTTTTTTTTTTTCAAAGGCATCTTGGAACCTGGAGTGCAAAAAGGAGATTGGACAGGGGAGTGCTTTCTAGCCTCCCTGGTCTCCAAAGCCTTATGACTTCTTGAGGGGGTTTGAGCCCCCGATGTACAAGGGCCTGCAGAGGAGGAAGCAAGCGACAGACCTTTTAAAATTAGTTTGTTATGCCTATCGCTGACCGACCTGGCGTTAAAACCTGTAGATTTCAAATGAAATCTGAATGTGAGCAGGGTCTAAACAATACACACACTCCCTGTAGGCATCAGAATTAGGAATCTCATGCCCACAGAAGTGCACTTCTTGAAACCTGTAGGTTTTTCTGCCATACTGGAATACTACAACCACAATCAAAAGAAACTATTAACAGGAAACAAGTAAGTTGTTTAAGAATATACCAACAATAGTAAAAAGAATACCTCAGGTAAGGTAAGAAAAAGGGGACAGACTACCAACGATGGTAAGATAGAGTTGACACGGAGTAGAAGAAAAGATCTAGACTAATTCGAAGATGGTAAAGAGAGGAAGGCACCAAAGAAGAAAAAGATTTAGTAGTAAAACAATTTTAATCATTCACAAAAACACCACCAAAACTGCCTAGAGCTTCACAGCGCAAAAATCCCAACTAACTGATAGAGCAGCAAGCAAGATCTGAGTTAAAGCACTAATCAGGGGCATTATGGTTAAAGGGAGAAGCTCGAGAGTTGGATCCTAGACTGCAAAAAAGTGGCCAAATCAGATCCAACCCATTCATTGAGGAACAAATGAAAATGACAGCATCAGATCAATACATTTTCTTTTAATTCAAGAATAAAAGCAAGAATCTGTAATTATGCTTACCATCGGTTTTACAGGCTGATTTTGTGGAAAATGGAGTACCACTGCAGGCAAGTAAAAGGAAACATGTACTTGCTGGAATGGTAGGAATTTGCACTGTTTGTTTCAGGTAAATAAAAAACAAAAAATACAAACCTAGGTGTGTGTGATTGTGTGTGTGTGTGTGTGTGCACGCGTGCGTGCATATGGGTGAGATGAACATCAAGTTTTAGCATTCTCCATTCTCCCTCAAGTACTGCCCCCCCCAAAAAAAAATCGTAACTTGCAGTTACAGGTCTCAAAATTGATATAGGAATCCATGTGTTGCAGGTACTCTAGCTATGTGAGGAGGGAGCATGGTGAGGGTTGTGCTACTTAGAATGTTTGGTTCATGGCTTCTTGGAAGGTTTGTGTATTTATACGTACTTGTCGCTCCTTTTATCAGGGTGCTTGTCAGAATAAGTTACTCTGGTCTTCTTTCGGCTTTTCCTGGTTAGTGGTTGTCACAGCAGATCACTGGTATGCTATTGATTGGCAGTGGATTTTTACGGTGTTGAGTTGCCAGCCCAGCACCCAATCCTCACAGAAGGCGCACGCACTCACACACGTACACACACACACACACACACACACACACACACACACACACACACACACACACACCTACCTGCATGTCTTTAAACTTCAGTCGACCGAAAGGAGGACATGGAGACTCCGCACAGAAGGCTCTCCAGACGAGAATCGAACTGAAGAACATCTTGCTGTGAGGCGATAATGCTAACCGCTGCACCACCGTGGTGACAATAAGTTACTCTGGTAACATCCTTTAAAAATGATCTTGCTGTCCTGCATTCATTGTGGAAAAGGAAAGCTTGTAACTGTAGTACTGAAAACCAATAGGGAATCTTAATTTCTCACCTCACATTGTTGTTCTGCTGCCACATAAAAAGTTACATAGCTCTTTATTAAAAGGCTGCAACATCATTCTTATTTTATTTTACTTTTTTAAACTGCTGCTTTTTGTAAGTGTTTGTTGGTTTATATGCACATTTGTGTCTTACCGTCTCAGGGAAATTGTCAGAATAAGTCAGTTAGCAATGTCCTTTAAAAATTATTCTGATATCCCACATTCAGAATGCAAGACAAAACTTATTACCGTGGTACTGAAAAGTGCGATGGAACTTACTCAGTGGAACTGCTTGCCTCACATCATTGCTTTGCTGCCAGATATACAGGTATGTACACAGCTTATATGCATCACATGAATTAAAGGCAAGAGTTCAGAAACGTAAAAGCCACTGCCTACTTTATAATACTGTACTTAAAACAGGAACACTGTTGTTTACAGCAATCTCTCAAGCAGGACATACGTTAACAGTAAAACTAGGCAGGACATAAGTTACACAGTAAAACTAGGCTGGATCTTGAATTTATTTTGGTTTGGGTTTATAGGCATCTTTATTTCACCATCCATCATCAGTGTGCTGTCAACCTAATGCAAACCTCGAGAATACTGGTGTAGAGGTCTAGAACTTTATGGGATGTAAAGATAGTTACATCTCTGTAAAATCTACATATGCTGAGGCTCACTCATTCCCTCTATTAGAGCTCTTTTAAATGTGTACCTTTAACTCCCAGTGGGTGTGGCTTCAGTCTTTAAAAAATGAAGTTATCACCTTACAGTTCTACCAAATACTAACTGACAGAGGTCATATATCAATACAGTTGTGTTTGCCATCATGTATGCTTCAAGATAAAATATTCTGAAACCTTGTATGTAGCATGGTTTTGGAATTATTAATGCAAACATGAACAGGCAATATTTGACGCCTAGAGGCGCAGTAGGAGGTAACTGCAGAAACGCCTGGAGACGTCACTCGGCTGTAATGAGTTAAATGTAAGCTTCCAAAACCTCAAAGGCCTCAAAGATGTCACACACACAACAAATATCCTCAGTAACCTCTGGAGTGCTCTGCTAAGAAAAGACGCACCAATTCACATACGTCATCACAACATCAACGTCAACCTGTGAACACTTGATGAGTACAGCCCTAATATTGTAAACATAAAATTCCTTGGGATTCTAAACACGTCAGCAATAATGTGGTAAATTTGAAGGAAGCTTATCTAGGCTTAAAAGAGCTCTTGGGACAATAGCCTAGTAGCCTCCTATGAACCTAAGGCACACCAGCATATGTTGACCAGGTCCTATGTAAGCACACAGTCATGGTCAACTGATTGGTCAGGAGTTCAGATCTGCTAGATCAAGCATGCACTCACGTCACTGCACCACAAGGACCAGTATGACTCCATCAAAGCCCACGTGGGTGTAAATGACCGGAGATGTATCTCCCTGGATTATATGAAGAGAGATATGACAGAGCTCTCAAACTCTGTATCCCTGACTGGCATCAGCCTAGCATTTAGCAGCATTCTACCTTCTCAAGGGATGATGTCACAGTACTAACAAAAGATAATAGACTAATAAATGGCTAAGCTTTTGGTGCCTCCACTCCATTGGGGGACAACATTTGCTAACCCAGAAGGATAACGGGAGACAGACCATGCTGCTCTGCCAAGGTAGTCTGCACCTGCCCCTCCCTAGTTTTTGAATATTGGCTGAAACCTTGGCCACCCCTCACAATTTTTTTTTAGGCAGTGTCACCTGACAAACCTACTAACCTAGCTAAACACACTCAGAAAAACATAAAAAGTGCTGCTGCTCAATGCCAGAAATCCAAACCTGAAATGCCACTCCTTGCAAGCTCTCCTCCCCCTAGAGGATACAGACATCTGTGCAGTTTCCAAGCCTTTGTTAAAAGCTGCAGAGGGCATCCTGGCAGTGCAAGACTATAATGCCTTCCACACATTCAGACCAGCTACTGCACAAGTAGAAAAGTAGAATCTAAAGGCGGAGGAGTCTAAATATACATCAAACACAAACACATCTCATGGCTGGTCAAACGGTATGACAAACTTGAGCTTCTCCACATCCAACTTACTATAAGTTAAGTCGAATATCATATCCTTGCAAGCTCCATCTTCCTCCACCATTACCTGGAAGTCCTTACCAAGTACCTGAATGTATTAAAGACACTCCAATTCAACCCAACACAATATTCATGAGAGATTAACTACTCCAATATTAACTAGGAATCATAAGTGACCTCAAACATGCAGGCCCAGAGATTCCTGGAGTTTGTTAATGCAAGTATCTTTCAACAGGTAGTACGCACGTCCACTGAGAAGAAAATATCCTTGAACTGGTTCTCGCAAACATTGGGGAGAGATGCACTCCCCTAATGTAAAGTTTTCATTGGTCAGGTCTGACCAATACATGGTTTGCTTTGAAACAAATATTAAACTCGGATCCCCAGTCAACCCCAGAACATTTTAAAAACTATTCCAAGGCTAACTACCTCCTACTAAGCAAAGTCTATCAAAATTCCAAGCCCCCCCCCAAACCTTCAGAACACAGCCGCCTATCCGGAATTGTTAACAGAATCCCTATGCAATCAAGTAAACATCTGCAAGGAAACCGATATACATACCCGAAAATAAACACAGAATAACCTCCAAAAACAAGCCACACTGGTGGAATCACTGCACAACTAGGTTGTGGAACAAATGAAAATCCTGTTCAAAAACAGAAAAGTGCTGCCCATCAAGATAAAAACTCCCTCAATCTGAACATGTCTACCAAAGCCACATTTCAGATAAAAATAGCTATAATAAGGCTTTCTTCAGTTAACGCCTGCAAACTTAAAAGGCAACACCAAACAATTCACCAAACTAATTGTGACTGGAACCATACATACAGAGCAAGAGGATAAATTTAGCACCAATTTTTATCGGCCCCAGTCACCCCCACTCCCCAGGTAATACGCTCCATCATTTTTCAGCCAACTATCACTAGGGAGCAGGTCTTCACTGCATTAAAGCCAAAAACACTGCTTCAATGGGCCCAGCTAATATCTCAGGATGCCTCTTGAATAGCATGAGACATGACCTGTCAGCCCCACTAGACTCTCTATTTAACCACAGCATACAGGCAGGCTTCATGCCAACTGAATGGAGAACTGCAACAGTTATCCCTTTACACAAGGAAATGGCCTTCTACAGAATGAAATAAAGTACAGTTTTGTACCTACCATAAATGTAGATGTTTGAGTGTATATACTGCTGCAGTCATCACACTTGGGTTATCCTGTCGTCAGGTGGTCCCGCAGTCGGCCGAATCCCAAAGCCTTGGTCCGGCATCGGCTGTCGTCGCTTCTTCCCTGATGTCAGTGCGACAGGGGTATAAAAGAGGCAGCCGATGCCATTTTCTTCAGTTTTTCTTGCCCCAGATGTCAGGTGCCCCCAACTAGGAAGGCAAAACAAAAAGCTATGCAAAAATTCCTTAGAAGATAAACAATAGTACTAACTATTAGCAAATACACCATATAGACATGCATCCAATTGATTGATGAACATGGAGCTATAACTAACACCCTGGTATGTAGAGGGGATGGTGGGAGGGTAACCTGGACTGCAGCAGTATATACACTCGAACATCTACATTTATGGTAGGTACAAAACTGTACTATGTTCATCGTGTTATACTGCTGCAGTCATCACACTTGGGTTGAATCCCAAAGCTATGGATGAGTGGCTGGTACTAAACTGGGTTAGGCGAAGCTAGAATGCCCTGCAGCACTGCAGTGGCAAAACCAGCTCTGGATTTTGAGTATAAAGGAAGGTGGTAGTGCTTGGTGAAGATGTGCACTGAACTCCAAGTAGCTGCCTCCAGAATGTCCTTGGTTGGAACCCCCCTGAGAAAGGCTGCTGAGGTTGCTGTAGCCCTGGTAGAATGGGACCTAATATTAACAGGCACTGCTTTCCCATGGTGCAAGTAGCAAAAGCGGATACAATGTGCTATCCATTTGGAGATGGTCTGTTTTGAAATGGCCTTTCCTTGTGAACCTGCAGCATAGGATACAAAGAGTTGGTCAGTTTTTCTGAAGGTCTTTGTCTTATCTAAATAGTAACGTAGCTGTCTGTGAATGTCCAAAGAGTGAAGGAGTCTTTCTCCTTTATTCTGGGGGTTTGGATATAAGGTGGGTAAATGAATGGTCTTAAAGCCACACTGGATACTACTTTTGGTATAAAGGTAGGGTTAGTTCGTAAAGAGACCCTGTCCTGATGGAAAATGATGAAAGGTTCCACTGCCATAAGTGCCTGTAGTTCTGAGACCCTGCGTGCTGAGGTAATAGCCAGCAACAAAGCTGTTTTCCAAGACAAGTATTGTAGTTCTGCTGAGAATGCTGGTTCGAAAGGAGGCAGTGTTAATTTTTCTAAAACAAAGTTCAGGTCCCAAGCTGGTGTTGGGGGCTTTCTGGGAGGTCTTATATTCTTAGCCCCTCTGAGAAACTGCCGTAGTAAAGGGTGTGAGAACATTGGAGGATCCGTATTGTATTGAGCTGAAATGGCTGAAGCATGGATCTTAATGGACGAGAATGAAAGGCCTTGGTGTAGCATCTCAGTTAAGTATTGCAGTATTTGAGGAATGTTAGGTATCCAAGGATTTTGGCCTTTAACCTGGTTCCATGCACAAAATCTTTTCCATTTGTCTGAGCAAGTTTATCTGGTGCTGGGCCTTCTGGCCCCCATAATGACATTCTGGACGTCCTTTGAGAGAAGTGTTGATTGAAAATTCAAGGTATTCTCCATGCAGCTAAATTTAAAGTTCTGAGCTGGCTGTGAAGTATCAGAGAGTTTTTCTGAGTCAGCAGTAGTGGGAATTGAGGCAAGATCCATGGAGGGCTGTGAGTAAAGTTCCTTAGTAATGGGTACCAGTGCTGGCGTGGACAGTCCGGAGCAATGAGGATCATTTGTGGTCTCTCTGATCTGACTTTCAATAATACCTTGCTCAATAGAGGTAGTGGTGGGAAAGCATAGACTGCCAGTGCTGTCCAACTGAATGATAGGGCGTCCACTTTCCAGGCTAAGGAGTGATGAGCCCTTGTGCAAAATTTCTGTAGTTGGAAATTGTTGGGGGAGGCAAATAGATCTATGTCTGGACATCCCCACCTTTGAGTTATCATTGAAAATACTTGTGGGTGTAGTCTCCACTCGTGAGGATCTGCCATATTTCTGCTTAATTTGCCTGCCAATATGTTTTCCTTACCTGGCAGGAATTGTGCTTGCAGTTGCACTTGGTAAGTCGATGCTGTGTTCCACAAGGTCATTGCCTGTCTGCATAAAGGGTAGGAGTGTGTTCCTCCTTGTTTGTTTATGTACCACATCACTGTGGTGTTGTCTGTCCTTATTAGTAGTTGTCCTGGATGCAAGAGGTCCTTGAAAGCTGTCAGTGCATTTTGCACAGCTAGCATCTCCTTTTGGTTGATGTGAAGATGCATTTGTTTTGCAGACCATTTGCCCTGTATGCACTGTCCTGCCATGTGTGCTCCCCAGGCGTAGTCTGAAGAATCTGTTGTCAAAGTTTGGTTTGCTGGAGGTAAGACGAAAGGAAGACCCTTGTTTATTTGACATGCTTGAGCCCACCATAGGAACTCTTTTTGAAGGCATAGAATAAGAGGTATACTTGATTCGAGGCTGTGCCTGTGGTGAGACCATACACTTTTCAGGTACCATTGTAATTTCCTCATATGCAGCTTTGCATATGGGAGTAGTTGAATGCAGGATGCCATGAACCCCAATGCCTGCAGGATTTTCCTTGCAGTGAGCTGGGTAAAAGTTGCCATCTTTTTGAAGTATTGAGTCAATTGTTGTTGTTTGTCTGGCGTGAGAAAAGCCATCTAAGCCGTTGCATTTAAGCTAGCACCCAGGAATATTATTTGTTGCGAGGGTATTAGCTTTGACTTCTTTTTGTTTACTGTGTACTCTAGGCAACTGAGCAGCTGTATTACAAATGCCAGATGCTGTGATAGAATGTCCTTGCTGTCCACTTGGATCAGGCAGTCGTCCAGATATGGGTAAATTTGTATTCCTCGTTGTCTGCAATATGCAATTACTGATGCCAGGCATTTCGTACATACTCTGGGCGCAGTAGATAAGCCAAAGGGCAATGCAGAGAATTGATAATGCGTTGTACCTGCCAAAAATCTGAGGTATCTTCTGCAATCTTGTCTGATAGGGACATGCAGGTATGCCTCTTTGAGGTCCAACGTTACCAGCCAAGACACCTTGCCCAGCATTTGAAGAAGATGCTGAAGTGTGAGCATTTTGAATTTGGGTAACTGTTTAGAATTGAGAGGTCTAAAATGGGCCTCCAGGCTTTGTCCTTTCTTGGGACTAGAAATAGTCTTGAGTAAAAACCTTGACCTTGCTCCTTTGTAGGTACCTTTTGAATTGCTTTCATATCCATGAGTGCTGATATTTGCGCTTGTGCCTCTGCCCATTGGTTTGGAGGCAGATTTGGCATGCCTCTCATCCGTGGTAAAGTGTGGAAATGAAATCTGTATCCTCGGGTATAATATCCAGAACCCATTTGTCCTTTGTTATAATGCGCCAATTTTGTGGAAATAAAGCCAGTTTTCCTCCCAAAGGTGCTGCCAGGGCAATTTTGCTTGGCAGGTGAAGAGGGAAGTCATTGTGTTTGTTTCCTGAAGGGTTGAGATCTTTCGTCTCCCCCTCTTTGAGATGTTGTTTACCATTGTCTAGGCCTGAAAGAACCTTGTGGCTGGCCTCTGCCCCTTGGGCGTCTGTACCTACCTCTTTGGGGTCTGTCTGATGCAGGAAAGGACCAGTTTTTTGATGGCCAGTTTCTGCTGAAACGAGGAGGTTGTACCTGTAAAAAATCTTTAACTGCTTGCATAGATTTTGCCTTTTCTTCCATTTTCTTTAAAACTTCAACTGCTTTGACACCAAATAAAACATCTTTCTGCAATGGAGCATCCAATAACTTTGCTTTGACATGTTCTGGTAAGGCTTGTTCTTTAAGCCAAGCATGCCTACGTATTACAGACCCTGTGACAGCTGCTCTACATGAGGCTTCCAATGAATCAAAACCACACTGTAAGGTATGCTTTCCCACGTGTTCTGCTGCATGCAGCAAATCCTGCATCTCTTTGAAATCAGGTTGATCTGTCTGAGGGGTCATTTTCTGTTTTAACTGTGTAATCAAGTACTGTTGGTATTTTAGCATGTGGAATTGGCAGTTTAAGGCCCTCATGGCCAAAGTGGCAGACGTATACACTTTCTTTCCCCCATCTTTCTAATGCTCTGGAATCTCTTTCAGAAGGAAGTGGATTCTTAGCAGTAGAGGCCTTAACCCCTTTGGGACCCTGAGAAATGGTTTCTGGGTCTGCAGTAGGACTTTTATATAGAAACCTATGAGTGTCAGGAACTCGGTAGTATCTGTCTGGTTTAGCTGGTGCTGGAGGTAAGGAATCTGGGTTTAGACTAGATTCAGAGTAAACATCATCCAAAATGTCTAAAACTGGAGGAATTGCTAGGGGCCTATGCTGTGGAAGAAGAAGAAACTCCCAGAGTCTTTTCTTAGAGTCAGAATAATCTTGGCCTTCCCAGTGGAAGTGTTCCCTCAAGGTGTGTAAAGTTCCCCCAAAAGAGTAGTCTTCAGAGACAGAGGGAATGGACTCTTCAGCATCTGAATCTTCATAAGGGGGGAAGGAGTAATCCTGGTCCTCAGAGTTGCCTGAGGAAATGGATGCTTGGTCAGAGGAGGGATAATCTTCCTCCAGTCTAGGCCTTTTGTCAGGGGGGGGGGGGAGTTGGGATCCCCTGATAAGGGTAATTAAATCCTCAGCCATCTTAAGCATCTGTTTTTTAGGCATAGGGGCCTGTGGGGGAGTGTGTGGATCCGGCTTCCTAACTTTCAAGGGAGCTTTAGCATAAGACTTAGCAGAGATAGTTGTCGGTTTGAAGACACCTTCAGAAACCGAAGGCCTATCCAAAATTTCCGGATCACCGTCAAGACTGGCGTCCGAGGGGTGAGGTGGAACCGGTTCCCGAGGCCCAGCTGCATCGGTCTGGGAGGCCGTCAGAATTTCTGAATCAGCGGTAGTCAGGGGCTGCGTAGGCGCCTCGCTGAAAACCGGAGAACCGGCGTCAGGCCTGGCTGAGGCCTCGGTAACTGGTCTTGGCCTTGGCTGTCTGTCCTTATCCTTGCGTTTTTTAAACATTGCTGATGTCGGTTGCTCTGACGGCATGCTATAGTTAAATTTTCTGCCAAAATAATGCTGGGCGAAATCTGCCCGACGCTTAATTGTACGTTTGTTGAACCTAGCACAAAACCGACAACCAGAGACGTCGTGGTCTGGGCCTAGGCAAGGAATACAATAAGAATGAAAATCCTTATGAGGTATTTGCTTCCCACAAGAAATGCAATTATTAACTTTGTCTGACATTGGTCAGAGGCAAGAAAAGTTTCCCCAATGGGGTACTTAGCTTTAGAGAAGACTTTGGGCTGAAATTCTATTCGAAAATCTCAGGAGCTGGCCGACCGGCACTTGCGAACTGCTTCTGCTTCGGGCACCGCGCGGCAAGAAAGACTGAAGAAAATGGCATTGGCTGCCTCTTTTATACCCCTGTCGCACTGACGTCAGGGAAGAAGCAACGACAACCGATGCCGGACCAAGGCTTTGGGATTCGGCCGACTGCGGGACCGCCTGATGACAGGATAACCCAAGTGTGATGACTGCAGCAGTATAACACGATGAACATCAGGGGGTTCCCAAATGGGCACCCCCCCCCCTTAGGTATCATTAGGAAGAAAGGGAAGGGGGCTGGTGCATGGGAAGTTGAGGAAGAATGAAAATAGAAAACACAGATGCATCGTTATGGTGAGTACATAACTTTTGTATCTGGTGTCATTTTCATTCATTCCTCAACTGATGGGACAGATTCTCCAGCCAGATAAAACTTGGTTGGTCCTAATGGAAAGATATTGCATTGAACAGTGGAATCAAATGTTGCTCTATGTCTACAAAGTATGTAATGAGCAGTAAAGGTATGAGCAATGGACCAAGTGGCAGCTGCATATATACCATCTATGAACACTCTTGACCAGAAAGCAGATAAAGTGGCTACAAACCTCATGATGTGTGCTTACGGGGCTTAGGTAAGTATAAACCTCATTCTTTTTAAACAAAGGGTATACAATCAGTCAACCACTTAGCCAGGGTCACTTTAGACACTGATGTACCCAGTCTGGAGAAGGATACAAATAACTGGTCAGTTTTCGGTTCTGTGCAGATAAAATCTAAGCTGCTGACGTACATCTAGAAGATGCAGCAAGTATTCTCCTTTGTTTGAAAATTTTAGAAAGAAAACAGGCAAACTAATGACCTGATTTAGGTTGGATTCGTAAGTTACCTTAGGTACAAAAAAGACAAGTTCATGCATAATGAAACCCTATCTGTACAGGTCAAGTACGGAGGTCTCGCGGAGAGGGCTTGGAGTTCAAATATTCAACTAGCAGAAGAAATAGCAACCAGAAAAATTGTCTTCTAGGGCAACGACTCCCAACCCAGGGTACACATACCCCCGGGGGTATATGCATAGTCTTGTACGGCTACGCAAAAAAAATAAATAAATAAAATAATAAAGGTGTCTTCATAGCCTACAGTCTGTAAGAGCAGATCCTGCTTGACGAAGATCAAAGGGCAGAAGCCATTTTTTATGCAGCGGCAGTTTAGAGCTATGCTGCAAAGTTCTCTTTGCAGATGTTCGGGAGTCAGAAGGCTGTACAGCCGGTGCAGGAAAGGGTTAAGTTTGTCAACTTACAGGTTATTCACCCTTGCAGCTTTTCAGCCAATAGGAAGAAACGCCGTACGGTAAACTGCTCAGTGGCAGATTTAATTTTTGATGTGAGGAAACAAAGGAACAGCTGTGTCAAGTAGGTGCAATTATGTAAGAAATAAAGAGTTAAAGACAAGTAACTTGTTTAAGCAGGCTAAATGTTTACAGCACTTGGATTGCTGATACTGTGTTCTATTTTAAGGGGGTTGGGTTCTGCAGTCCCGAGTACCTCCTCCTTTGGATGAGATGCCTAGTGGTAACTATGAATCTATTTTCATTTTTCCATCCATTCCCTATTTTTTTAATGTAACATTGGCAATTTATTCAAGTGCAGAAAGCACTGAATTTGTAGGGTTAAATAGGATAACTCATGAAAAATATTTACAGTACAAAGGTATATTATTCTTTGCAGTCAATGCCAGTAGTTCTATATCACGTTGTTTCAAAATGTTTTACCCATGCAGAGTTTCTGTTCATTTTTTTTTTAATGATCACTTTCATCCTGCCTTATTTTTTACTCTGCCAGACGTCTGTTCCGTTTGCTTCTTTATTATTCACATTTGCTTGTTTTAAATACAAACTACATTCCAAGACATGTGAAATCATGATAGTCGTTTTACCTATTCTACTGATCCACTCAGGAAAGATGTTTTGGTCAAGTATTGAGAACCTAAATCAAGGCCAAAAGTGCTCTTGTCTTTACCATTTGTATGTGCGTATGTGCACATGCATGTGTGTCTTACTGCTACAATCCTGTCATAGTGCTTCAAACAGACAGCACACACCTTTGGTGATGGTGTGTGAATAAAACACATGGCTTGTAGTTGGATTATTTTTCCTAAAACTAGCACTGCAGTGTAATATGGTAGGGGTGCTGCACTCCTGAGTTTGCAATCCTTCTGATGAGAAGTTAAAATGAAACTTGATCTGTCAGAGCTGGTGCTGAGATTGGGTGTAAAACATTCCACAGCATGAATTAAAAGAACAGAGAAAGTTCACAGTTGCCCTGGACACATTTCCCCAAGTCAGTATGAGTACCAGCTTAGGTTTGCCATGAAAAATAGGCCATTGGCCTAGTCACGATGAAATACTGAAAGATACAGTGGTTTGCTAGCAGCAACTTTTTCATTAGTTACAGATCTCTTCAATGTGGAATTATTCAATGACTTTTACTTCTGCAGAGATTGTGCATTCTGACCGATACTGTTGGACTGTAATGACAAAAGTCTAAGTGGCCTTTTATGGTTGAAATGTTCTGAATTTGGCAGTTTTGTCATTACTGGTTCATATGTTTTGTTACATTGCTTACTCACTGAAACATGTTCAAAAATATAAATTTAAAACATGCTTTAACAAGTGGTGCTGTGTTATACAAGGGATACAATTTGATTATTATATGATAATTGAATACAGTCAGGAAGGTGAATCAAAGAATTTTTGCATGGTCCTAAAATGTGTGCAAGGGGCCTATGATTTGAAAACAGCCCAAAGGTAAACAATCTGCCACTGGCCAGATGCATTTTCTTTGAATGTGGGTTTCAGTGAATGTGAGTTTCAAAGGCAGAGAAGATTCAATGCAAAGTCTGTTTTCATTTTAAGACTGTATTGCTTTCCTTAGCAAATGTCTATCAGTGTTTGTGCTATAAAATTTGAAATTAACGTTATAAATTAAATCCAAATATCTGTAACAATTGTAGAAGTAAAGCAGAAAACAGCACTTGTACAGAGTTTTGAACATTGTTTATGGCAACTGGGGAGAAATAGCCAAGTAATGGGACACTGTAATGGCCGCATTAGGTTGCATGGGGGGGGGGGGGGGGGTACCAAAATTACACACATTTTGCTTTCACATATAAAAAAACGGGGTGTACAATTTAGGGAAATGGACTGCCAAGGGGAAAACAACTCAAAAAATGTTGGGAAGCACTGTTCTGGGACAAGAAATTACGATCAATCTTACCCAAGAGCTAAAAAGGAGGTAAGGTAAGAGCTTGAAAGGAGTTGCAGGATCTTTCTCTGGGGACCAGAGTAAAAAAAAAAATATATAAAAATTCCCTTAAGGAAGGCTTACACAATTCCAAGGAAGTCAAGAAGGAAGGATTCTCATCGGAGTGAAAATTTGAAATGGCCGCTAATTTAACTTTAGTAGTAGAATAAACTAGCCCTGTTGTTAAAAGTAGAAGCCAAAAAGTTGAGTACTGCTGAGACTGGGGTGGAGAAAGGTTCCAGGTGTTTCTGAAGCGCCCAAATGAAAAATCTTTTCCATTTACTTTTATAAATTCTCCTGGTGGAAAGCTTGTGAGGATAACAAAATATGTCAGTCTGGGGATGAAAGCCTGGACCGTCTAGCCATCACTGGAACTGGAGAAAATAAAAGTTATGTACTCACCATAACTATGCATCTGTGTTGTCCATTTTCATTCTTTCTCAATAAATGGGTCTTGGATGCGACTCAGCTTCTACGATCCAACTCTTGAGCTCCGCCCTTTACCCACAATGCCTCTGAACACTGCATTTCCTCAGATCGAGTTTGCTATTATATGCTATTTTATAAATATAAAACATTATTATGGTAAAGTAGAAAAAGTGAAATAGTAGCAGAACAGGGACTCAAACAGGAGCTGTGGTTCCCGAGCAACAACTTCATAAGGTCACTCCCAAAGACATGGAAGGGGGGAGGGGAAGGTGAGGAAGAATGACAATGGACAATACAGATGTAGAGTTATGGTGAGTACATCAATTTTATATGATGTTGTCATTTTCATTTGTTTCTCAAGGAATGGGACAGACTTCTCAGCTACAGTAATCTTTGGTGGCCCTCACTGAAGGATGTTCTGGAGAACCGCAGAACCAAATGCATCCCTGTTTCTGGAGATGATATCCAACTTGTAATGAGCAATAAAGGTAAGAGCAATGTACCAAGTGGCAACTGCACAAACATCATCAATGGAAGTTCTGGACCAAAAAGCATCTGATGTAGCTACTGATATAGTAGAATGTGCTTTTGGTTGTCTTTGCAAATGTTAAACCTCTCGAACAGTAAACATGGGAAATACAATCTGTTATCCATTTCACTACCATAGTTTTTGATGCTGGTTTTCCCAATTTGTTCTTTGCAAATAAAAATGAGAAGTTATGTACCTACCATAATGTTCCATGTTAGTTGTCTTCTCTCGCCTTCTTTCTTGCTGGATGGGTTCGGAGCCGATCCTCGGCTCCGACTCGGCCACTTACGAAAGCTCGAGAGCTTATTTCACCGGCTCGAGGCAACCCTATATCCCATGATGCTAGGCGATAACTCCCCAGATCTCGTTTGGAAGCTGAAAAACCTAGCATAGGCCAATAAAACAAAATCCTCCAACTGGAAGGAGGAAGAAGAGGGATAAAAACCCCCAAAGATAATTATCTACACTATATATATCCTAGGACACCTAGATGGTGAACAAGGGAATAAAAGGACCCTTCAAGGAAGGGAATATCTTCTCGATCTGTCCAGGCTAGGGGGATGGTGGGTGGGATGCAAGAAAGAAGGCAAGAGAAGACAACTAACATGGAACGTTATGGTAGGTACATAACTTCTCAATGTTAAGTTGTCAATCTCGCCTTCATTCTTGCTGGATGGGACCGCGTCCCTAGCACCTTTATCCTGGGTGGCTCATTGGAACAGACTCTTAAGAATGGTGGAACCAAATGTTGCTCTGTCCCTGGAGGCCATGTCCAATTTGTAATGTGAAACAAAGGTATGAGGAGAGGCCCATGTGGCTGCCGCACAGACAGTGTCTATTGGTAGTCTAGCTTGAAAAGCTGTAGATGTAGCTAGTGCTCTAGTTGAATGGGCTTTTGGCTTAGAAGTTAATTCCCTGCCTCTGAGTTGATAAATAGATGTAATCACAAAAGACAGCCACCTAGATAGGGTTACCTTGGAAACAGGAAGGCCTTTCTTATTTTCTGCGTACGATAAAAACAGTTGATCAGACTTCCTTATTTGTTTGGTTCTATTGAAATAGTATCGGAGCTGGCGGTGAACATCTAGATAATGTAGCTTTTGCCGCTCTATTAGTATAGTTTTGGAAAAAACTGGGAGATCAATTGATTGATTTAAATTTGTTCATGAAGCCACCTTGGGTAAGAAGGCTGGATTAGTCCTTAGAGAAACTCTGTCTTTATGGAAGATTAAGTAGCGAGGACGAATGCAGAGGCGTGAAGCTCTGATACTCTCCTAGCAGAAGTAATGGCAACTAGGAAGAGTGTCTTCCAGGAAAGAAATTTCAATGAACAGGAGACCGCAGGTTCAAAGGGGGGGAGAATCAAGGATGTTAAGACTAAATTAAGATCCCACTGAGGTGGAGGGTCTTTGATCGGAGGCTTAAGTAAATATACACCTTTAAGGAAGGCTTTGCAAAGCTTATTGGACAAGATGTTGTGGTCCGATAAGCCTGTATGAAAATTCGATATGGCTGCCAACTGAACCTTTACTGTAGAGGCAGAAGACCCTGAATGAAAAATTTCGGCTAGGAAGTCTAAGACCGAATGAATTGGGGCAGTAAAGGGATCTATATTCCTTGCCTTTGCCCAGAAGGAGAAACATTTCCATTTACTAGTGTAAATCCTTCTGGTGGAAGATTTAAGGGAAGCTAGTATGATATCCCGGACGGGATTAGAAATCATAGGAAGCCTGGCTAAGGACGGAAGTGGAGCAACCAAGCAGTGAGGTTGAGAGAATGTAGGGATTGGTGCAGCTGCCCCGACCGATGGGTCAACAGATCTGGAGCTGGGTCCAGATGCCAAGGCTGTACCAAAAGATAATGATGTAAGAACGGAAACCATATCTGTCGAGGCCAATAAGGGGCAATGAGAATCAACTTGGCTCTCAAGGCGGTTGCTTTCTGAATTACTTGTGGGATTAGAGGAAAATGTGGAAAGGCATAGAGAAGTCCCCGAGGCCAATCTTGGACTAGAGCATCTCTGAGGGGATGGCCTGGAAGGGGGAAGAGGGTGAAGAAGTCGGGGCATTTGCTGTTTTGGGGTGTAGCAAAAAGATCGCAGCAAGGAAGGCCCCACTTCTGAAAAATCTCTTCCGCTACTGATTGTTTGAGAGACCACTCGTATGGCATGAGTATAGCTCTGCTCAACCTGTCCGCTATGATGTTGGACTTCCCGGGGATATGCGTTGCTATCAGAAACCGCTGAGAGGAGATCGCCCATTGCCAAAGTCTGAGTGCCTCTCGACACAGGGGATAGGACTTGGTTCCGCCTTGCTTGTTGATATACCACACTACGGACATATTGTCCGTTTGGATTACAATAGTTCCTAGGGGAAGAGAGAGGTGGAGGGCTTGCAACGTTAAAAGCACTGCTCTCATCTCTAGGACATCCTGCCCTGAAAATGCCCCCCCCCCCACCCGATCAGGGAGGCGTCCGATGTCACCGTGGCGACCGGGGGAGGAGGAACAAAGGGTCTGCCCTGATGGACTTGAGGGGACAATATCCACCAGGACAGATGACTTTTGCAAGTTTGAGTTATCATGATCTTGTGGTGCATGGGGAGTTGCTGAAAAGACCATTGGGCGAAAAGCATCCACTGTAGAAGACGCATGTAAAAACGTGCAAGGGGAAGAAGTGTTATGGCGGCCGCCATAAGACCCAATACTTTCAGGACATACCTGACCTGAATTTTGTCGCTCTGAAGAAGAACTTGGACATGGTTTTGAATATCTAAGACCCTTTGATCTATTAACTTTGCTGAAAGTTGTACGGTGTTCAAGTTGGCGCCTATAAAGGTAATAGACTGACAAGGCGACAAGGCAGACTTTTCAAAATTTATAGAGATTCTTAGCCCTCTGCAAATGTGAATGGTGTAAGCTCTGGCTTGGAGAAGTTGATGCCTGGTGGTGGCAGTGAGGAGCCAGTCATCTAGATATGGAAACACCTGGAATCCTTGCCATCTCAGGTGAGCCGTAACCGCTGCCATACATTTGGTGAACACTCTGGGGGCTGTAGTGAGACCAAAGGGCAGGGCTCTGAATTGGTAGTGACTGGCCCCCAGCCGAAAGCGGAGAAAAGTACAGTTTTGTACCTACCATAAATGTAGATGTCCGAGAGGAATGCATCTGCAGTCTTTACAAATGGGTTGTCCTGTCGTCAGGCAGCCCTTCGGTCGGCCGGATTCCAAAGTCTGGGTCTGGCTTCGGCTGGTGTCGCACTTCACCCGACGTCATTGCGGCAGTTATTCGGGTATAAAGGCATCAGCCGACGCCATTTTCCTCAGTGTTTCTTGCCCCAGATGCCAGGTGCCCTCTTGGATGGCTAAATTTCGATAAATGCCAAAGTTTCCAAATAGTAGAGAGCAAACACATAAAATAAGCATGTATGTACATATATACAAACAAATACACCATAATAGATCCCCCCCAAGCTAGCTGAAGATTGGCAAATACCCTAGGAGTACCTCAGAGGGGGAAGGAGGGTGGGTAATCCTGACTGCAGATGCATTCCTCTCGGACATCTACATTTATGGTAGGTACAAAACTGTACTATGTCCTTCAAGGATGCATCTGCAGTCTTTACAAATGGGTAGAATACCATAGCTAAACTAGGGGAGGAGGAAATGAGAAGAAATTATGGTGTAGTTAGGATCCCTTGCAAAACAGCAGTGGCAAAACCAGCACGGGATCTAGAGTATAGAGGTAAGTTATAATGCTTGGCAAATGTATGCACGGAGGTCCAAGTAGCAGCCTCTATAATGTCCTTGGTAGCCACTCCTCGTAAGAAAGCTGTGGAAGTGGCTGTAGCCCTTGTGGAGTGAGGCCTGATGTTCTCTGGAGTTTTCTTTCCATGGTAGGAGTAACAAAATCTAATGCAATTTCCTATCCATTTGGAGATTGTCTGTTTAGAAATTGGTTTTCCTTCCTTTCCTGTTGCATATGCTACCAGAAGCTGGTCAGTTTTACTATTGTTTTTTGTCCTGTCCAGGTAGTAGCGTAATTGTCTGTGTACATCCAAGGTATGTAAGAGCCTTTCTCCCCTGTTCTGTGGGTTGGGGAAGAATGTAGGAAGGTGGATAGCCTGATTTAAAGAGACTCTGGATACCACCTTAGGCATAAATGTAGGATTTGTTCTCATGGACACTCTATCTTGATGGAAGATCAGGAAGGGTTGCACTGCCATTAATGCCTGTAGTTCAGAGACCCTTCTTGCTGAAGTTATTGCCAGCAGGAAAGCAGTCTTCCAGGATAAGTATTGTAATTCTGCTGTTGCTGCTGGTTCGAAAGGAGGAAGAGTCAGTTTTTCTAGCACAAAGTTCAAGTCCCATGCTGGCAATGGAGGTTTCCTGGGAGGTTTTACATTTTTAATTCCTCTCAGAAACTGTCTGAGCAGAGGATGCGAGAAGACAGGAGGATCCAAGCTGTATTCTGCTGAAATAGCTGATGCATGTATCTTGATGGAAGAGTAGGACGGGCCTGGATGGAAGAGCTCCGCCAAGTACTCCAGGATGTTGGCTATGTTCACCAGTGTCACATCTTGCCCCTTTGCAGTACTCCAGATGAGATATCTTTTCCATTTTGCTGCATAATTCTTTCTTGTTGAAGGTCTACGAGCCTCCAGGATTATGTCTTTAACCCTTTGGGATAAATTTGGGTTAATTGCTGTTATGTAATGTTCCAGGTAGTTAGCTGCAGAGTTTTTAGGTTTGGATGCAGGATGTTGTAGTTGTTCTGTGTTAGCAGTAATGGGGTCAGGGGCAGTGTCCATATTTGTTCCCGGGACATGCTCATCAGCAGTGGATACCAATGTTGTCTTGGCCAGTCTGGGGCTATCAGAATGATCCTCGGATGTTCCTCTTTGATCTTCAGAAGCACCTTGTGCATCAAAGGAAGTGGTGGGAATGCGTATGCTGTCAGGCTTTTCCAACTGAAAGATAGGGAGTCCACCTTCCAAGCAAGTGGGTGGTAAGTCCTTGTGCAGAATTTCTTCAACTGGTGATTGAATGGGGATGCAAACAAGTCTATTTGTGGTAATCCCCATTCTCTTGTGATGGTTTTGAAGATGTCCGGATGCAGCATCCATTCGTGGGCATCTGTTGTAGTTATGCTTAATATGTCTACTAGAATGTTTTCCTTCCCTGGTACATAAATTGCCTGTAACTGAATGTTGTAGCTCAGAGCCACATCCCATAGGTCCAGTGCCAGCCGGCATAGAGGGTATGAGTGTGTGCCTCCCTGTTTGTTGATATACCACATAACTGTGGTGTTGTCCGTCCTTATCAACAACTGGCCTTCTTGGAGAAAAGGCCTGAATGCCTGGATTGCCAATTTTACTGCCATCATTTCTTTTAGATTTGTGTGTAGATGCAGCTGGTCTTGAGTCCATAGGCCTTGAATGCACTTGCCCATCATATGTGCCCCCCAACCGAGGTCTGAGGCATCTGTCGTGATGGTTTGTCTTGGTTGACTTTTGCAGAATGGCAATCCTGTGTTGATTGGCAGGCCTGAGCCCACCATAGGAACTCTTGCTTCAGGCATGGGATCATTGGAATTTTGGTTTCTAGGCTGTGCTTGTGCTGGGACCACAAATTCTTTAGGTACCACTGTAGCTTTCTCATATGCAGCCTGGCATGAGGGACCAGTATTATGCAGGATGCCATGAAGCCTAGAGCTTGTAGCACTTTTCTTGCAGTTAGATGGTTCTGCTTTGTTAATGGCAAGAAGTAGAGAGGAAGTTGCTCTTTCTTTTCTGTAGTTAGAAATGCCATTTGTTTTGATGTGTCCAGTTCTGCACCCAGAAAGGTTATTCTTTGGGATGGAATCAGCCTTGACTTTTTTGTATTGACTGTATATCCCAGGGCTTGCAGCAGGTAGATGACTCTTTGTAAGTCTTCTGTTAGTTTGTTCTTGTTGTCCGCTTGTATCAGGCAGTCGTCCAGGTAGGGATAGATTTGAATCCCTGAAGTCTGCAATGAGCGATTACTGATGCCAGGCATTTCGTGAACACTCTGGGCAGTAGATAAGCCAAAGGGCAATGCTGAGAATTGATAATGCTCTGATCCTGCAAGAAATCTGAGGTATCTTCTGCAAATTGGTCTTATGGGGACGTGCAGGTATGCCTCCTTGAGATCTAGAGTTACCAGCCAAGACTCCTTGCCCAGCATGGGAAGAAGCTGCTGTAGGGTCAGCATTTTGAATTTTGGAACAATGAGGAATGTGTTTAAAGCGGACAGGTCTAGAATAGGCCTCCATTTGTTTTCTTTTCTTGGTACCAGGAAGAGTCTGGAGTAAAATCCCTTCCCTAGCTCCATAGATGGTACCTTTTCCACAGCTCTCATTCTTAATAATTGAGATATTTGTTTTAGAGCTTCTGTCCTTTGAGTAGGTGGTAGGTTCGGCATTCCTGTCTTTCCTGGTAGAGTACGGAAATGGAATCTGTAACCTTGGTTTATAGTTTGCAAAATCCATTTTTCTCTTGTAATGCAGTGCCAGTTTCTTGAAAATAAGGTTAGCTTTCCGCCTAAAGGTGCTTCTAGTTGTTCCCTGGTAGGCGGTGCCACCGCCAAGTCACTGTGATTGAGTTGTTGTAGTGGTGGTGGCTGTATCCGTGCCTCGTTGGTTGTTACCCTGCCACTGGCGACCCCTGTAGGCACCCCTGGATTGGTTTCTGCCTCTAGTGCGCCTATTCCTGCCTCTTTGTGCCTTAGAGGAGTCTGGAAAGGACCAATTCTTGGAGGGCCAGTTCCTGCTAAACCTTGGAGGTTGAACTTGCAAGAAATCTTTCACTGTTTGCACAGATTTTGCTTTCTCTTCCATCTTTTTAGTACCTGCTGTGCAGGGAACCAAATAAATTGACCTTGTCCATAGGTGCATCCAAAAGCTTAGATTTGACATGGTCTGGTAATGCCTGTTCTTTCAACCATGCATGCCTCCTGATAACTGTGCCAGTCATGGCTGATCTAAAGGAAGCCTCCAGTGCATCATAGCCACATTTTAAAGAATGGTTACTAACCTGCTGTATGTTATGTACCATTTCTAGAACATACTTTTTATCTAAAGATTCTTCAGAGGACAGCTTTTTAGTCAACTGGTCAAGCATAAACTCTTGATATTGAATCATATGAAATTGGCAGTTCAAAGCTCTAGCTGACAAAGTAGCAGAGGTGTAAACTTTTTTACCCCATCTCTCTAAGGACCTGGATTCCCTTTCTGAGGGGAGGGGGTTTTTAGAAGAAGTAGCTGCTACAGCTTTTGGACCCTGGGAGATGGTCTCTGGATCTGCAAAAGGAGCCTTATATAAGTGGTGATGAGTGTCCGGGACCCTGTAGTACCTATCGGGCTTAGCAGGAGCCGGAGGTAAAGTATCAGGAGCAGTGCAAGCATTATTAAATGCATCATCAACAACAGAAAGAACTGGAGGTATAGCTAAAGGCCTATGCTGTGGCAAATGTAGAAAGGTCCTAAGCCTTTTTCTAGAGTCTGAGAAATCTTGGCCCTGCCACTGAAATTGTTCCCTCATAGCATGCAAAGTTTCCCCAAAGGAAAATTCCTCAGGAGGAGAGGCTGAAGAGATGGACTCCTCAGCATCAGAGTCTTCGTAAGGAGAATAAGAAGCCTCAGGAGGGTCTGTATGTTCTGAGTCATCAGAGGAATCATCTGTGGATACTGGCTCAGGGGGCTCTGCTCTAGGCCTCTTTTCTGGAGGAGGGAGAGAGGCCCTGTCTGGATGAGGCTGGGCTCCACGAATTAAAGAGATGAGATCCTCAGCCAAAGAAAGCATATGGGAGCTGGTGCTGGGCCTGTGAGAGGGGGGCTTGGCAGGCACAGGCTTTGATGCTTTTGCTGCTTTAGCCCTGGCAAAGGCCTTAATAGACATAGCTGGAGGAGGCCTAGCAGCGCCACGTGCAGGGGTAGAAATATCCAGGGGAATGGTGTCTGATAAATCCTGTGAAACCGCAACAGAAGGTTGGATTTCAGAAGCCGTTTCTACCAGGTTAGAAGAGGCCTCGGTAGAAGGCAAGTTATCGGCTGAAGAAAGAACCGCTTGCTCGGCTTGGCGAAACCGAGACACTGTGGTTTAACCGGTTTCAGCGAAACCGCGGACGCGAGTGTCGGTCCTTTCTTCGTTTTTGGTTATTTGCGTAGTCGGAGGATCCGACGGCATAATGTAGGCAAAATCGGAGCCGAAAATCTGTTCAGCAAAGTCCGATCGACGTCTAAGCGTCCGCCGGTTAAAAGAAGCACAGGCTAGACAAGCTGCTACGTCGTGGTCTGGGTCTAAACAATGTATGCAATAGGAGTGGAAATCTTTATGAGGTATTTGTTTCCCACAAGATAAACAGTTATTAACTTTCTCTGACATCGGCTGAGGCAAGAAAGCGTCCCAAACAGGGTACTTAGCTTTATAGAAGTCTTCGAAGTAGTATTCGGTAGTAGTAATCTCTGGATCTGACCGACCGGCACTTGCGAACAGCTTCTGCTTCGGGCGCCACGCGGCAAGAAAGACTGAGGAAAATGGCGTCGGCTGATGCCTTTATACCCGAAGACCAGCAGAGATGACGTCGGGTGAAGTGCGACACCAGCCGAAGCCAGACCCAGACTTTGGAATCTGGCCGACCGAAGGGCTGCCTGACGACAGGACAACCCATTTGTAAAGACTGCAGATGCATCCTTGAAGGACATCCTTCTGGAGCGCCTGTGAATTTTGATGTGATAGTACGCATCCTGAAGGTCCACGGAGCACATCCAATTGTCCTTGCCCAGAAAGGGCTGTAGCGTGACCATCCGGAATCTTGTTCTCTTTACAAACTTGTTTAGTTTGCTGAGATCTAATATTGGTCTCCAGTCCCCTGTCTTTTTCGGTACCAAAAAGAACCTTGAGTAGATTCCGGATCCTAGTTGGTCTGCTGGGACTGGCTGGATGGCTCTTTTTGCTAGCAGTTTTGATATTTCTGATACTGCTAGTTCCCTTAGACCGGGTGGAACGTCTGGAAGGATTCCCTTTTGCTGAATTGGGGTTTGGATAAAGGGAATTTTGTAACCCTCGGATATGATCGACTGTACCCATTTGTCTTGAGTAAGGGAAAGCCAGGCTATTGGGTACAGCGACAATCTTCCCCCGACTGCCGCCGAAGGTGGACAATCGGGCAACATCTCAGGGATGCTGGAAGGGTTTGTTAGAGAGAGGCTCCCTGCTACCCTGGTTCTGCGGACCCCCTCTGCCCCTGGGGCGGCGTCTGTTGTTGTTACCCCCTCTGCCTCTGGGGGTAAACTGTCCTCTTGCGTCAGGCGTGACTCCTTGAGATTTGCGGAACCACATTTTCCCACCCTTCTGTCCCTTAGGGTATGGTCTTGAAGGGGTGGAGAAACGGACTCCTACGGCAGAAAGAGTCTTGCCATCTTGTTCGCATCTGGTCAAGGTGTCTTTCACTTGAGGTCCGAACAAAGCCGAACCATCAAAAGGGGAATTTGTGAAGGACACCTTGAAAGGGTCCGCGAAATTACACAGCCGCATCCAGGCGTGATGCCTTAAGGCCACTCCTGTGCCTGCGGCCCTACTCGCTCCATCGGCTGCATATGAAATTAGACGCATGGAGGAGTTAACAATCGAGTTCAGGGTTCCAAGCTGTGAGTTTATTTTATCCTGGGACCCAGCAGCTGATGGATCCTGTAAGACTTCTCCCAACTCTTTGAGAATATTTCTCTGAAGGCGGGTGAAGTGACACAAGTAATTCAGCGACCGCATGGCAAAGGTCGCTGAAGAACACATCCGCTTACCGTACCTATCCATGGTCCTAGAATCCTTATTAGGAGGATGGATAGGTACTGAAGGATCAGCTAGTTCCTTCTTGGTGGCTACAGCCACCACCATGGCATCCACCGGTACACCTTTTGTTAGGAATTGCTTGTCAACTGGTGCTGTGATGAATTTAGATGGCCTCTGAGGGGTGGGTTCCACTGAATCCGGGGCCGACCACGCCTTCCGAGCCACTACTTCCATAAGGGGGTCGAAAGGCGGAGACACCCAGGAGGTGGAGGGTCGAGAACCAAACGCCTCCAGGTACACCGACTCGTCCTCGAAAGGATTAAGGGAAGACCAGTTCCCCCTCTGCTTCAGGATTTCTAGGATGTCTGAGAAAGAGACATCCTCAGAGGGGGACTTTGGGGATCCCTCCGACTCATCCAAGTCGGTGTCAGATGTAATGGACTCAGGGGAGTCCACATGCTTCCTCTTACGCGGAGGCTCCGCTGACAGGTCAGGAGAAGCCTCGGAAGAGGAAGAAATTCCCAGTGGGGAAACTTGAGGCATTGGATCTCTGGGTCCGGGAGCAAGAGAGTGGGAAGAGACATCAGCAGGCACTGTAGTGGGAGGAGCTGATGGAGCTGACCGTTGACTATGCCCTGGGGTTAGTACGCTCCTCATCACCTCGAAGGCTCCCCTATCAGAAAGGCCAGAGGGCCCCCGCTCCGAAGAGGTAGGAACCCCAGGCTGCATCGACAGGAAAGGCTCCGAGGCCGATGTCGGGGCCGAGCTCACCAGCGCCGATGCTCCGAGAGGGAGAACGGGGACGGACAATGGTCCGATGCCATTCGCCCCCTCGGAGCCGACGAGAGAGATCAGGCGCCCGGATCCATCCAATGAAGGTATCAAGGAGGAGATCGGAGCGGAAGACGAAGGAGCCGAAGGGGGAGGTATCGGCTCCGACGCCACAACGGTCACTGCTCCGAGGAGCTCCGGCTCCGAACTCTGAGGGAGAGTCGAAGGAGGAAAATTAGGTGGAGTCGTAATAGCTACCGTCTGATGAGACGGGCTAGAAGATCATCTGGGCCAATGCCTGAGACTTTAACAGCCTACTTACCACTCTCTCAAGGTCGTGATCTGAATGTCTGGATGACCAAGAAGATCGGCTCCGATGGCTCCGCTCCGAGAGCAGGGGAGACCTCGGAGCCGAATGGATGGACTCCAATGAAGGGGATCTTGACCTCTTCTTAGATGGAGCCAACGGAGCCGAGGACATGTCGGCTCCAGCCAGAGCCGACAGTGAAAGCATGGGCTCAGAGGTATCGGCACCGAGTGGTGCAGAGACCGGAACCTGTGACTCAAAGGGATCGGCTCCAGCCAGAGCCGATCTAGGCACAGACAAGGAGCCAGCAGCCGAAGGCTTAGTACTTGGAGCCGACGGTTTTGCTGGTTTCGAGGGCCTCCCCAACGCAGACTTAGTCGGGGAGCCCTCGGGCTTTAACAAGCCCCACAGTATAAGTTTGTTCCTGCGCTCCTGCAGGACTCTTGGACTGAATGCATGACATACTGAACAAGAGTCCTGCAGGTGCAGGGGTCCCAGGCAGTAAACACAAGAAGTGTGACCGTCTGTCAGAGACATTTTCTGACAGCACGAGTCACACTTCTTAAAGCCTGAGACCTTAGTTTCCTTTGGTTCCTTCGACATAACAGTGTCGAGGGTTCACAAAGGTAAGAGAAAAACACACACACACACTCTCAAAAAACTATAAATTAACAATAAAAATGTTAATAGGTATACTGACACACCCAAACACTCCACAGGATCCCTAAGAAAAATTAGGAAAGGGGCAGGCTTAAGGCCTAACCTAAGAGTGGAGGGGGATGATACAAGGGATCAAAAGGGAAGGAATAAAACAGTAATAGAGTTAAAGGTAGTTGCTAACTATTGAAAAGAAACAACTAGGTGAAAAATTAACTCAAAAGGGTGACTGAACACTATATATATATATATAAAGACTTACCAGGAGCCGCAAACGACCCTCGCAATGTAAAGCGGCAAACGAGATCTGGGGAGTTATCGCCTAGCATCATGGGATATAGGGTTGCCTCGAACTGGTGAAATAAGCTCTCGAGCTTTAGTAAGTGGCCGAGTCGGAGCCAAGGATCGGCTCCGAACCCATCCAGCAAGAATGAAGGCGAGATTGACAGCTTAACATCAATTGATCAGTTTTTCTAAAAACATTTGTTCTATGAAGACAGAAATGAAGTTGCCTATGTACATCTAAACAGTGAAGCATGTATTCTCCTTTACTGTCAAATTTAGGAAAGTAAACTAGCAAGTTGATGACTTGATTATGTTTGTTTCTGAGGCAACTTTGGGTAAAAAGGAAGGATTAGTGTGTAAGGTACTTCACCCATGACTGTTCTGCAAAATACACCACCAATCACATCATTAAGTTTGCAGATGATACTATGGTTGTGGGCCTCATCAAAGGGGAGGATGAAAGAGCTTACATAGACAAGGTCTACACATTGATTGACTGGTGTGCTAAGAACAGCCTTGACCTGAATGTCAATAAAACAAAAGAAATCATCACAGAGTTCAGGAAAAGGCCAACAACATACCCACTGCTTATAATAAATGGTGGAGAGGTAGAAAGGGTCAAATCTGCAAAGTTTTTGGGGATGCAGATTTCGGAGGATCTCTTTTCAGCTGTGAACACTGAACAGTTGATCAAAAAAGCACACCAACGTCTCCACTTTCGCAGAAGGCTCAAAAAGGCAAAGCTCCTACCTACTGTTCTCACCACAATCTACAGAGGAGCAGCTGAGAGCATTCTCACTAGTAGCTTCACACTTTAGTTTGGGAATAGTGCAATAGCAGAAAGAAAGAAGTTACAGAGAGTGGTGCGAGTTGCCGAAATAATCATGGACACAAAAGTACAGTTTTGTACCTACCATAAATGTAGATGTCCGAACAGGATAGCATCTGCAGTCCTAACAAATGGGTTGTCCTGTCGTCAGGCAGCCCTTCGGTCGGCCGGATTCCAAAGTCTGGGTCTGGCCTCGGCTGGTGTCGCACTTCACCCGACGTCATCTCTGCTGGTCTTCGGGTATAAAGGCATCAGCCGACGCCATTTTCCTCAGTGTTTCTTGCCCCAGATGCCAGTTGCCCTCTTGGAAAGCTAAATTTTGGATAAATGCCAATGTTTCCAAAAAAGTAGAAGGCAAACAAAAAATAAGCATGTATGTACATATATACAAACAAATACACCATAAGAGATCCCCCCCAGCTAGCTATTAGAAGGGTAAATACCCTAGGAGTACCACAGAGGGGAAGGAGGGTGGGTAATCCTGACTGCAGATGCTATCCTGTTCGGACATCTACATTTATGGTAGGTACAAAACTGTACTATGTCCTTCAAGGATGCATCTGTAGTCCTAACAAATGGGTAGAATACCATAGCCAAACTAGGGGAGGAGGAAGAAGAATTATGGTGTAGTTAGGATCCCTTGCAAAACAGCAGTGGCAAAGCCTGCTCGGGATCTAGAGTATAGAGGTAAGTTATAATGCTTGGCAAATGTATGCACGGAGGTCCAAGTAGCCGCCTCAATAATGTCCTTGGTAGCCACTCCTCGTAAGAAAGCTGTGGTAGTGGCTGTAGCCCTTGTAGAATGAGGCCTTATGTTCTGTGGAATTTGCTTTCCATGGTAGGAGTAACAGAACCTTATGCAATTTCCTATCCACTTGGAGATTGTCTGTTTGGAGATTGCTTTTCCTTCCCTTCCTGTTGCATAAGCTACTAGAAGCTGGTCAGTTTTTCTATTGCCCTTGGTTCTGTCCAGGTAGTAGCGCAGCTGTCTGTGTACATCCAAGGTATGCAGCAGTCTTTCCCCCCCTGTTCTGTGGATTGGTAAAGAAGGTAGGTAGGTGGATTGCCTGGTTTAGAGACACTCTGGATACCACCTTAGGCATAAATGTAGGATTAGTTCTCATGGACACTCTATCTTGATGGAAGATTAGGAAGGGTTGTACTGCCATTAAGGCCTGTAGTTCCGAAACCCTCCTTGCTGAAGTAATTGCCAGTAGGAAAGCAGTTTTCCAGGATAGGTGTTGGAGGTCTGCTGTTGCTGCTGGTTCGAATGGAGGGAGTGTCAATTTTTCTAGCACAAAGTTCAAGTCCCATGCTGGTAATGGTGGTTTCCTAGGAGGTTTTACATTTTAGATTCCTCTGAGGAACTGCCTGAGTAGAGGTGTGAGAAGACAGGGGATCGAAGCTGTATTCTGCAGAAATAGCTGATGCATGTATCTTGATGGAGGAATAGGACAGGCCTGTATGGAGAAGCTCTGCCAAATACTCCAGGATGTTGGCAATATCTATCTTTGACACATCTTTTCCTCTTTCAGAACTCCAAATGACAAACCTTTTCCATTTTCCTGCATAGTTCCTTCTTGTTGAAGGTCTGCGGGCCTCAAGGATAATGTCTTTAACCCTTTGGGATAAATCTGGGTTAGTTGCTCTTATGTAATGTTCCAGGCAGTCAGTTGTAGAGTTTTCAGGTTTGGATGCATGATGTTGTAGTTGCTCTGAGTTAACATCAAAGGAATCAGGGGTAGTGTCCACGTTCCTCCCGAGACATGCTCCTCAGCAATGGATACCAATGTTGTCTTGGCCAATTTGGAGCTATCAGAATTATCCTTGGACGTTCCTCTTTGATCTTCAGTAGTACCTTGTGCATCAAAGGAAGAGGTGGAAATGCATATGCTGTCAGGTCTTTCCAACTGAAGGATAGAGAGTCCACCTTCCAAGCCAGTGGGTGGTATGTCCTTGTGCAGAATTTCTTGATCTGGTGATTGAGTGGGGATGCGAATAGGTCTATTTGTGGCATTCCCCATTTTTTTGTGATGGCCTTGAAGATGTCGGGGTGTAGCATCCATTCGTGAGCATCCGAGGTAGTTCTGCTTAACATGTCTGCTAGGATGTTTTCTTTTCCCGGTACAAATATTGCCTGTAACTGAATGTTGTAGCTCAGAGCCATATTCCATAGGTCCAGAGCCATTCGACATAGGGGGTATGAATGAGTTCCTCCCTGTTTGTTGATGTACCACATGACTGTGGTGTTGTCTGTCCTTATCATTAATTGGCCTTCTTTGAGGAATGGTCTGAAATTCTGGATTGCTAGTTTTACTGCCAGCATTTCTTTTTGATTTATGTGCAGGTGCAGCTGATCTGGAGTCCATAATCCTTGAATGCATTTGTCCAGCATGTGGGGCCCAACCTAGGTCTGAGGCGTCCGTTGTGATGGTTTGGCTTGCTTGAATGTTGTGGAAGGGCAAACCTGGGTTTGACTGGCATGCTTGAGCCCACCATAGGAACTCTTGTTTCAGGCATGGGATTAGTGGCATTCGGTTTCTAAGCTGTGCCTGTGTTGAGACCATAAATTCTTTAGGTACCACTGTAGCTTTCTCATATGCAGTCTGGCATGGGGGACCAGGATTATGCATGATGCCATGAAGCCCAAGGCCTGCAGTACTTTCCTTGCTGTTAGTTTGTTCTGCTTTGTTAATGCCAAGAAGTAAAGAGGGAGATGTTCTTGTTTTTCTGCAGTTAGGAATGCCATCTGTTTTACTGTGTCCAATTCTGCACCCAAGAATGTTCTTGTTTGGGATGGTATCAGTCTTGACTTTTTAAATTGACTGTGTATCCCAGGGCTTGTAGTAAGCAAATGACTCTTTGTAAGTCTTGTGTCAGCTTGCTTTTGTTGTCCGCTTGTATCAGGCAGTCGTCCAGGTATGGATAAATTTGGATTCCCTGTAGCCTGCGGCGATTACTGATGCCAGGCATTTTGTGAATACTCTGGGCGCAGTAGATAAGCCAAAGGGCAATGCTGAGAATTGATAATGCTCTGATCCTGCAAGAAATCTGAGGTATCTTCTGCAATTTGGTCGTATGGGGACGTGCAGGTATGCCTCCTTGAGATCTAGAGTTACCAGCCAACACTCCTTGCCCAGCATGGGAAGAAGTTGCTGTAGGGTCAGCATTTTGAATTTTGGAACAATGATGAATGTGTTTAAAGCGGACAGGTCGAGAATAGGTCTCCAACTTTTCTCTTTTCTTGGTACTAGGAAGAGTCTGGAATAAAATCCTTTGCCCTGTTCTGTAGGTGGTACCCTTTCCACAGCTCTCATCTTTGTTAATTGAGCTATCTGTTTTAGAGCTTCTGTTTTTTGATTTGGTGGTAGGTTTGGCATTCCTCTTTTTACTGGTAAGGTGTGGGAATGAAACCTGTAGCCTTGGTCTATAGTTTGCAAAATCCACTTGTCTCTTGTGATATAGTGCCAATTTTTTGAAAATAAGGCTAACTTTCCGCCTAAGGGTGCTGCTATTTGTTCCCTGGAAGGCGGTGTCAGAGCCAAGTCACTGTGTTTGTCCTGTTGTAGTGGCAGTGGTTGTGTCTGTGCCTCGGTTATTGCCTTGTCACTGGCGTCCTCTGTAGGCACCTCCTCTGGATTGATTTCTGCCTCTGGAACGTATATTCCTGCCTCTCTGAGATTTAGAGGAGTCTGGAAAGGACCAATTTTTGGAAGGCCAGTTCCTGCTAAACCTTGGGGGCTGAACCTGTAAGAAATCTTTAACTGTTTGTACAGATTTTGCCTTTTCTTCCATTTTCTTCATTACTTGCTGGGCAGGAGAACCAAATAGACTGACCTTATCCATAGGAGCATCCAATAGTTTTGCTTTAACATGATCCGGCAAGACCTGTTCTTTCAACCATGCATGCCTTCTTATAACTGTGCCAGTCATGGCTGATCTAAATGAAGCCTCCAGTGCATCATAGCCACATTTTAAAGAATGGTTACTAACCTGCTGAATGTTATTCACCATTTCTAAAACATATTTCTTATCTAAGGAATCATCAGAGGACAGTTTCTTAGTTAACTGATCAAGCATAAACTCTTGGTATTGGATCATATGAAACTGACAGTTCAAAGCTCTAGCTGAGAGAGTAGCAGAGGTGTATACTTTTTTACCCCATCTCTCTAAGGACCTGGATTCCCTTTCAGAAGGGAGGGTTTTTCGCTGAGGTCGAAGCCACTGCCTTAGGCCCCTGGGAGATAGTCTCAGGATCTGCAAGAGGAGCCTTGTATAGGTGGTGATGAGTGTCCGGTACCCTGTAAAACCTATCGGGCTTGGCAGGGGCTGGAGGTAAAGTATCAGGAGCAGTGCAAACATCATTAAATGCATCATCCACAACAGGAAGAACTGGAGGTATAGCTAAGGGCCTATGTTGCGGTAAGTGTAGAAAGGTCCTAAGCCTTTTTCTTGAATCTGAGAAATCTTGTCCCTGCCATTGGAATTGCTCTCTCATGGCATGTAAGGTTTCCCCAAAGGAAAATTCCTCTGGTGGAGAGGCAGAAGGAATAGATTCTTCAGCATCAGAATCTTCATAAGTAGAAAAAGGTGCCTCTGGATGGTCTGTATTGTCTGAAACATCAGAAGAGTCATCTGAGGACACTGGCTCAGGGGGCTCTGCTCTAGGTCTCTTTTCTGGAGGTTGAGAAGCCCTGTCTGGGTGAGATTGGGATCCCCTTATTAAAGAGATGAGATCCTCTGCCAGAGTAAGCATTTGGGAACTGGAACTGGGCCTGTGAGAGGGGGGCTTAACAGGTACAGACTTAGCAGTGTCCGATAATTCTAGAGAAACCACATTAGTAGGCAAAACTTCAGAGGGCGATTCAACTAGGGTAGCAGGAGCCTCGGTAGTAGTCATGGATTCGGCTGAAGATTGACCCGTTTGCTCGGTTTCGGCCGAAACAGAGACACTCGCGGTTTGCTTAACCGTGGTTTCGGCCGAAGCCGCGGACCGCGAGTGTCGGTCTTTTTCTTTGCGTTTCTTAACAATTTGAGAAGTCGGAGGATCCGACGGCATAATGTACGCAAAATCTGAGCCGAAAAACTGTTCAGCAAACTCCAACCGACGCCTAAGCGTTCGTCGGTTGAAAGAAGCACAGGCTAAACAGGCTGCTACGTCGTGGTCTGGGCCTAAACAAGGTAAGCAGTAAGAGTGGAAATCTTTATGAGGTATTTCTTTCCCACAAGTTAAACAGTTATTCACTTTTTCTGACATCGGCTGAGGCAAGAAAGAGTCCCCAACGGGGTACTTAGCTTTTTAGAAGTCTTCGAAGTAGTATTCGGTAGTAGTAATCTCTGGATCTGACCGACCGGCACTTGCGAACAGCTTCTGCTTCGGGCGCCACGCGGCAAGAAAGACTGAGGAAAATGGCGTCGGCTGATGCCGTTATACCCGAAGACCAGCAGAGATGACGTCGGGTGAAGTGCGACACCAGCCGAGGCCAGACCCAGACTTTGGAATCCGGCCGACCAAAGGGCTGCCTGACGACAGGACAACCCATTTGTTAGGACTGCAGATGCATCCTTGAAGGACATCCAGCTGTCAATTCAGGATCTCTCTGCAGCAAGAAGCATTAAATGTGCATCCAAAATAATTTGTGACCCCTTTCACCCTGCACATAGCCGGTTTACACAACTGTCTTCGGGCAAAAGATATCGGAGTATCTGCTGCAGGACCACCAGCTACTTACACAGCTTCTGCCCAACAGTGTTGAGCCTTATAAACTCTGATACCAGCCACCGATTATTTAGTCAGTAATCATTCACAATATGTAGCTCAGCTGAACAGCGTGCAATATCTTTTTTTGTTTTCTTTCTTTGATGTGGCATTATATTTTCTTATTCATGTGCAATTGCCTGCTGCATGTCTGATGCAGATGAAAAAGGATGACGATCTTAACATGTGCAATCCTACTCTGTCATGCTGCTATGTACAGTATTCTTATGACTGTCGGGGGAGGGGTTGTGTGTTTCTGATGTTATTGGTTTATTTATCCTTCTGGGGTCTTGTACTGAATATCTTCAAATTGAAATGTTACACTGTTTCACTTGTTATCCTTGCTTCCTTTGTTCTCTCTGGTGAGTTGATACTCGGTATTTCATTTAGACTGCACTTGTGTAGTCCTAAATGACAATAAACTTTACTTTAACTTTGAGGTAACTACCTTTATAGAAAATCAAATAAGGGGGTTTTGAAGACTGCGCTTGGAGTTCAGAAAGTTGTCTCGCAGAAGTTATAGCCACAAGAAAGACTGTTTTCCATTAAAACATTTTGAGATCTGCTTTAGCGAAGAACTCAAAAGGCGATTGCACTAAACTTTGCAATAGAACATTAAGATCCCACGGTGGAGAAGGATCATTTATCAGAAGTCACAGTAAAAAGGTGCCTTTAAGAAATGCCTTACATAACTTGGATGAAGCTAAAGGGTAGGTACTGTGGATATAAAAAGTGTACACACCCCTTTTAAAATGCCAGGTTTTTGTGATATAAAAAATGAGACCACAATAAATCATTTCAAAATTTTCCCACCTTTAATGTGACCTATAACCTGTGCAATTCAATTGAAAAACAAATCTTGTTAGGGGAAAAATATAAAAAATAAAAAATGTACACTAAGCTGGGTGCATAAGTGTGCACACCCTTAAACTAATACTTTGTTGAAGCACCTTTTGATTTAATTACATAATTCAGTCTTCTTGGGTTGGAGTCTATCAGCATGGCACATCAAAATTTACCCACTCTTCCTTGCAAAAGCACTCTTCAAATTACCCCACAAATTTTCTACTGGATTTAGGTCTGGGCTCTGGCTGGGCCATTCCAAAACTTTAATTTTCTTCTGGTGAAGCCATTCTTTTGTTGATTTGGATGTATGCTTGGGATCACTGTCATGCTGAAAAGTGAAATTCCTCTTCATCTTCATCTTTCTAGCAGGCGTCTGAAGGTTTTGGGCCAAAAGTAACTGATATTTGGAACTATTCATAATTCATAATTCCCTCCACCTTGACTAAAGCCCCAGTTCCAGCTTAAGAAAAGCAACCCCAAAGCATGATACTGCCAACCATCATGCTTCACCATGGGGATGGTGTTCTTTTGGTGATGTGAAGTGTTGTCTTTGCGCCAAAAGTACCTTTTGGAATTGTGGCCAAAACTTTAAACCTTGGTCTTATCAGACCATAACACATTTGCCCACATGCTTTTGGGAAACCTGATAAAGACGTTATGTACTCACCATAATGTTCCATGCGAGTTGTTCATCTCGCCTTCATTCTTACTGATGGGTTCAGAGCCGATCTTCAGCTCAGACTCGGCCAAATGCAAAAACTCGAGGCCCACTCCCTATCCCATGATCTACCTTGTGCTTCCCTCAGATCTTATTTGCTGCCAACAGGCTACATACTACTAGTAATATGCTAATATTGGAAACTGGATAAGACACAGTAACACCATGACATCAATAAATTCTTGGTCCTCAAGAAGCCTGGATGGGGGTTGGAGGATTGGTCACAAGAATGAAGCAGAGATGAACAACTCACATGGAACGTTATGGTGAGTACATAACTTCTTTATGTGAAGTTGTTCTATCTCGCCGTACATTCTTACTGATGGGTAAAGTTCCAATCACAATCTTTCTCAGGTGGCTCACTGGAGAATGTTCTTCAAGACAATGGAACCAAAGGAAGCCCTGTCCCTGGAGGCCTTATCTACTTTGTAATGAGTGATGAAGGTATGAGGCGTTGACCAAGTAGCTGCTGCACAAATAGTATCTAAAGGTATTTAGCCATAAAGGTTAATGAAGTATCTATAGCTCTAGTAGAGTGGGCCTTTATTTTCTGTTGCAGTGGTGTATTCACTGAACTGTAAGTGAAGGATATACAATCTGATAACCATTTTGATAAAGTGGTTTTCGCCACTGGAGTGCCTTTTTTAGACTCTGAAAAGGAAACAAAGAGCAGATTTTTCCTGACATGTTTGGTCCTGTCTAAATAGAATCTAAGTTATCTGTGAACATAAAGTTTGTGCAGCATATGTTTCATTTCATTAGTGTAATTAGGGAAAAATACGGGCAATTCAATAGATTGGTTGAGATTTGTCTCTGAGCAAACTTTAGGCAAGAATGAAGGATTCATCTTGAGTGAGACTTTGCCATTATGGAAAATCAAATAAGGGAGTTTAATGGACAAGGCCTGTAACTCTGAAACCCTCTGAGCAGAAGCAATAGCTATTAAAAATATTGTTTTCCATGATCGGTATTTCAAGTCCCAAGATGCAGCTGGTTTAAAGGGGGGCAGGATTATACGGGAAAGAACAAAATGTAGGTTCCATGGTGTGACTGGAGCTTTGATGGGTGGTCTTAAATGGACAGTACCCTTAAGAAAGGCTTTGGAGAGTCTATGTGACATAATATTAGACCCCTGGTCACCTAGATGAAAGTTAGCAATTGCTGCCAATTGAACTCTAATGGTTGCTGCTGCTGCCCCTTCATTGAAAAGTTTAGTCAAAAACTCCAGAATGGATGAAATTGAAGTCAGGTACGTATCAATATTGTTCTGAAGTGCCCATATAGAAAACCTCTTCCCTTCTACTAAGATACAACTTCCTGGTAGACTATTTATGAGAGGATGTTAAAATATATTGAGCCGCAGCTGATCCTGGCTATGTTTGGAATTGGAGCAGCCAAGCTGTCAGTTTGAGGGACTGAAGGGAAGGGTGGCAAACCCCTGACGAATGAGTCAGGAGATCTGGTACTGGGTCCAGAATCCAAGCTTCTTCCAATAGATGAGGCTGGAGGAAGGGTAACCAAATTTGCCAAGGCCAGTAAGGGGCTATTAAAATGATGGTCCTTCCCAGAGCCTTGGCTTTCTGTAAAACTTTGGGTATCAGAGGGAAGGCATAAAGGAGACCCAGGGGCCAATTGTGTACAAGTGCATTCCTTGGGGCATCCCCCTAGAGCAAAGTACCTGCTGCATTTTGTGTTTCTTGGAGTTGGAAAGAGATTGCAGCAAGGCTGGCCCCATCTGCGGAATACTCCTTCCGCTACTTCTTATTTAGGGACCACTCGTGAGGCAGTAGAATTGCCCTGCTCAGCTTGTCTGCTATCACACTGGAGCTCACTGGGATGTCTGTTGCTGTCAGAAAGTGCTGGGAGGAAGTTGCCCATTGCCATACTCTCAGGGCCTCTTGACAAAGGGGGTACGATCTGGTTCCTCCTTGTTTATGTACCAGACTACTGAAATATTGCCTGTCTGAATTGCAATAGTTCCCAGAGGAAGACGGTCTTAAAAGGACTGCAGCGCTAGAAGAACCACTCTCATCTCCAGAACACGGATATACAGGTGAGCCTCATATCTGGTCCACGTGCCTTGGGCTGTTCTTCCCCGATAATGCTCCCCCACCCTATCAGGGAGGCATCTGTGGTCACTGTGGCTACGGGAGCGGGTAGAACAAAGGGGAATCCTACAGTTACTTGCTGAGATGTCATTCATCGCTGAAGGTCCTTCTTGCAGGAATTCGTTATCAGAATTTTGTGTGACATTGGGAGTTCTTGAAAAAACCATTGTGTGAACAGGAGCCATTGTAGTACATGCATATGTATCTGACCCAAAGGAATCGCAATGGTCGCTGCCGCTATTGTCCCTAGCAATTTGAGTACCACTGACATAGGGGCTTTTTCTCTCGGAAGCAGGTCCAGAACCTGATTCCGTAGAACACAAACTCTTTCTGGAGGATGGTTTCGGGTCATAGTAATGGTATTTAGCTCTGCTCCTATAAAAACGCTATGTTGCAATGGCGACAAGACAGATTTTCCTGAATTTATAGTAATCCTCAACTGACTGCAGAGATTCAAAGTTATGTCCCTTGCTTGTATGAGTTGATACTTGGTGGTGGCAGTGAGGAGCCAGTCATCTAGGTATGGAAATGCCTGGAATCTCAAACGTCTCAGATAAGCATTGACTACTGCCTTACATTTGGTGAGCACTCTGGGGGCTGTAGTGAGACCAAAGGGCAGAGCCCGAAATTGATAATGACTGGCACCCAGCTGGAAGCGCAGATGAACTCTGGATGGGCTGCCTATTTTTATGTGGTAGTACGCATCCTGGAGATCTATCAAGCACATCCAATGGTCTTTCCCTAAAAAGGGAAGAATTGACTGTAGGGTGACCATACGGAATTTTGTTTTTCTGACAGTCTTGTTTAGTCTGCTGAAATTCAAAATGCGCCTCCAGTCCCCTGTTTTCTTTGGAACTAAAAAGAACCTTGAGTAAGTTTCGGATCCTCTTTGGTCTGCTGGGACTGGTTGGATGACTCTCTTTTTCAGCAGCCTTTGAATCTCTGAAGCCGCCTCTTCCCTCTGACTGGGTGGAACATCAGGATTTTCCTTATGGGGGGGTGGCAAAGGGAATTGAGTATCCTCTGGATATGATGCTTTGTGCCCAGCTGTCTTTTGTTATTTTTAGCCAGGTGTCTGGGTACAAAGAGAACTGTCCCCCGTCTGCCTCCAGAGATGGACAGGCAGACCTCCCCTCAGGAGTGCTCACAGGGCTTGCCAAAGAACTGATCTCTGTCGCCCTGGTTCTGTGGACCCCTCTGCCGCATGGGTGGCGTCTTCCATTGCTATCCCCTCCTCTGCTTCTGGGGGGGGGGGGGTTCACCACGAGTGTTCTGAAAAGCTCCTCGAGTTTTACGGAACCACATCTTCCCTTCCTTCTGACCTTTGGGATAAGGTCTGGTAGGGGTGGAAAAGAGTGACGGCAGACAGAGGCTTTCCATCCTGTTGACTCCTGGTAAGGGTTTCCTTCACTTTGGGTCCAAAAAGGGGTGTTAAAAAAGGATGACTTAAAGGGCTCTGCAAAGGAACACAAGCGCATCCAGGAATGTCTCCTAACAGCAATTCCTGTCCCTGCTGCCCTACTTGTTACATCACCTACATAGGGAGACCATGCGAACAGAAGAGTTTACAAGAGAATTTAAGGTAGTGAGTTGGGAAGTTACCTTCTCTGAGACCCTCGCAGGTACTGAACCCTGTAGAGTATTTCCTAGTTCTTTCAGGAGATCCCTTTGCAACCTTGTGAAATGTGTACGATAGTTCAGTGATCGGAGAGCAAAAGTCGCTGAACTAAACATGTGCTTACCATATCTGTCCATGATCCCAGAATCCTTGTTAGAAGGATGGACAGACATAGAAGTTTCTGGCAGTTCCTTCTTGGTGGCTGCCGCCACCACCGTAGCATCAACAGGCACGCCTTTGGTCAGAAAGGTCTTGTCCTGGGGGAAAGTTATAAATTTATTAGGCCTCCTAGGGACAGGCTCCATGGTATTGGGGGACTCCTCCGCCCTTTGAGAGATTAGCTCAATCAACTCATCAAAGGGTGAAGACACCTAAGAGATGGAGGACTGAGACCCAAAAGCCTTCATAAGCACTAACTCATCATCAGTAGGGTTAAGGGACTTCCAGCCACCCCTCTGCTTAAGAATTTCCAGGGCATCTCTAAAGGAAACATCCTCCAAAGGGGACCGTGGGGACCTTTCTGACTCATCTAAGTCAGTGTCCGAAGAGACAAATTCATGTGGGGAGTCCAGATGCTTCCTCTTGCAAAGTCTCTCCTTGGAACCTCTTCAGTGGGAGCTTCTGGAGAGATCTCGGAAGAGCAGGGCTCGCCCAATGGAGCTTCCTGAGGCTCAGGGTCTCTACGCATTAGATGGACGTGTGATGAAGAGGTAGACACCGGTGCTCTGGGAGAAGGAGCCACTGGTTCTGATGGTGTGGTTGTCGGCACGGACAACAACCTAATCATTACATCGAAGGCATCTCGGTCCCGACATGAAGAAACCCCTGGATCCGAAGAAATGGAAGATTCCCTCGGTGCCAGAATAGAGGGCTCTGAGCCCGAGGTTGGAGCCGAGCTCACCCGAGCCGAGGCCCCTGGAACCGAAAAATCTGTTCGACTATCCTCCTCGGACCCGACCTGCAAATGTTGGCTCATAGAACCCTTGGTCAGCACTGAAGATGTCAGGGTTGTCGGGACCGATAAACCTAAAGTAGACGTCGGGCCCGAAGGCTTCACAATCATCAGCTCTGAGCACTCTGGCTCCGAAACCTCGAGACGGATCAGAGGAGGAACAGAAGACGGGCGGGATTTTGTCGGTTCCGAAGTCCCAAGGATTGGCCCTGATAAAAGTTTGGCCAGCATCGGTGTCTGCAAAAGCCTCTGCACCACACGATCCACATCTTTATCAGAGAGTCTTGAAAACCCGGCAGCGGCTATGGAAGAGGCAACTGACTGAAGGACTGGGGACTTTAAAGTAGGAGATACTGGCTCCAATATCGAGGACTGGCTCCTACAAACAGTAACAACCTCCGGTTCCGAAAGCAGTGGAGCCAAGGTAGGAGTCCCAATCGGTTTTAAGGTCAATGAACCCTTTTTAGGCTCAACCCAGAAGAAGACTTAGAAGACAAAGTCTTTGAAGATTTGGATGTCTTGTCCGGTGATTTGTCCTTATCCAATGATTCCTGAAAGGAAGACTTCAGTAATCCCCTGGCTTTCAGTTTACTCTTACGTTCATGAAGAACACAAGAGCTAAATGAATGACAAATAGCACAGTTCTCCTGTAGATGAACCTGACCTAAGCAATAAACACGTGTGACCATCTGTTATCAACATTTTTTGTTCACATTTAGGGCATTTTTTAAAGTCCAGATTTAGCTTTCTCTTTTTGAGACATGGCAGAAAAGTACAGTTGTGTACACTTACCATAAATGTAGATGTTCAAGTGTATTCACTGTTGCAGTCATTACATTTGGGTAATCCTGCTGGCAGGTTGCCCTCAGCCGGCCTGAATTCCAAAGTCTTGGCTCCTGCGTCGGCTGCTGTTGCCCCTTCCCTGACGTCAGGTCATCAGGGGTATAAAAAGAAGCGGCCGACGCCATTTTCTTCAGTTTTTCTTGCCCCAGATGTCAGGTGGCCCGTAAAAGGGTAGCCAAATATTATATATATATATATATATATATATATATATATATATATATATAAATAAAACAGTAAATGTACCAATATAAATTTTACCTTCATCTATAAGCAAATACACCACATAGGTTGTATAAATTAGAGAAGGAAAGATAGGATCCATAGAAAAAAGGGGGATGGTGGGTGGGTAACCTGGACTGCAACAGTGAATACACTCGAACATCTACATTTATGGGAGGTGTACACAACTGTACTATGTTCTTCGTGTTTCACTGTTGCAGTCATTACATTTGGGTAAAGTCCCAAAGCTATGGTTGGGAGGCTGGAGCTAAACAGCATTAGGAGCGGCTATGAGTCCCTGCAGAACTGCAGTGGCAAAGCCTGCTCTGGATTTAGAGAAGAATGGCAGATGGTAATTCTTTGTAAAGGTGCGCACTGAACTCCAGTAGCCGCCTGTAAAAAGTCTCTGGTTGGAACTCCCCTGAGAAAAGCTGCTGAAGTGGCTGCAGCTCTGGTGGAATGTGGCCTAATGCCCTTAGGCACTGGTTTGCCATGGTGTGAATAGCATAAACGAATGTAGTGGCCTATCCACTTTGAGATAGTCTGCTTTGAGATAGCCTTTCCTTGTGATCCTGCAGCATATGCCACTAGTAATTGCTCTGTCTTTCTGTAAGCTTTGGTCCTGTTCAAGTAGAATCTAAGCTGTCTGTGTACGTCCAAAGAGTGCAGAATTCTCTCCCCCTTGTTCTGTGGATTGGATAAAATGTTGGCAGATGAATAGTTTGGTTAAGAGCCACACTGGATACCACTTTAGGCATACATGTTGGGTTTGTTCTCAGAGAGACCCTGTCTGGATAAAAAATGATAAAAGGCTCCACAGCCATGAGTGCCTGTAGCTCTGAAACTCGTCTTGCAGAAGTAATTGCTAGGAGCAGAGCTGTTTTCCAAGATAAAAACTTTATATCAACAGTAGCAGCTGGCTCAAAAGGAGGCAGGTTTGCTTTTCCAAGACATAGCTGAAGTTCCATGCAGGTATTGGTGATCTCCTTGGAGGCCTTACATTTTTGGCTCCTCTGAGGTACTGCTTTAATAAAGGGTGAGAAAAAATTGGTGGCTCTGTATTGTAATGAGCCGAAATGGCAGAGGCATGAATTTTAATTGATAAAAAGGATAGGCCTTTGTCGAGCATCTCAGTTAAGTATTGCAAAATCTGAGGGATATTTGGCACAGTTGTATCAGTTCCTTGTGCCTGGTTCCAAGCACAGAATCTTTTCCATTTTCCAGCATAAGACATTCTTGTACTAGGCCTTCTGGCTTCCAGAATGACATCCATCACAGCTTTGCTGAGAGGTGTTTTTTGTATGACTACATAATCCGCCATGCTGCCAAGTTTAATGTCCTGAGTTGGCTGTGCAGGATCTGATTGTTTTGCTGGGACAGTAGACGAGGTAATTGAGGTAAGGTCCAAGCTGGGTAATGAGACAAGTTCCTTAGGATTGGATACCAGTACTGGCGGGGCCAGTCTGGGGCAATCAGTATCATCTTTGGTTTCTCCTGTCTGACCTTTAGGAGTACCTTGGGGAGGAGAGGCAGTGGAGGGAAGGCATATACTGATAGGTTTTTCCCGCTGAAAGCTAGTGCGTCCACTTTCCATGCTTGTCTGTGATAACTCCTTGTGTAGAATCTTTTTAGTTGGTAGTTGTGAGGTGAGGCAAATAGGTCTATGTCTGGGCATCCCCATTCCCTTGTTATCATGTTGAAGACTTGTGGATCCAGCTGACACTCTTGGGGATTCATGAGGTTTCTGCTTAGTTCATCTGCCAGAGTATTTTCCTTTCCTGGCAGGAATTGTGCCTGCAAATGTACTTGGTAAGTCAGAGCTGTGTCCCACAATGTCATAGCTAGTCTGCAAAGGGAATAAGAATGTGTGCCCCCTTGCTTGCTTATATACCACATGACAGTGGTGTTGTCTGTCTTTATCAGCAGTTGTCCTGGATGAAGTAGGTCCTTGAAGGTTGTCAGGGCATTTTGAACAGCTAGCATCTCTTTTTGATTGATATGTAGACGCATTTGGTTTGAGGTCCATGTACCCTGAATGCATCTTTCTGCCAAGTGGGCCCCCCAGCCATAATCTGATGCATCCGTTGTTAGTGTCTGCCTGGCTGGGGGTAATGTGAATGGCTGTCACTTGTTCTGGTGACAAGCCTTTGCCCACCATCTAAACTCCTGTTGCAGGCAGGGAATGAGAGTAATCATTGTTTCCAGGCTGTGGCAATGTTGAGTCCAAACACTTTTTAGGTATCATTGAAGCTTCCTCATATGCAGTCTTGCATATGGAATTAGTAGGATGCAGGATGCCATGAAGCCCAAAGCCTGCAGAATTTTTCTTGCAGATAACTGGGCCTTTGTTGCCAACATTGTGAAATAGGCAGTCAGTTGCCTTTGTTTGTCTGGCGTGAGATAAACCATCTGGGCAGTTGTATTCAAGCTTGCACCCAGGAATGTTATATCTTGAGAGGGTACTAGTTTTGATTCCTTTTCGTTGACTGTGTACCCTAGGCATGTTAGTAGTCTTTTCACAAATGCCAGACGTTGAAGAAGAATGTCCTTATTCTCTGCTTGAATTAGACAGTCTACCAACTAAGGGTATATTTGTATTCCTCTTTGTCTGCAGAATGCAATTACTGGTGCCAGGCACTTTGTAAAGACCCTGGGCGCAGTAGATGAGCCAAAGGGCAGTGCAGAGAATTGGTAATGAATTGAACCAGCCTTGAATCTGAGGTGTCTTCTGTACAATTGTCTGACTGGAACATGCAGGTATGCCTCTTTTAGGTCTAAAGTCACAAGCCAAGCGTTCTTGCCCAGCATGGGCAGAAGCTGATGCAAAGTCAACATTTTGAAATTTGGAATATCCAGGAATGTGTTCAGGATAGATAGGTCCAGAATTGGCCTCCAGGCCTTGTCCTTTCTGGGTACCAAGAACAGTCTTGAGTAAAATCCTTGGCCCTGCTCTTGCTCTGGTACTTGCTGAATGGCCCCCCCATGTCCATGAGGGATGAAACTTGTTTTTGTGCCTCGGCCCATTGATTTTTTGGCAGATCTGGCCAGCCGTTTGCCTTTGGCAGAGTATGGAAATGGAATTTGTAGCCTTGTGACACTTTATTTAGAACCCATTTGTCCTGGGTTATAATGTGCCAATTTTGAGCAAAAAGTGCTAATTTTCCCCCTAAGGGTGCTGCCAGAAGATAAGTGCTTGGTGCACGCAGGGGAAAGTCATTGGGACTGCTTTCTGTAAGTTTGTGCTTTATCTTCTCCAGCTTTGGAGGTACAGGCACCCCATTGTTTTGACCTATAAGAACCTTGCTCCTGGGATCTGCCCCTTTGAGGTCTGTCTGACGCAGGAAAGGACCAATTTTTTTTTGTAGGCCAGTGTCTACTAAACCTAGGTGGCTGTATTTGTAAAAACTCTAACAGTTTGCATAGATTTAGCTTTGTCTTCCATTTTCTTTAACACCTTTTCTGCCTTAGCACCAAACAAAGTATCATGCTGTAAAGGTGCATCTAGTAACTGAACCTTAACATGATCAGGCAGATTTTGTTCCTTTAACCAAGCATACCTCCTAATTACAGAACCCGTAACTGCGGCCCTGCAGGAGGCCTCCAAAGAATCAAAACCACATTGCAAAGTATGCTTTCCAGCTTGTTCAGCTGCATGCAATAAATCCTGCATTTCCTTGTTTTCAGCACATTCAGAATTTAACATAATTTTCTGTTTAAGCAATCCCATGAGATGTTGCTGATACTTGAGCATATGAAACTGACAGTTTAATGCCCTTATAGCCAAAGTTGCAGATGTGTAAACCTTTTTTCCCCATCTATCCAGTGCCCTTGAATCCCTGTCAGAGGGGGTTGGTTTTTTGCTGTAGAGGCCTTAACTCCCTTGGGACCCTGTGAAATAGTTTCTGGGTCAGCAGCAGGGTTTTTAAAAAGAAATTTGTGAGAGTCAAGAACCCTGTAATATCTGTCAGGTTTACCAGGAGCTGGAGGTAAGGAGTCAGGGGTCAAACCAGACTCCGAAAACACATAATCTACAATGTCTAACACAGAGGGAATGGCTAGAGGTCTGTGCTGTGGTAGTAAAAGGAAATCCCTGAGCCTCTTCTTTGATTCTGAAAAATCTTGGCTTTCCCAGTGAAAATGCTCTCTCATGGTAAGCAAGGTTTCCCCAAAGGAATAATCCTCAGAAGGGGATGCTGAAGGAATAGATTCTTCAGCATCAGAATCCTCAAAGGGGGGTAAAGAATATCCCTGATCAGAAGAATCATCATAAGAAATAGAAACCTGATCTGAAGATTCATAGTCAGTTTCTTGCCTAGGCCTCTTATCTGGAGAGGGATGGGAACCCCTGATTAAAGTAATCAGGTCTTCGGCCATCTTGAGCATCTGTTTTTTGGGCATAGAGATCTGTACATGTGGATCTTGAGTTTGTTTCTTTATTTAGAAGCTGCTTTAGTCTTTGTCTTTGAGGCTGAAGTCGTTTTAATGTAAAGATGTTGTGGTCTGAATACACACTCAGAAGCTGGTACTTGCTCAACGGCTCTGGACCCATCTGAGGGATTAGCATCTGAGGCTCCAGTACTCTGAGTATACAGCGGCATGGCCGATTCCACATGGGAGTCGGTAGCGGCCTGTGACTCTAAAGTAGTGGGTTGTCAGGGGCTGCGAAAGCGCCTCACTGAGAACCGGCGACTGGCTTAGGAGAAGCTTAGTCGTCGGTTTTGGACCTCGGTTGTTTTTCTTTATCCTTTTCTTTGCGTTTTTTGTAAACTCCGGTACTCGGATGGCTATCCGACAACATTTTAGGATAATTGAACCTGCTATCAAAATACTTTAAAGCAAAAGAATACCGACGCTTAATCGTGCATTGGTTAAATCTAGCACAAAACAGACAACAAGAAACGTTGTGATCAGGGTCTAGGCAAGGAATACAGTAAGAATGAAAATCCTTATGAGGTATTTGCTTTCAACAAGTAATACAATTATTAACTTTTTCTGACATCGGTCTGGAGCAAGAAAAAAGTTTCCCCAAAGGGGTACTTAGCTTTACTGAAGACTTGGGATCTGAAACTCAAACATGAAAATCTCAGGAGTCGGCCGACAGCCACTTGCGAACTGCTTCTGCTTCCGGCACCGCGCAGCAAGAAAGACTGAAGAAAATGGCGTCGGCCGCTTCTTTTATACCCCTGGCGACCTAACGTTAGGGAAGGGGCGACAGCAGCCGACGCAGGACCCAAGACTTTGGAATTCAGGCCGGCTGAGGGCAACCTGCCAGCAGGATTACCCAAATGTAATGACTGCAACAGTGAAACATGAAGAACAACTATCAATATCTCTAGCTTGAATTACCATACAACACTTTAATAAACGTGTAGAACACACTATATGCACTAACTATTAAAAGAAACACACAGTACTAAAGAATATAGCTCTAATAAAAAACAGGGACCTAACTTCTACAATATAAGCAAAAACACAAACACAGTACGAAGTATAACTACTATCCTAAAATTTGGGCTTAGGCTCAACTAGCCTTAACACACTCTAGGGAAGGGAGAAAGAAATTTAAACAACCCTCTAACTTAAACGAGTTGTTACACTGAGGGGGGTAAGAAGAAAAAAAACGGCCTAAAATGGCCACCAACAAAGTACAGTTGTGTACACTTACCATAAATGTAGATGTTCGAGTGTCTTCACTGTTGCAGTCATTACATTTGGGTAATCAGCTGGCAGGTTGCCCTCAGTCGGCCTGAATAACAAAGTCTTGGGTCCTGCGTCGGTTGCGGTCTCTTCCATGACGTCAGGTCGCCAGGGGTATAAAACATGCAGCCGACACCATTTTACCTTCATCTAAAAGCAAATACACCACAAAGGCTTTAGAGTATAGTGAAGGAAAGAGAAGTTATAGAGTAAGGGGATGGCGGGTGGGTAACCCAGACTGCAACAGTGAATACACTCGAACATCTACATTTATGGTAAGTGTACACAACTGTACTATGTTCTTCGTGTTTCACTGTTGCAGTCATTACATTTGGGTAGAATCCCAAAGTTATGGATAGGAGGATGGAACTAAATAGCATTAGGAGTGGCTATAAGGCCCTGCAGAACTGCAGTGGCAAAGCCTGCCCTGCATTTAGAGAAGAGAGGCAAATGATAATGCTTTGTGAAGGTATGAACAGAGCTCCAAGTAGCAGCTTCTAGAAGGTCTTTGGTTGGAATTCCTCTGAGAAAGGCTGCTGAGGTAGAGGCAGCTCTGGTGGAATGTTGGGTACAGGTTTACCATGATGCAAGTAGCAGAACCGAATGCAGTGGCTTATCCACTTAGAAATAGTCTGCTTTGATATAGCCTTCCCCTCTGATCCTGAAGCAAATGCCACCAGTAGTTGCTCAAGATTTGGTCCTGTTTAAGTAGAATCTTAAGTTGTCCATGTACGTGCAATGAATGCAGAATCCGCTCCCCCTTGTTCTGCGGATTTGGGTAAAAAGTTGGCAGGTGAATAGTTTGGTTAAGAGCCACAAAGGACACCACCTTAGGCATAAAGAAAGGACTGGTCCCAAGGGACACCCTGTCTGGGTAAAATGTAATAAAAGACTCCACAGCCATGAGAGCATGTAGTTCTGAAACCCTTCTTGCTGAAGTGATTGCCAAATGGAAAGCTGTTTTTCAACATAAAAACTTTATATCCACAGTAGCTGCTGGTTCAAATGGAGGCAGGGTGAGTTTTTCCAGTACAAAATTGAGGTCCCATGCAGGAGTTGGTGATCTTCTGGGAGGCCTTACATTTTTGGCCCCTCTAAGATACTGTTTTAGCAGAGGATGAGAAAAGATGGGAGGCTCCGTGTTGTACTGAGCCGAGATGGCAGAGGCATTGATTTTTATTGAAGAGAAGGATAGGCCCTTGTCAAGCATCTCAGTCACGTATTGTAAAATCTGAGGGATATTTGGTTTTGCTGTGTCCTTTCCTTGTGCTTGGTTCCAAGCACAGAATCTTTTCCATTTATCAGCAAAAGATTTTCTAGTACTAGGCCTTCTGGCTTCCAAAATAACATCCATAAAGTACAGTTTTGTACCTACCATAAATGTAGATGTCCGAACTGGATAGCATCTGCAGTCATAACAACTGGGTTGTCCTGTCGTCAGGCAGCCCTTCAGTCGGCCGGATTCCAAAGTCCGGGTCCGGCTTCGGCTGATGTCGCACTTCACCCGACGTCATCTCTGTTGGTCTTCGGGTATAAAGGCATCAGCCGACGCCATTTTCCTCAGTGTTTCTTGCCCCAGATGCCAGTAGCCCTCTTGTAGGCTAAAAATTTTGGATAAATGCCAATGTTTCCAACAAGATAGTAAACACAAAAATAAGCATGTATGTACATATATACAACAAATACACCATAAAGACTCCCCACCAGCTAGCTATTAGGAGGGTAAACACCCTAGGAGTACCACAGAGGGGAAGGAGGGAGGGTAATCCTGACTGCAGATGCTATCCAGTTCGGACATCTACATTTATGGTAGGTACAAAACTGTACTATGTCCTTCATGGATGCATCTGCAGTCATAACAACTGGGTAGAATACCATAGCCAACTAGGGGTGGAGGAAGAAACTAGATTATGGTGTGTTTAGGATCCCTTGCAGTACAGCAGTGGCAAACCCTGCTCGGGATCTGGAATATAGAGGCAAATTATAATGCTTGGCAAATGTATGCACGGAGGTCCAAGTAGCCGCCTCAATAATGTCTTTGGTTGCCACTCCTCGTAAAAAGGCTGTAGTAGTGGCCGTTGCCCTTGTAGAATGAGGTCTTATGTTCTGTGGAATTGGTTTTCCATGGAAGGAGTAACAGAATCGTATGCAATTTCCTATCCATTTGGAGATTGTCTGTTTGGAAATAGCTTTTCCTTCCCTTCCTGTTGCATAGGCTACAAAAAGCTGATCAGTTTTTCTGCTACTTTTTGTTCTGTCCAGGTAGTAGCGTAGCTGTCTATGTACATCCAAGGTATGCAGTATTCTTTCGCCTCTGTTTTGTGGGTTGGGAAAGAAGGTAGGTAGGTGGATTGCCTGGTTTAAAGACACTCTGGATACCACCTTAGGCATAAATGTAGGATTAGTCCTCATGGACACTCTATCTGGATGGAAGATTAGGAAGGGTTGTACTGCCATTAGGGCCTGGAGTTCAGAAACCCTCCTGGCTGAGGTTATTGCCAGTAGGAAGGCGGTTTTCCACGATAGATGCTGTAGGTCTGCTGTTGCTGCTGGCTCAAAGGGTGATAGTGTCAACTTTTCTAGCACAAAGTTCAAGTCCCAAGCTGGTAATGGTGGTTTCCTTGGAGGTTTTACATTCTTGATTTCTCTGAGGACCTGTCTGAGTAATGGGTGTGAAAAAACAGGTGGATCAAAGCTGTATTCTGCTGATATAGCTGATGCATGTATCTTGATGGAGGAGTAGGACAGGCCTGAATGTAGAAGTTCTGCCAGATACTCCAGAATGTTAGGCATATCTATGTTTGACACATCTTTTCCTCTTTCAGTACTCCAAATGACAAACCTTTTCCATTTTCCTGCATAGTTCCTTCTTGTTGAAGGTCTGCGGGCTTCAAGAATAATGTCTTTAACTCTTTGCGAAAGTTCTGGATTAGCTGCTGCTATGTGATGTTCCATGCAGTCAGTTGCAACGTTTTTAGGTTTGGATGCATGATGTTGTAGTTGTTCTGAGTTAACATCAAAGGCATCAGGGGTATTGGCCACATATTGTTCTGAGACATGCTCCTCAGCAGTGGGTACCAGTGTTGTCTTGGCCAGTTTGGAGCTATTAGGATTATCCTTGGACGCTCTTCCTTGATTTTTAGTAATACCTTGTGTATCAAGGGAAGAGGTGGGAATGCATATGCTGTTAGGCCTTTCCAGCTGAAGGAGAGCGAATCCACTTTCCATGCTAGTGGGTGGAATGTCCTTGTGCAGAACTTTTTGAGCTGGTGATTGAGAGGGGAAGCAAATAAATCTATCTGAGGCATTCCCATTTCTTTTAGATGGGCTTGAAGATGTCCGGGTGTAGCATCCAATCGTGGGCATCCGAAGTGGGTTTGCTTAATATGTCTGCTAGAGTATTTTCTTTTCCCGGTACAAATATTGCCTGTAACTGGATGTTGTAGCTGAGTGCCAGGTTCCACAGCTCCAAAGTCATTCTGCATAGGGGGTATGAATGAGTGCCTCCCTGTTTGTTGATGTACCACATGACTGTGGTGTTGTCTGTCCTTATCATCAACTGGCCCTCTTTGAGAAATGGTCTGAAGTTTTGGATTGCCAGTTTTACTGCCAGCATTTCTTTTAGGTTGATGTGCAGGTGAAGTTGATCCTGCGTCCGCAATCCTTGCATGCATTTGTCCAGCATGTGGGCCCCCCATCCTAGGTCTGAAGCGTCTGTTGTGATGGTCTGGCTTGCTTGACATCTGCGAAAGGGTAGCCCTGGGTTTGACTGGCATGCTTGAGCCCACCATAGGAACTCCTGTTTTAAGCATGGAATTAGTGGAATTTCTGTTTCTAGGCTGTGCCTGTGTTGGGACCATAAATTCTTTAGGTACCACAGTAGTTTTCTCATATGTAGTCTGGCAAGTGGAACCAAGATTATGCATGATGCCATGAAGCCCAAGGCCTGCAGTACTTTTCTTGCTGTTAACTTGTTCTGTTTTGTTAGTGCCAAGAAGTAAAGAGGAGTTCTCTTTGTTTTCTGCAGTTAGGAAAGCCATTTGTTTTACTGTGTCCAATTCAGCCCAAGAATGTCCTTGTCTGGGATGGGATCAGCCTTGATTTTTGTAAATTGACTGTGTATCCCAGTGCTTGTAGCAAGTAAATGACCCTTTGTAAATCTGTTGTCAGCTTGCTTTTGTTGTCCCCTTGTAGCAGGCAGTCGTCCAGGTATGGGTAAATTTGAATTCCCTGTAGTCTGCAGTGGGCGATTACTGATGCCAGGCATTTTGTGAATACTCTGGGCAGTAGATAAGCCAAAGGGCAATGCTGAGAATTGATAATGCTCTGATCCTGCAAGAAATCTGAGGTATCTTCTGCAGATTGGTCGAATGGGGACGTGCAGGTATGCCTCCTTGAGATCTAGAGTTACCAGCCAACACTCCTTGCCCAGCATGGGAAGAAGTTGCTGTAGGGTCAGCATTTTGAATTTTGGGACAATGATGTATGTATTTAAGGTGGACAGGTCGAGAATAGGTCTCCAACTTTTTCCTTTCTTGGAACTAGGAATAGTCTTGAGTAGAATCCCTTTCCTTGTTCTGTTGTTGGCACTCTTTCCACAGCTCTCATGTTTGCTAACTGCATTATCTGTTGTAGAGCCTCTGTTTTTGATTTGGAGGTAGATTTGGCATTCCTCTTTTGACTGGTAAAGTGTGGAAGTGGAACCGGTAACCTTGATCTATGGTTTGTAAAATCCACTTGTCTTTTGTGATATAGTGCCAGTTCTTTGAAAATAAGGTTAATTTGCGCCTAATGGAGCTGCTATTTGTTCCCTGGTAGGCGGATTTAGAGTTAAGTCACTGTGGCTGTGTTGTTGTAGTGGCAGTGGTTGTGTCTGTGCCTCTGTTGTTACCTTGCCACTGTCGTCCTCTGTAGGCACCTCCTCTGGATTGGTTTCTGCCTCTGGAGCGTCTATTCCTGCCCCTTTGGGATCTTGTGCAGTCAGGAGAGGACCAATTTTTGGCAGGCCAGTTCCTGCTAAACCTTGGGGTTGGACCTGCAAGAAATCTTTAACCGTTTGAACAGATTTTGCCTTTTCTTCCATTTTCTTCATTACCTGCTGGGCAGGTGTACCAAACAAGCTGGTCTTATCCATAGGAGCATCTAATAACTTAGCTTTAACATGATCCGGTAAAGCTTGTTCCTTTAGCCATGCATGCCTTCTTATCACTGTGCCAGTCATGGCTGATCTAAATGAAGCCTCCAGTGCATCATAGCCACATTTTAAGGAATGGTTACTAACCTGTTGTATGTTATTTACCATTTCTAATACATATTTCTTATCAATTGATTCATCAGAGGATAGCTTTTTTGTTAACTGATCAAGCATAAACTCTTGGTATTGTATCATGTGAAACTGACAGTTTAAAGCTCTAGCTGAGAGAGTAGCTGAAGTGTAAACATTTTTGCCCCATCTGTCTAGAGACCTGGCTTCCCTTTCAGAAGGAATAGGGTTTTTAGCTGTGGTCGCGGCTACTGCCTTGGGACCCTGGGATATAGTTTGGGGGTCTGCAAGTGGGGCCTTGTAAAGGTGGTGATGAGTGTCTGGTACCCTGTAAAATCTGTCTGGTTTGGCAGGGGCTGGAGGTAAAGAATCTGGTGCAGAGCAGACATCATTGAAGGCATCATCCACTACAGAGAGCACAGGAGGTATAGCTAAGGGCCTGTGTTGTGGAAGGTGCAGAAAGGTTCTCAGTCTCTTTCTGGAGTCTGAGAAATCCTGCTGCTGCCATTGGAACTGCTCTCGCATGGCATGTAAGGTTTCCCCAAAGGAAAATTCTTCTGGTGGGGAGGCAGCTGGAATGGATTCTTCAGCATCTGAGTCTTCAAAATTGGAGAAAGGAGCCTCTGGCTGGTCTGTTATGTCTGATTCATCAGCAGAATCATCAGAGGACACAGGCACGGGGGGCTCTGCCCTAGGTCTCTTCTCTGAGAGTCCCTGTCTGGGTGAGACTGAGATCCCTAATTAATGAAATTAAATCTTCTGCCAGAGTAAGCATTTGTGCACTAGAAGAGGCCGGGTTGTAGGGGTTTAGCAGGCACTGTTCTAGTAGTTTTGGCTGCTTTGGCCCTGGCAAAGGCCTTAATGGACATGGCTGCTGGAGGCCTAGCAGCACCACGTGCTGGGGTAGACACATCCAAGGGAATGGTGTCTGATAAGTCAGTGGCAACCACCGTAGTGGATAAAATTTCTGAGGCCGATTCAAGAGAAGTAGCAGGGGCCTCAGTGGTAGTGATAGATTCTGCTGTATTTTGATCAGTTTTCTCGGTTTCGGCGAAACCGAGACACTCGCAGTTTGCTTAACCATGGTTGCGGCCGAAACCGCGGACCACGAGTGTCGGTCTTTATCTTTGCGTTTTTTTAGCAGTTTGGGTAGTCGGAGGATCCGGCGGCATAATATACGCAAAATCAGAACCGAAAAACTGTTCAGCAAACTCCGACCGACGCCTAAGCGTTCGTCGGTTGAAAGAAGCACAGGCCGAACAGGCTGCTACGTTGTGGGCTGGGCCTAAACAAGGCAGACAGTATGAGTGGAAATCCTTATGAGGTATTTGTTTCCCACAGGTTAAACAATTATTAACTTTTTCTGACATCGGCTGAGGCAAGAAAGAGTCCCCAACGGGTACTTAGCTTTAGAAGTCTTCGGTAGTATTCGGTAGAAGTAATCTCTGGTTCCGACCGACCGGCACTTGCGAGCAGCTTCTGCTTGCAAGCGGCAAGAAAGACGGAGGAAAATGGCGTCGGCTGATGCCTTTATACCCGCAGACCAACAGAGATGACCTCCGGTGAAGTGCGACATCAGCGAAGCGGACCCGGACTTTGGAATCCGGCCGACTGAAGGGCTGCCTGACGACAGGACAACCCAGTTGTTATGACTGCAGATGCATCCATGAAGGACATCAGATTTACTGAGAGGTGTTATTTGAATAATTACATGATCAGCCACGCTGCAAGGTTCAGAGTTTGGAGCGGAGTCTGCAGAATTTGATTGTTCTGCTGAGACAGTAGATGAGGTATTTGAGGATAGTTCCAAGGAGGGAGTTGAGACATATTCCTTAGAATTGGGTACCAGTGCTGGCAAGGCCAGTCCGGGGCAATTAGGATTATTTTTGTTTTTTCCTGTCTGATCTTTAGTAAGACCTTGGAGAGAAGAGGCAGAGGGGGAAAGGCGTAGACTGACAGGTTTTTCCAACTGAAGCATAGGGCATCCACTTTCCATGCATGTCTGTGATAAGTCCTTGTGCAGAATTTGTCCAGTTGATAATTTTGGGGGGAGGCAAATAGATCTATGTCTGGGCTCCCCCATTTCTGTGTTAACATGCTGAAGATTTGTGGATCCAGTTTCCATTCGTGCGGATCCATAAGATTTCTGCTTAAGACATCTGCCAGAGTATTTTGCTTTTCTGGCAGGAATTGAGCTTGAAGATGTATTTGTTCCACAAGGCCATGGCTAGTCTGCAAAGGGGGTAGGAATGTGTACCCCCCTGCTTGTTTATGTACCACATAACCGTGGTGTTGTCCGTCTTTATCAGTAGTTGTCCTGGATGAAGTAAATCCTTGAAGGCTGTCAGGGCATTCCGAACAGCTAGCATCTCTTTCTGGTTGATATGCAGATACATTCAGGGCATATGGAGCCCTAAACAAATGCATCTCCCCGCCAGGAGGGCCCCCCAAGCACAGTCTGATGCGTCTGTAGTTAGGGTTTGGGTGGCAGGGGGTAGAGTGAATGACAGTCCCTTGTTTTGGTGGCATGTCTCTGCCCACCAAAAGAAACTCCTGTTGTAGGCAGGGAATGAGAGGAATCATTGTTTCCAGACTGTGACAATGTTGACTCCATAAACTTTTTAGGTACCACTGAAGTTTCCTCATATGCAGTCTTGCATATGGAATTCGTAGAATGCAGGATGCCATGAACCCCAAAGCTTGCAGAATTTGTCTTGCAGATAACTGGGTTTTTGTTGCCATCTGTTTGAAGTATATAGTCAGTTGCCTTTGTTTGTCTGGCGTAAGGTAAGCTATCTGGGCAGTTGTATTCAAGCTTGCATCCAGGAATGTAATTTTTTGAGAGGGTACCAGTTGTGATTTATTTTCGTTTATTGTATACCTTAGGCATGTTAGAAGCCTTTTTACAAACACCAGATGTTGAAGAAGAATGTCCTTGTTTTCTGCTTGAATGAGTCAGTCTTCCAAGTAAGGATAAATGTGTATGCTTCTTTGTCTGCATAATGCAATTACTGGTGCCAGGAACTTTGTAAAGACCCTGGGCACAGTAGATAAGCCAAAGGACAGTGCAGAGAATTGGTAATGCATAAAACCTGCCTTGAAGCGGAGGTATCTTCTGCACGATTCCCTTATTGGGATATTCAGGTATGCCTCTTTTAGTCACTAACCAAACATTCTTGCACAGCATATGGAGAAGCTGTTGTAAAGTCAGCATTTTGAATTTTGGAATGCCCAGGAACGTGTTCAAAATCGATAAGTCCAGAATTGGACGCCAGGCATTGTCTTTTCCGGGTACCGGGAACAGCCTTGAATAAAAACCTTGTCCTTTTTCCTGTTCTGGTACTGGCTGAATAGCCCCCATATCCATGAGGGGCGTAACTTGTTTCTGAGCCTCTGCCCATTGATTTTGTGGCAGATCTGGCCAAAAGTTTGGAAGTGGCCAAGTATGGAAATGAAATCTGTACCCCTGGGATACTATGTTTAATACCCACTTGTCCTGGGTAATTAACTGCCAACTTTGAGCATGAAGTGCTAATTCTCCCCCCAAGGGAGCTGCTAAAAGATAAGTGCTTGGTGATGGTAGAGGGAAGTCATAGAGACTGCTTACTGTAGGGTTGTGCTTTGTTTCCTCCAGACTTGGAGGTGGAGGCACCCCATTGCTTTGACCTATAAGAACCCTGTGATTGGTATCTAGAGCCTTTTGAGCACCTGGATTTGCCTTGAGAAGCTCTGTTGGACACAGGAAAGGACCAATTTTTAGTAGGTTAGTGCCTACTGAATCTAGGAGGCTGTACTTGTAAGAAATCTTTTACAGTTTGCATAGATTTAGCTTTGTCTACCATTTTCTTTAAAGCCTCCTCTGCCTTATTACCAAAGAGAGAATCTTGCTGTAAAGGGGTATCCAACAATTTAGCTTTAACATGATCAGGCAGAATTTGCTCCTTGAGCCTGGCATGCCTTCTAATCACAGATCCAGTAACTGCGGCCCTGCAAAATGCCTCCAAGGAATCAAAACCACATTGCAAAGTATACTTTCCAACCTGTTCTGCTGCATGCAATAATTCCTCTAATTCTTATTTTCCACACAATCACAAATCATCATCATTTATGTTTCAATAGGCCCATAACATGCTGTTGATATTTAAGCATATGAAACTGGCAATTTAAGGCCCTAATTGCCAAGGTTGCAGACGTGTAAACCTTCTTTCCTCATCTATCCAGCGCCCTGGAATCTCTATCAGAGGGGGTAGGATTTTTGGCTGTAGAGGCCTTTACACCTTTGGGACCTTATGAGATGGTTTCAGGATCAGCAGCAGGATTTTTGAATAGAAATTTGTGGGAGTCAGGAACCCTGTAACATCTGTCTGGCTTACTAGGAGCCGGAGGTAGGGAATCAGGAGCCATGCTTGATTCCGAAAACACATCATCAACAATGTCTAATACAGCAGGTATAGCCAAAGGCCTATGCTGAGGAAGAAGAAGGAAATCCCTAAGCCACTTTTTTGATTCAGAGAAATCCTGACTCTCCCAATGAAAATGTTCCCTTAAAGTATACAAGGTTTCTCCAAAAGAATAATCCTCAGGAGGAGATGCAGACGGGATGGATTCTTCTGCATCAGAATCCTCATAGGGTGGTATAGAAAATTCCTGATCAGAAGAGGAATCAGAAGAAATAGAAACCTGATCTGAAGATTCATAATCAGTGTCTTGCCTAGGCCTCTTAGCAGGGGGGGTGGGGGTGGGTGGGAACCCCTGATCGAGGTAATTAAGTCCACAGCCATTTTAATCATATGTATTTTACGCATAGGGGCCTAAGCACATGGCTCATGTGTCGGTTTTTTAGACTTAGAAGTTGTTTTTGATTTTGTTTTTGAAGCTGGCATCGGTTTGATATAAAAATGTTGAGGCCTGAAAACACCCTCAGAAGCCGGTGCCTGCTCAGCGGGTCTGGACCCATCCAGGGAGAGACATCCGTGGGTTCAATACTCTGAGAATCTCGCGGCATACCGGACTCCGCATGGGTCTCTGTAGAGGCCTGCCACTCAAATGTAGCGGGTATCAGGGGCTGCGAAAGCACCTCACTGAGTACCGGCGAACCGGCGACTGGCTTAGGAGAAGCTTCGTCGTCTGCTTTGGACAGACTGTCTGCCTCTCTCTTTTTCTTTGCGTTTTTGTGAACTCCGGTAGTCGGATTGCTATTTGACGACATTTCAGGGTAATTAAATCTGGATCCAAAATATTTTGAAGCAAAAATATACAGATGCTTAATAGTGCGTTGGTTAAATCTAGCACAAAACCGACAGCAAGGCACGTTATGATCTGGGCCAAGGAAAGGAATACTGTACAAATGAAAATCCTTATGAGGTATTTGCTACCCACAAGTAATGCAATTATTAACTTTTACTGACATCAGTAAAGAGCAAGAAAAATTTTCCCCAACAGGGTACTTAGCTTTAATTGAAGACTTCGGTTCTGAAACTCGAAGCCGAAATTTTCAGGAGTCGGCCGACCGGCACTTGCAAACTGCTTCTGCTTCGGGCACTGCGCGGCAAGAAAGACTGAATAAAATGGCGTCGGCTGCATGTTTTATACCCCTGATGACCTGACGTCATGGAAGAGGAGACAGCAACCGAAGCAGGACCCAAGACTTTGTTATTCAGGCTGACTGAGGGCAACCTGCCAGCAGATTGCCCAAATGTAATGACTGCAACAGTGAAGCACGAGGAACAACTAGCAAAAAGTACAGTTTTGTACCTACCATAAATGTAGATGTTCGAGTGTATACCCTGCTGCAGTCATCACACTTGGGTTATCCTGTCGTCAGGCGGTCCTGCAGTCGGCCTGAATTCCAAAGTCTTGGTCCGGCGTCGGTTGCTGGCACCTCTTCCCTGACGTCAGTGCGCCAGGGGTATACAAGAGGCATCCAACACCATTTTCTTCAGTTTTTCTTGCCCCAGATGTCAGGTGCCCCCCCAAAAGATGGTCAGTAGATAGTACCAATAATAAAAGCTTAGCACAAGCAAAACATCCCTCCAGCTAGAAGCAAATACACCACAAAGGTTGTATCAGATTTTAAGGTATTGAAAGGTTTTAGTTAGGTCAGAGGGGATGGAGGGAGGGTAACCTAAACTGCAGCAGGGTATACACTCGAACATCTACATTTATGGTAGGTACAAAACTGTACTATGTTCATCGTGTTACCCTGCTGCAGTCATCACACTTGGGTAGAATCCCAAAGCTAAGGATGGGAGGTGGAGTCAAACAGGGTTAGAGGAGGCTAGAAGGCCCTGCAAAACTGCAATGGTGAAGCCAGCTCTAGTCTTAGAGTAAAGTGGTAAGTGATAGTGTCTGGTGAAGGTATGTACTGAACTCCAAGTTGCAGCTTCCAGAATATCCTTGGTTGGCACCCCTCTGAGGAAGGCTGTAGATGTAGCTGCTGCCCTGGTGGAGTGGGGCCTTATGCTAGCAGGAACTGGTTTTCCATGATGGGTGCAGCAAAAACGTATGCAATGTCCTATCCATTTGGAAATGGTCTGTTTTGAGATAGCCTTTCCTTGTGATGTTGTAGCATAGGATACAAAAAGTTGGTCAGATTTTCTGAAAGCCTTAGTTTTATCCAAGTAGTAACGTAGTTGCCTGTGAATGTCCAAGGAATGCAGGAGTCTTTCTCCTTTGTTCTGTGGATTTGGAAAGAAGGTGGGTAAGTGGATGGCTTGATTTAGAGCCACACTGGGTACCACCTTTGGCATAAAGGAGGGGTTAGTTCGTAGAGAAACTCTGCCTTGATGAAAAATGAGGAAAGGCTCTACTGCCATTAGTGCCTGTAGCTCTGAGACTCCTCTGGCTGAAGTAATTGCGAGCAGCAGGGCAGTCTTCCATGATATAAACTTTAAGTCAGCTGAGAAAGCCGGCAGCGCAAGTTTTTCCAGAACAAAATTTAGGTCCCAAGTTGGTGTTGGCATTCTCCTGGGAGGCCTAATGTTTTTTGTCCCTCTGAGATTACTGCCTTAGAAGTGGATGTGAAAATAAGGGAGGATCCGTGTTGTAGTGAGCTGAAATAGCTGAGGCATAGATTTTAGTAGATGAAAAAGAAATTCCTTTGTGTAACATCTCAGTTAAATATTGTAGAATCTGAGGCATGTCCGGCTGAAGGGTATTTTGGCCTTTAGCTTGGTTCCAGGTGCAAAATCTTTTCCATTTGTCTGAGTAGGCTTTCCTGGTGCTGGGCCTCCTGGCCTCCAGAATGACATCCATAACAGCTTGTGAAAGAGGGGCTGGCTGGTTGCTTAGGTGATGTGCCATGCAGCCAAATTTAAGGTTTTGAGCTGGCTGTGTAGAATCTGACTGCCTTGCTGTGTGAGTAGATGAGGAATTTGTGGTAAAATCCATGGTGGGCCCTGGACCATGTTCCTTAGTAGTGGGTAGCAGTGCTGGCGTGGCCAGTCCAGGGCAAGGAGTATCATTCGAGGCCTCTCCATCCTGACTTTCAGCAGCACCTTTGTGAGAAGGGGCAATGGAGGAAAGGCATATACTGTCAGCATTTTCCAAATGAATGAGAGTGCGTCCACTTTCCAACCTTGATGGTGGAATGTCCTTGTGCAAAATTTTGAAAGCTGATAGTTTTGGGGGTTGGGTTGGCAAACAGGTCTATGTCTGGGCGCCCCCATTTTTGAGTTATCATTGCAAATACTTGTGGATCCAGTTTCCACTCGTGGGGATCCATGATGTTTCTGCTTAGGTCGTCTGCCAATGTGTTCTTTTTTCCTGGCAGGAATTGAGCTTGTAATTGAACTTGGTAAGCCACTGCTGTGTTCCACAAGGTCATTGCTTGCCTGCATAGAGGGTAGGAGTGTGTACTCCCTTGTTTGTTTATGTACCACATTACTGTGGTGTTCTCTGTCCTTATTATAAGCTGTTCTGGATTGTAAGAGGTCCTTGAAAGCTGTCAGAGCATTCTGTACAGCTAGCATTTCTTTTTGATTGACATGCAGATTCCTTTGATCTGCAGTCCATATGCCTTGAACGCCCTGTCCTGCCATGTGTGCCCCCCAGGCATAGTCCGATGCATCTGTTGTCATAGTTTGCCTGGCTGGGGGTAAGGTGAAAAGCTGACCCTTGTTGAGATGACATGCCTGTGACCACCATAAAAACTCCTGTTGGAGGCAGGGAATGAGAGGTATCATTGTTTCCAAGCTGTGGCTGTGTTGAGTCCATACGCTTTTCAGGTACCATTGTAATTTCCTCATATGCAGTTTTGCAAATGTATTAGTAGTATGCAAGATGCCATGAAGCCCAAGGCCTGCAGAATTTTTCTTGCAGGGAGTTGGGTCTTTGTCGCCATTATTTTGAAGTATTGAGTTAGTTGTAGTTGTTTGTCTGGCGTCAGATAAGCCATCTGGGCCGTTGCATTCAAGCTGGCACCCAGGAATGTCATATTTTGTGAGGGCACTGGTTTTGATTTCTTTTCGTTTACTGTGTACCCTAGGCAACTTAGAAGGTGTTTTACAAAAGTTAGATGTTGTAAGAGAATGTCCTTGCTTTCTGCTTGGATGAGGCAGTCGTCCAGGTATGGGTATATTTGAATTCCTCTTTGTATGCAATTACTGGTGCCAGGCATTTTGTGAAGACCCTGGGTGCAGTAGATAAGCCAAAGGGAAGTGCAGAGAATTGGTAATGGGTTGAACCTGCAATGAAACGGAGGTATCTTCTGCAATTTTGTCTGATAGGGACATGCAGGTATGCCTCCTTGAGGTCCAACGTTACTAGCCAAGCTTTCTTGCCCAACATGGGAAGAAGCTGCTGTAGTGTTAGCATCTTGAATTTGGGTACTTGCACAAAGGTGTTTAGAATTGAAAGGTCCAGAATGGGTCTCCAAGCATTGTCCTTTCTGGGGACTAGAAAGAGCCTTGAGTAAAATCCTTGGCCTTGCTCCTGTGTAGGTACCAGTTGAATGGCTCTCATGTCCATGAGAGCTGTAATTTGTTTTTGTGCCTCTGCCCATTGATTTTGTGGCAAGTTTGGCATTCCTTTTATCCTTGGCAAGGTGTGGAAATGGAATCTGTATCCTTGTGAGATAATGTCTAGGACCCATTTGTCCTTTGTGACGATGCGCCAGTTGTCTATAAAAAATGCTAATTTTCCTCCCAAGGGAGCTGCCAAGAGATTTTTGCTTGGCAGTTTGAGGTTGAAGTCATTGTGTTTGTCTTCTAGTAGTTTGGGACCTGTCTTCTCCTCCCTTCTGTGTTGCAGTGCCCCATTGGCAAGGTTTGTTGTCCTCTGCCCCTTGGGCGTCTGTATTTACCCCTCTGTGGTCTGTTAGAAGCTGGAAAGGACCAATTCTTTGCTGGCCAATTTCTGCTGAAGCATGGGGGTTGTACCTGTAAGAAATCTTTGACCGTCTGCATAGAGTTTGCCTTATCCTCCATTTTCTTTAAAACCTCTTCTGCTTTAACCCCAAATAAGACATCCTGCTGTAAGGGTGCATCTAGTAACTTTGCTTTAACATGATCAGGCAGAGATTGTTCCTTTAACCAAGCATGCCTACGTATAACAGACCCAGTAACAGCTGCTCTAGAGGAAGCTTCCAAGGCATCAAAACCACATTGTAAAGTATGTTTGCCCATCTGTTCAACTGCATGCAACAGATCCTGCATTTCCTTGAATTCAGACTGTTGAGGGTATGTGCCCATCTTTTGTTTTATTTGAGACATTAGGAATTGCTGGTATTTAAGCATGTGAAATCGACAATTTAGTGCTCTCATAGCTAGAGTAGCTGATATCTAGTGCTCTGGAGTCCCTTTCAGAGAGTACAGGATTTTTAGCCATAGAAGCCTTAGCCCCTTTGGGACCCTCGGAGATTGTCCCTGGATCAGCAATAGGGCTTTTGTATAGGAATTTGTGTGAGTCAGGCACTCTACAGTATCTATCTGGTTTGGCTGGAGCAGGAGGCAGAGAATCTGGATTTAGACTAGATTCTAAGAAAACATCATCCACAATGTCTAAAACTGGGGTGATAGCAAGTGGTCGGTGCTGGGGGAGTAAAAGAAACTCTCGGAGCCTTTTCTTTGAGTCGGAGTAGTCCTGACCTTCCCAGTGGAAATGTTCCCTCATGGTATGTAAGGTTTCCCCAAAGGAATAATCTTCAGGGGGAGAAGCTGAGATAATGGAGTCTTCAGCATCAGAATCTTCATAAGGGGGAAAGGAGTAATCCTGTTCCTCAGAGGAGCCTGAGGAAATAGACACTTGATCAGAGGAGGCATAATCCTCCTCTAGTCTAGGCCTTTTGTCAGGGGGGGGTGTTGGGAACCCCTGATCAAAGAAATCAAATCTTCAGCCATTTTAAGCATCTGTTTGTTGGGCATCGGGCCTTGACCTGGAGACTGAAGTGTGGTCTTTTTTGGTTTTAGAGAAGTCTTAAGCTTAGCATAAGATTTTATGGTGAGAGTAGTCGGTCTGAAGACACCTTCAGAAACCGAAGGAGTTTCTACAGCACCAGCTTCTCCTTCTGCAATGTCGTCGGTAGGGCCTAAAGAAAATGGCTGCGTCAGCCTAGAACTCTCTGCTGGAGAATCCTAAGTGGTCTGGGGATCCAATTCAGCAGTAGCCAGGGGCTGCGTAAGCGCCTCACTGAAAACTGGAGAACCGGTGACCGGCCCAGCCGAGGCCTCAGAGTCTGGCTTGGATCTAAGCTGTCTTTCTTTATCTTTGCGTTTTTTATGCACGCCGGTAGTCGGTTGCTCCGACGGCATAGTGTAATTAAATTTCCTACCGAAGTAGTGTCGTGCGAAATCAAAGCATCGCTTTATAGTTCGCATATTGAACCTAGCACAAAACCGACAACCCGTGACGTCGTGGTCTGGGCCTAGACAAGGTATACAATAAGAATGAAAGTCCTTATGAGGTATTTGCTTCCCACAAGAAATGCAATTGTTAACTTTTTCTGACATCGGACTGAGGCAAGAAAAGGTTCCCCAACGGGGTACTTAGCTTTGAAGACTTCGGACTGAAACTCGATTCGAAAATCTCAGGTGTCGGCTGACCATTACTTGCGAACTGCTTCTGCTTCGGGCACCGCGCGGCAAGAAAGACTGAAGAAAATGGCTTCGGATACCTATTATATACCCCTGGCGCGCTGACGTCAGGGAAGAAGCGACAGCAACCGACGCCGGACCAAGACTTTGGAATTCAGGCCGTCTGCGGGACCGCCAGACGACAGGATAACCCAAGTGTGATGACTGCAGCAGGGTAACACAATGAACATCACACACACACTAAATTTTAAGTGAAATATTACATTTTTACTGGCCAGAGCTGTCGAAGCACTCCTGATTTGTTGCAGTGGCAAACGAGATCTGGGAGGCACAAGGTGCATCATGGGACAGGGAGTGGGCCTCGAGCTAGTTGAAGACCTCGAGCTTTTGCAGTTGGCAGAGTCAGAGCAGAGGATCTGCTCCAAACCCATTAGTAAGAATGTACGGCAGGATAGAACATCTTCACATGTATTGTTTTGCAAATTTTAGCCAGGCCTAGATGTTTTTCTGTGTAAGACACGGCTGCCTTCTTGCAACCCTACCCCACAGGCCAGACATATGGAGAATACGGGAGATTGTTGTCACATGTAGTACACAACCAGTACTTGCCAGAAATTCCTACAGCTCCTTCAGTGCTGCTCTAGGTCTCTTGGCAGCCTCCCTGACCAGTTTTCGTCTCGTCTTTTCATCAATTTTGGAGGGACGTCCAGTTCTTTGCAACATCACTGTTGTCCCATATTTTCTCCGCTTTTTAATGACTGTGTTCCATGAGATATCCAATGCTGTGGACATTTTTTGTACCCTTCTCCTGACTAATACCTTTCAACAATGAGATCCCTTTGATGCTTTGTAAGCTCTCTGCGAACCATTGCTTTTGCTGTAGCAGGCAACTGAGTAAATGTCAGGAAAATCCTACTAGGACAGCTGAACTTTATTTGAGGTTAATCAGAGTCTTATTAATTGATTGCAGGTGTGTACCCAAGAAGACTGAATGCTGTAATTAAAGCAAAAGGTGCTTCAACAAAGTATTAGTTTAAGGGTGTGCACACTTATGCAACCAGCTTATTGTACGTTTTTTATTTTTTATATTTTTTCCCCCAACAGATTTGTTTGTTTTTCAACTGAATTGCACAGGCTGTAGGCTACATTAAAGGTGGGAAAAGTTTTGAAATAATTTATTGTGGTCTCATTTTTTTATATCACAAAAACCTGGCATTTTAACAGGAGTGTGTACACTTTTTATATCCACTGTATTACCTCCGATGTGGAAGTTAGACATGGCTGCCAGCTGAACTTTGATGGTGAAGAAACTCGCACCACCTTGAAAAACAGAGGCAAGAAAATCAAAAACATCAGGGAGTGGAGTGGTGAAAGGATCCAACTTTCTCTGCTGAGCCCAAAAAAGGAACCCTTGCCATTTACTTTTATAAATCTTTCTTGCAGAGGGCTTCTAAGATGAAAGCACACAGGAGAAGAAAGCCTGGGATGTCCAGCCATCACTGGAATTGACAAAACCATGCGGTCAACTTGGGACCTACTGTGTCTGGAAGTCTCATACCTAACAGATGTGTTCTGGACTGGTGTCCAATGTCCAAGGAAGACAACCTAGATGAGACCATACGAAGGGGAACCAAATTTGCCGAGGCCAAAAGTGGGCAATGAAGATTACCTTCCTCTTCCACCGGAATGCTTTGTGAAGGAATTTGGGAATTAGAGGCAAGGAATAATAAACATAAAGAAGACGAGAGGGCCAAACTTGGAATAGAGCATCTCTTGGTGACTGTCCCTGTAGGCGAATTAGGGCAAAGAGCCTTCTGCACTTGCTGTTGAGGGGAGAGGCGAATAGGTCACAGGAAGGTTGACCCATTTGTTTCATGTCTGCCACTGATCGATTGAGACACCACTCGTGAGGCATCAGAATAGTTCGACTGAGCTTGTCTGGAAGAATGTTTGATTAACCCAGTATGTGCGTCACTAGAAGAAAGCGGTTGGAGATCAACCACTGCTAAACTCTCATTGCTTCTTGGTAAAAGGGGTAAGATCTGGTCCCCTTTGTTTGCTGATGTACCAAACTACTGACATTTTGTCTCTTTGCATAGCAATTGTCCGTAGAGGAAGAGATTTCTGAAAGGCTTGCAACACTAATACACTAATTGAATCACTCTCATCTCCAAGAAATTTATACACAAATTTGTCTCTTCTGGGGACCACATGTCTTGAACAGCCCATCCCAAGAAAAGCCTCCATCACCCCAATTGGGAGGCATCTGTGGTCAACATGGTGTTTGGGGGGAGGAAGAACAAAGAGACATCGTACACAAATCTCGTTGGACTCAAACCAGCAAAGAAGGGAGTCCCTGCAAACTCGAGATAGTTTTATAGGGTGTTGCAAGGGCTGTCGAAGAATGGACCACTGTACTGCCAAAATCCACTGGAGGATTCACATATGAAGACAAGCAGTGGGTATCACGGTAATTACAGCGGCCACTGACCCTAGGGCTTTCAGAATTAATTTTGCTGGGGGAAAGGGTACGAACAAACCTATCTGACATGCAACCTCAATGTGAGAATTCTATTTTGTAATAAGGATGACTATCTAGACGAGCACCTATAAACTCAAGACTTGAACTGGGTGAAACTGATGGTGATTCCTAGAGATTGGGATAATTGGAGTAAGTAATCCTTGGCTTTTTCTAGTAGATGCCTGGTTGATGCAGTGAGGAGCCAGTCATCTAAATAAGGAACCACCCTGAATCCATGCAGTCTTAGATGAGCTGCTACCACTGCCACACATATGGTGAACACTCTGGGGGCTGTGGTGGACCAAAGAGCAGGGCTCTGAACTGATGATAGCTGTCTCCCAGCCGGAAGTGCAGATATCTTCAAAAGCATCTGTTCATTTTTATATAGATTGTAGGTCTTCAAGATGCGTACTGAGCACATCCAGTTGTCCTTCTGTAACAGAGGCAGAATGGACTGAACCGTGACCATCCGGAACTTGGGAGTATTTTACAAACTGGTTCATATAGCTGAGATCCAGGATAGGTCTCAGGACCTTTGTTTTCTTTGGCACTAAAAAGAACCTAGAGTAAAATCTGGATCTTCTTTGGTCTGGTGGGACCTCTTGGATGATTCTTGTCTAGCAGCTTTTGAATTTTCTGAGCTGCTGACTCCAACTGATTGGGTGGAACATCAGGGAGAGGTTTTCTTTTCATTGAAGAATCTTGTAAAAATTGAATGAAATATCCTCTGAATATGATTCTTTGCACCTATGTGTCTTTTGTGACGGCTGCCTAGGCTTTTGGGTGCAAAGACAAGTGCCCATCAACTATCTCTAGTGATCAACAGTTGGGCAACCTTTCAGGAGTGCTGAAAGGGTCTGCCCAAAAAGGAATCTCAGAACCCTTGATTTTGTAGACCCCCTTCTGCTGCATGGGTGGTATCTTCCATTGTTAGTACAGCCCCCTCAGCTTTTGGAAGAAAAATCTCAGAGTGATTCTCGAAAAGGTCCTTGAGATTTGTGGAAACACATTTTCTTACCACTGTGCTGATTCCTAGAAAAAGGTGTCTGTGGGGTACAAAAATGTATTCCCACAGTAGACAAGGTCTTTCCGTCTTGCTCACTGTGAGAAAGTGTTTCTTTAACAGTAGGTCCAAACAAAGAATATCCATCAAAGGGAGCACTGATGAATGATGCTTTAAATCACACAATCGCATCCAGGCATGTCTCCTAATGGCTACGCCTGAATCTGCGGCACATAAGGAACTTTCAGCTGCATGACAGATTAAACTCATGGATACATTAGATATAGACTGTAGGGTCGCCAATCATGAAGAATATGTTTTCTCTTCCTCCGCCGCCATGGACCCAGGGGTAGAATTAAACAGTTCCTTAATCAAGTCCCTCTGTAACCTAATGAAATGTGCCAGGTAGTTTAGCAACCATAAGTCAAAGATCACGGAGGCATAAACTCTCTTCCCATATCTGTCCAATGCCCTAGATTCTCTATTAGGAGCACAGACAGAGGAGCTCTGCTCAGCCAGCTCCTTTTTAGTGGTTGCCGAAACAACCATGACATCCATGGCAATTACCTTACTCCAATACTGTCTATCTGTAGGTGTTCTGAAAAATCTTGTCTGGACGCATGGGAATCAGTTCTACTATGTCCGGTTCCTTTCAAGCTTGGGAATCAGTTCTACTATGTCCGGTTCCTTTCAAGCTTGGCTGGAAACAAGATCTATAAGCTCATCTGCTGGGCAGGTAAACCAAGATGTAGATGGGCCAGACGTGAAGGCTTCAAGGAACACAGACACATCTTGGGAAGAGGATTGGGAAGACCAACCACATTTTTGGCATAGGATGTCTAAAATGTCTCCAAAGGAGACATCTTCTGGTGGAGATCTGGGGGGCCTTTTCCCATCATCAAAATCTGTGTCTTCTGCCAAAGATACCCGAGGGGAATCTAAGTACCCCCTCTTTCAGGGGACCTCTTCAGTGGGACTTGCCTGGAAGCTCTTACAGGCTGGCTGTCCCTGTGCCCTGTGGCATAGGATGAAAAAACAAAACAAAACTCAGGATTAGAAATGCAAGTAGCAAACCTGTGTTTTGTTTTTTGTTTTCTGAGTTACTATACTTGAGGCTTATTTTTCTGCAATTTATGGTCCGTTTGCAACAGGATGACAAGATTCAGACACAGGATCCAAAAAGGCAGCAGGAATAGAACCCAAAGAAGTACTGGTCGAGACCTCTCGTGTGAGAAATACCCTTCTCCATCACCTTGAAGGCAGAGGGACCAGTAGATGCTGAGGCCAATCTGACCGGAGCAGAGACTCTCAGATCAGACAAAACAGGTGCCTCCCAGACCCCCCACTCTGAAGAAGGAGTTGGAGCCAAGCTGTCCAGTTCTGAGGCCCCAAGGGGAAGTGTTGGCTCTGAATGCTTCAGAGTCAAATTCATTTCCTTGGATCAAACAATGATGCTATGGCGCCAAGATGCGTCTTGCTCCAAATGGATCAGGGAAGTAGTAGGAGTCGATGATAAAAGCATCTTCAAATCAGAAGGTTCAACTGCTGGGGATCTTGGATCTGAAGAATCTAAAACAGAGGGTCGGATTGGAGGAAGACTGATGACTGTATGTGAGGGAGGTTTAAGGCTCAAGGATCTGACTGGAGATGGAGTTGGTAAGATCCCCATCTGGATGTGTTCTAAGGAATTTTTGCATCATCCTATCCACTTCTGCTTCAGGAAGTCTCCAGGATGACCTTACTGAAAAGGAAGTGGAGGGAGGTAGAGAAGACCTTGGCATCTCCTGTAAAAAAGGGGATCTCAGCCTAGGAAACACTGGCTCTGGAGAGAAGCGGGGGCTTCAGAGCCAAGGAGATTTAGAAGAAACAGACTTCAGATCTGAGGGTTTAGGATCAGGTTGCTTGGGAACTTTAGCTGGCAGCTCCGATGTTGGGGCAGACGTAGGAGACCTGACAGGAAAGAGTTTCCTTATGCTGCATGGGTTCCACAGACCGATTTTTGAGGGGGGTGGGGGTTTGAGCCCCTGGTGTAGAAATGGCAGAAGGTGGTACAGATGTAGGTAAAAGACCCTTAAGCACTAGCTTATTTCAACAGTCACTAATGGCCGTGGTGTTGAAGCTACCAGAAACAGAAGTTGTCTCAAGGTGGGACGAGCCCAAGCAATAGACACACTCCCTATCGGCATCACAGCTGGGTATCTTGTGTCCACAGGAAGTGCACTTTTTAAATCCAGTAGGCTTGTCAGTCATATTTGAGAACTAAGCCCAACTCTAAAGTTACCAAGAGAAAAATAAACTTGTATCAAGAAAGAATTTATGCATTTATATAGATATAGATATATATGGTTCCCCTTCACAAGTTCGAGTTACTGAAAGCTCGAAATTCATAAGCTCGAGCCCAGAATCTCGAGTTTTCATTAACTCAAAATTGTGAAGGGAAGAGAACCAAACAAAAAAAAAAAGAAAGTTTACTTACATGTCTGCAGGGGGCCGAGTCCCCCTGCACTCCCCCTGCTTATCAGCTCTGTGACCGCACTATAGTGGAGGAACGGAAATTCTCCTGTTGTGCGCTTCTGCATACAGCGCAGAATGGGAGATTTCCCTCATCCCCGCTGTAGTGCGATCTCGGAGATGGTATATTTAAGTGGGGGGGGGTGCAGGGGGGATGCCCCCTGCAAAAACATTGTAAAGACATTTTTGTAATGTCTTTTTGGTACGCTTTAGAATTTCGAGTTGCTGAAAACTCGAGATTCTGGGCTCAAGCTTATGAATTTCGAGCTTTCAGCAATTTGAGATTCTAAAGGGGAACCATGTATATATATATATATATATATATATATATATATATATATATATATATATATATATATATATATATATATATATATATATATATATATATATATATATATATATATAGTACTGCAGTGGTGGTGCTGCGGTAGCGTTGTCACCTCACAGTAAGTCGTCCTGTTCAATTCTCAGCTAGAGCGTCTTCTGTGTGGAGACATGCATGAATGGGCGTACCTTCGTTGAAGGTTGTGCGTCAGGGCAGGCAACTCTGCATGTAAAAATCTACTGCCAATCATTAGAGGACCGGAGTTCCGCTGTGGCGACCCCTAACCGGGAAAAGCCGAAAGACACAACATTATATATATATATATATATATATATATATATACATACATATATATAAGAAAAATTTATACCAACAGTGATAATACAAAAATACCTTACAAAGAAGGTAAAGGAAGAAGCAAAAAATACTATCTATGGTAAAGAATGCCAAAGGATGGTAAAAGGGATAAAAGTAGCCTAGCGGATAAACAGAGGACATCATAAAAAATATAATTAAGAAAGTTAAACTCTGAAGATTGTTTTTACTCGCAATCCCAACAAAATGAAGATCGAGCGAGAGAACGCAATCCTGACTGAATCACTATAGCGGGAAATGTAGTGTTCAGGGGCATTGTGGGTAACGGGAGGAGCTCAAGAGTCAGATCCTAGAATCCGGAAAAAAGTGGCCAGGTCAGACCAGTGACTCAATCATTGAGAAATGAATGAAAATGACATCAAATCCATGTGGTCAACTGGAGTCTACTGATGTCCAGGTGTCTGGATTAAATAGAAGGCCTGAATGTGGATCCAAACGATAAGGTCAGATGAAGGGGAACCAAACCTGAGGAGCCCAAAGCAGTGCAATGAGGACAACTGTGCTCTTTAACTTTAAATTTAATTTAAATTTTAGCTTTCTGTAGAAATTTGGGGATGAGGGGTAATGGGGGTTAAGCATAAGAGACCAGAGGGCCAATCGTGGACTAGAGCATTTCCTGGCAACTCCCCTAAGGAGAGAGCAGGGCAAAGAACCTGCTGCATTAGTTGTTGAGGGGAGAAGCAAAATGACTGCAGCATGGCTGACCCCATAGTCAAAAATCTTTTCAGCCACTCTGAGTGACCACTAGTAAGGCATCAAAATGGCTTACTAGATTTTGCTGAATTCTGGGCTCTTTTGTAGTTTCTGTGTTGCCCAGACCTTGCTAAGATAGAAGGAAGCTTCTCTGTTCATCAGTGAGAGTGGTGAGCTTTGAGCAGCCTATCACTGGAGGAGTGGTTTCATCTCAGAATCTGTACTTTTACTGGCAATTTTGGACTATTTTGATCCCTTTCATTTTTCTGTTTAAAAACCCGTGTTTGCATGGTTTTGCGCGCAGAGCCATTTAACTAGGGTTAAACTATTCTCGGTGCCAGAAAGTCTGCTCTTCTAGTTTTCCCTTAGAACTAGGCAGTTTTCTAGTTTTAGCACTCAAAAGTGTTTCCTTGTGCTCAGCACTTGTTCAAAACACGTTGCAAGCACTAAATAATCTACAAATTACTGCAGCACTCACCTTTCCTCACTTGTTAAGAGGAAAACAGTATTTAGTACTTAAATTAATAAGCACCATCCAGGCATGTCTAAGGGTCAGCTCCCGCTATTTTCCCCTGTCCACCTGATGAATCTGGGTATCTTGAGAAATGTAGCAATTGCCACATGTACACTGATAACCCTCTGCTCCTACCACCCAACACTACAACCTGTGAGAGATGCACTTATATAGCCAAACTGGAAGCCAAGCTCTCTCCAGCCAAGACTGCACTAGATGGTCAAGAGGAGAAGGTAAACACCTGTACCACACTACATTCAACACATAGTCCATCAAAACCTACACCTAAACCCACACATAGTAAAACAAAACACACACGTACATTCACTGAGGCTCTCAATAAAAATCTGGCCAAACAACAAACACCTCCAAAGCTGAAACGCAAGCAACCACCACCCCCCAACACTACCCAAATGACACATAGCCTACAAAATCAGTGTGCCACTCAACCTCAGCCCATAAGGCAAAACAACGTACTCAACACACTAGTCATGGGTGACTCTATAGTCAGGCACATTGATGTCCCACTCACCAGGCTAAACAAGGAGAAAGTTACTGTCAGCTGCCTGTCGGGTGCCAGGATCCACCACATAACGCAAGCACTCAGGTCACTCCACAACAAGTACAAATATGACTCTGTTAGTGTCCATGTTGGTGTGAATGACCTAAGATGTACCTCCCTGGACTACATGAAAAGAGACATGGAGGAGCTCTCGGATCATGTAACCCAGGCAGGTATGACCCTACCCCTAAGTAGCATCCTGCCATCACCCAGAATGATACCACAATACAAGGACAAAATGATTTACTTCAACAATTGGCTAAGCTTCTTTGTCATTCCAAGGGGATCCAGTGTCTGTCTGCCTGGGAAAACGTGATCGACAGACCACGATGCTTTGCCAAAGATGGCCTGCACCTGTCGCCCCTGGGATTCCAGATACTGGCTAAGGCTCTTGCCACCCCTATAGTGCCTTTTTTTAGGCAAGGTTCAAACGACAAACTCACAACCGTAGCAGGTATAAGCAAGCAAAATCCGATGGTAATGCTACTCAATGGTAGAAGTCTAAACCTCAAAAATGCACTCACTCGAGGTACTCCTTAAAATGGAGAAAATCGACATCTGTTCAGTGACAGAGACCTGGTTCAAGGCTCAAGATAGCACTCCTGCATTACCAGGCTATAACTCATACCACACCTTTGGGCTACCTAACATGGACCGAAACACTAAAGGAGGAGGTGTGTCCATATTCATTAAGGATATCCACAACTCCAGACTAGTTGCTCAACATAATGCATCTGAAATTATCCAAGTGCGACTAATACTGGTTAAGACTGCAATCCAGGTTGCAGCTTGTTACAGATCCCCTGCCATGCCCCAGGATGCCCACTCCACATTTTTTGATATACTGGGTAATATTGAGGTACAGCCCAATACCCTAACAATGGGCAATTTCAACTATACCACCATCAGCTGGGAAAACTACTCATGTACTAACTCATTTGCTCAACGCTTTCTGGAATTCATAAATTCCAATGCCCTGGATCAGCTTATCCATACCCCCACCAGGGGAAGCAATATCCTGGACCTGGTCATTACCAATATGGGCAATCGATGTTCCACGCCAGAGGTCAACTCCTCACTGGTCAGATCCGACCACAAGCTAATCACCCTAGACATCAATATCCCGCCCACACCCCATTAAGAAAAAAACTGTAAAAAAAACTTCTCTAAAGCCAACTTCATGCCTCTTTAAGACAGAAGTGGCAAGCTTCACGACACACATACAGATGGAAAATAGAGGCACGACTGCTGAATCCTATACAAATGCACTGTATAACCACATACACGAGTGCATGGATCATGCCATCCCCAACAGAAGCAAGACGCTACCCTCCAAAAAAAAGGAAGCCAATCTTGTGGTCCCCTGCCATAAACAAACTCTACAACAAAAGGAAAAAGCTGTTGCAAAAAAGAGTAAAATCCCCTGATTACAGGAACTCCCTGGTCAACCTCAGTAAGAAGATGAGATCCCTCATAAAATCCTCCAAAGCTATGAAAATAAAATCGCCACTGGTTGTAAAGACAACCATAAAGCATTCTACAGCTATGTCAAGAATCTCAATGGCGACACTCACATCTGCTCTGAGCTACAGCACAATGGCACCAGATATACAGAACCAACTGAAACTGCCAACATCCTGGCTGATAGGTTAAGTGCAAACTCCACCCTCCCACACCCCCCCCTAATCACTATACTGGAAGAATGCAAAGGCCCTGCAATCATGGTTGCACAAGTAAAGCCTGCACTCTCCAAAGCCAAGAACACAGCATCCATGGGACCTGACAACATCCCAGGCTGCTTTCTGCATGAACTACAGAACAAACTGGCACCCCACCTAATTACCATGTTCAATCATAGCCTCACTTCAAGGTTTGCGCCTACTAAATGGCGCACAGCGACAGTTATCCCACTCCACAAAGGGGGGAGGGGTGCCACATTAGCCTGACGAGCCTGGTCTGCAAGGCCATGGAACGTATCATTTTGAAGCATATAAACAAGGACATAGGTAACCTCCAAACTCTGGACCCCACTCAGTATGGATATGTAAAAGGTAGGTCATGTCTCCTAAAAGTACAGTTGTGTACACTTATCATAAATGTACATGTTAGTGTATTCGCTGTTGCAGTCATTACATTTGGGTAATCTCCTGGCAGGCTGCCCTCAGATGGCCTGAATAAGTCTTGGGTCCTGCGTCGGTTGCTGTCTCCAGTTCCATAACGTCAGGGGTATAAAACATGCAGCCAACGCCATTTTATTCAGTTTTTCTTGCCCAAGATGTCAGGTGCCCCCCCAAATGGGGAGCAAAAATGAAAAAAATAAATAAATAAATATATATATATATATTATATATATTATATATATATATATATATATATATATATATATATATATATATATATATATATATATATATATATATATATATATATAGATAGATAGATATATATTATACACTTTTAAAAGCATAAACTTACCTTCAACTAAAAGCAAATACACCACAAAGGCTTTAGAGTACAGTGAAGGAAAGAAAAGGTACAGAAATGGGGATGGCTGGTGGGTAACCCGGACTGCAACAGTGAATACACTCGAACATCTACATTTATGGTAAGTGTACACAACTGTACTATGTTCTTCATGTTTCACTGTTGCAGTCATTACATTTGGGTAGAATCCCAAAGCTATGGATGGGAGGATGGAACTAAATAGCATTAGGAGCGGCTAGAAGGCCCTGCAGAACTGCAGTGGCAAAGCCTGCCCTGGATTTAGAGAAGAGAGGCAAATGATAATGCTTTGTGAAGGTATGAACAGAGCTCCACGTAGCAGCTTCTAGAATGTCTTTGGTTGGAACTCCTCTGAGAAAGGCTGCTGAGGTAGAGGCAGCTCTGGTGGAATGTGACCAGATTCCCTTGGGTACAGGTTTACCATGATGAAAGTAGCAGAAACGAATGCAGTGGCTTATCCACTTAGAAATAGTCTGCTTTGATATAGCCTTTCCCTCTGATCCTGAAGCAAATGCCACCAGTAGTTGCTCAGACTTTCTTAGAGATTTTGTCCTTTTTAAGTAGAATCGTAGTTGTCTGTGTATGTCCAATGAATGCAGAATCCGCTCCCCCTTATTCTGCGGATTTGGGTAAAATGTTAGCAGGTGAATAGTTTGGTTAAGAGCTACACTGGATACCACCTTAGGCAAAAAGGAATGTAATAAAAGGCTCCACAGCCATGAGAGCCTGTAGTTCTGAAACACTTCTTGCTGAAGTGATTGCCAAAAGGAAAGATGTTTTCCAAGATAAAAACTTTATATCCGCAGTAGCTGCTGGTTCAAAAGGAGGCAGGGTGAGTTTTTCCAGCACAAAATTGAGGTCCCATGCAGGAGTTGGTGATCTTCTGGGAGGCCTTAATTTTTTGGCCCCTCTAAGATACTGTTTTAGCAGAGGATGAGAGAAGATGGGAGGCTCCATGTTGTAATGAGCCGAGATGGCAGAGGCATGGATTTTTATTGAAGAGAAGGATAGGCCCTTGTCAAGCATCTCAGTCAAGTATTGTAAAATCTGAGGAATATTTGGTTTTGCTGTATCCATTGTTCCTTGTGCTTGGTTCCAAGCACAGAATCTCTTCCATTTATCAGCATAAGATTTTCTAGTACTAGGCCTTCTGGCTTCCAAAATGACATGCATAACAGATTTACTGAGAGGTGTTTGAATAATTACATGATCAGCCATGCTGCCAGGTTCAGAGATTGGAGCGGAGTGTGCAGAATTTGATTGTTTTGCTGGGACAGTAGATGTGGTATTTGAGGCAAGAACCAAGGAGGGAGTTGAGACATATTACTTAAAATTGGGTACCGGTGCTAGCGAGGCCAGTCCGGAGCAATTAGGATCATTTTTGGTTTTTCCTGTCTGACCTTTAGTAAGACCTTGGGGAGAAGAGGCAGAGGAGGAAAGGCGTAGACTGATATGTTTTTCCAACTGAAGGATAGGGCATCCACTTTCCATGCTTGTCTGTGATAAGTCCTTGTGCAGAATTTGTCCAGTTGATAATTTTGGGGAGAGGCAAATAGATCTATGTCTGGGCTCCCCCATTTCTGTGTTACCATGCTGAAGATTTGTGGATCCAGTTTCCACTCGCGAGGGTCCATAAGATTTCTGCTTAGGTCGTCTGCTAGAGTATTTTGTTTTCCTGGCAGGAATTGAGCTTGAAGATGTACTTGGTAAGTCAAGGCTGTGTCCCACAATGCCATGGCTAGTCTGCAAAGGGGGTAGGAATGTTTACCCCCCGCTTGTTTATGTACCACATAACCGTGGTGTTGTCCATCTTTATCAGTAGTTGTCCTGGATGCAGTAAGTCCTTGAAGGCTGTCAGGGCATTCTGAACAGCTAGCATCTCTTTCTGGTTGATATGCAGATGCATTTGTTTTGGGCTCCATATTCCCCGAATGCATCTCCCCGCCAGGTGGGCCTCCCCAAGCATAGTCTGATGTGGCTGTAGTTAGGGTTTGGGTGGCAGGGGGTAGAGTGAATGACAGTCCCTTGTTTTGGTGACATGTCTCTGCCCATCAACAAAACTCCTGTTGTAGGCAGGGAATGAGAGGAATCATTGTTTCCAGACTGTGACAATGTTGACTCCATAAACTTTTTAGATACCATTGAAGTTTCCTCATATGCAGTCTTGCATATGGAATTAGTAGAATGCAGGATGCCATGAACCCCAAAGCCTGCAGAATTTGTCTTGCAGATAACTGGGTTTTTGTTGCCATCCGTTTGAAGTATATAGTCAGTTGCCTTTGTCTGGCGTAAGGTAAGCCATCTGGGAGCTGTATTCAAGCTTGCACCCAGGAATGTAATTTTTTAAGAGGGTTCCAGTTGTGATTTCTTTTCGTTTATTGCATACCCTAGGCATGTTAGAAGCCTTTCTACAAATGCCAGATGTTGAAGAAGAATGTCCTTGTTCTCTGCTTGAATGAGACAGTCGTCCAAGTAAGGATAAATTTGTATGCTTCTTTGTCTGCAAAATGCAATTACTGGTGCCAGGCACTTTGTAAAGACCCTGGGCGCAGTAGATAAGCTAAAGGGCAAGTGCAGAGAATTGGCAATGCATAAAACCTGCCTTGAAGTGTAGGTATCTTCTGCACGATTCCCTTATTGGGATATGTAGGTATGCCTCTTAAGTCTAGAGTCACTAACCAAGCGTTCTTGCCCAGCATAGGCAGTAGCTGTTGTAAAGTCAGCATTTTGAATTTTGGAATGTCCAGGAATGTGTTCAAAATTGATAAGTCCAGAACTGGACGCCAGGCATTGTCTTTTCTGGGTACCAGGAACAGTCTTGAATAAAAACCTTGTCCTTTTTCCTGTTCTGGTTGAATAGCCCCCATATCTATGAGGGACGTAACTTGTTTCTGAGCCTCTGCCCATTGATTTTGTGGCAGATCTGGTCTACCGTTTGGAATTAGCAAAGTATGGAAATGAAATCTGTACCCCTGGGATACCATGTTTAATACCCACTTGTCCTGGGTAATTAACTGCCAATTTTGAGCAAAGCCCTCAAGGGGGCTGCTAAAAGATAAGTGCTTGGTAATGGTAGAAGGAAGTCATTGACACTGCTTACTGTAGGGTTGTGCTTTGTTTCCTCCAGATTTGGAGGTGGAGGCACCCCATTGCTTTGACCTGTAAGAACCCTGTGATTGGTATCTAGAGCCTTTTGAGTGCCTGGATTTGCCTTGAGAGGCTCTTTTGGACACAGGAAAGGACCATTTTTTTAGTAGGCTAGTGCCTACTGAATCTGGGTGGCTGCACTTGTAAGAAATCTTTTACAGTCTGCATAGATTTAGCTTTGTCTTCCATTTTCTTTAAAACACTCTACCTTATTACCAAACAGAGTATCATGCTGTACAGGGGCATCCAACAATTTAGCTTTAACATGATCAGGCAGATTTTGCTCCTTGAGCCAGGCTTGCCTTCTAATCACAGATCCAGTAACTGCGGCCCTGCAAGAGGCCTCCAAGGAATCAAAACCACATTGCAAAGTATGTTTTCCAACCTGTTCTGCTGCATGCAATAATTCCTGTAATTCTTTATTTTCCACACAATCAGAAATCAACATTTTCTGTTTCAATAAGCCCATAACATGCTGTTGATATTTAAGCATATGAAACTGGCAGTTTAAGGCCCTAATTGCCAAGGTTGCAGACGTATAAACCTTCTTTCCCCATCTATCCAGCGCCCTGGAATCTCTATGAGAGGGAGTAGGATTTTTGGCTGTAGAGGCCTTTACACCTTTGGGACCCTGTGAGATAGTTTCAGGATCAGCAGCAGGATTTTTGAATAGAGATTTGTGGGAGTCAGGAACCCTGTAATATCTGTCTGGCTTACTAGGAGTCAGAGGTAGGGAATCAGGAGCCATGCTTGATTCCGAAAACACATCATCAACAATGTCTAATACAGGAGGTATAGCCAAAAGTCTATGCGGAGGAAGAAGGAAATCCCTAAGCCTCCTTTTTGATTCAGAGAAATCCTGACTCTCCCAATGAAAATGTTCCCTTAAAGTATGCAAGGTTTCTCCCAAAGAATAATCCTAAGAAGGAGATGCAGATGGGATGGATTCTTCTGCATCAGAATCCTCATAGGGTGATATAGAAAATTCCTGATCAGAAGAGGAATCAGAAGAAATAGAAACCTGATCTGAAGATTCATAATCAGTGTCTTACCTAGGCCTCTTAGCAGGGGGGGGGGGTGTTGGGAACCCCTGATCAAGGTAATTAAGTCCTCAGCCATTTTGATCATCTGTTTTTTAGGCACAGGGGTCTGAGCACGTGGCTCATGCGTCAGTTTTTTAGACTTAGAAGATGTTTTTGATCTTGTTTTTGAAGCTGGCGTCGGTTTTATATAAAAATGTTGAGGCCTGAAAACACCCTCAGAAGTCGGTGCCTGCTCAGTGGCTCCGGACCCATCCAAGCTAGAGACATCCGCGGGTTCAATACTCTGAAAATCTTGCAGCATACCGGACTCCACATGGGTCTCGGTAGAGGCCTGTGACTCAAAAGTAGCGGGTATCAGGGGCTGCAAAAGTGCCTCACTGAGTACCGGTGAACCGGCGACTGGCTGAGGAGAAGCTTCGTCATTGGTTTTGGACAGTCTGTCTCTGTGTTTTTCTTTGCGATTTTTGTGAACTCTGATTGCTAACCGACGACATTTCAGGATAATTAAATCTGGATCCAAAATATTTTGAAGCAAAAATATACTGACGCTTAATAGTGCGTTGGTTAAATCTAGCACAAAACCGACAGCAAGGCACGTTATGATCTGGGCCTAGGCAAGGAATACAGTACAAATGAAAATCCTTATGAGGTATTTGCTTCCCACAAGTAATGCAATTATTAACTTTTACTAACATCGGTAAGGAGCAAGAAAAAGTTTCCCCAACGGGGTACTTGGCTTTAGTTGAAGACTTCGGTTCTGAAACTCGAATGCGGAAAATTCAGGAGTCGGCCGATCGGCACTTGAGAACTGCTTCTGCTTCGGACACCGCACGGCAAGAAAGACTGAATAAAATGGTGTTGGCTGCATGTTTTATACCCCTGATGACCTGACGTCATGAAAGAGGAGACAGCATCTGATGCAGGACCCAAGACTTTGTTATTCAGGCTGACTGAGGGCAACCTGCCAGCAGATTACCCAAATGTAATGACTGCAACAGTGAAACATGAAGAACATCCTGAATAATGTCGTTGAAGCAGTCACCAGAGCCGTGGATGAGGGTAAGGTGGTGCACACAGCCTATATTGACCTCACCAAGGCATTCAACACCATCCCCCACGCTGGATTATAGATAAACTCATTAGACTGGGCATAAATCCCTATGTCACAAGATGGGTGGCCAACTGGCTCATTGACAGAACCCACACAGTGAAAATAGCAGACTCCAAATCCAACTTCAAACCAGTGACAAGTGAAGTACCACAGGGGTCAGTCCTGGGTCCTCTCCTGTTTGGACTCTACTTCTCAGAAGTCCAGACGAATACAGCAGGTCTTTGGCTAACGAAGTTCGGAAATGAGTGCAAACCAGGTGCCATAATAGAATTGCCCAATGATGTGGACATTGTACAAAGGGGCCTCACTGAAACTGATGCTTGGTGTCAAAGTCATGGCCTCAAGCTCAATGCCAGGAAGTGCATTGTCATCTCCTTTGGGAACAACACTGTACCCATGAAATACCACATAGGCGGTAGCCTACTAAACACCGAAAGTGTGATAACAGACCTTGGGACACAGGACAATAGTCTCTCTTTTGATAATCACATCGCCACAGTAGTCAGGAAATCCTAGTACATGGCACACCTTATCACAAAGGGGTTCACCTCCAGAAAAAAAAAGAGGTCATTGTTCCTCTCTACGCATCCCTCATCAGACCTCTTACAGAGTACAACGTCCCGTTTGGCGTCTACCTCGCAAGACATGTATAACAACTACAAAGGCCACAGAAATACCTCACTAAGAGGATTACTGGCCTTAAACAGATGTCATACACAGACAGTCTTAAAAGCTCTACTCCGTCACTTATCGCCTACTCAGAGGCGACCTCTGCCTAACATACAAAGCTATGTCAAACCCAGATCTGCTGGCCATGTTACACTCAAAGAAAAAACAATCCCTCCGAGCCACACGCTCCAGGGACCTAACCTTGCCACCACAACAAACAGAACATGCTGGAGGGATAGATTCCTGTCCCAGAGACTTCCCATGCTCTGGAACAGACTACCCATTCATATCAAGCAAAGCTCCTCATTAGCCCTCTTTAAGAAAAAGCTCAACAACTGAATGGGAAATAGGAAATTCATCCTGGGGATCACTTCTCTGGCTCTGCTAGACAGGGGCGCTGGAAAATAACTTTCTTGGGTGGTGAAAAAACATGTAACTTTTTTGGCTAGGCTTATATAGGCCCCAGGGGTGATGGCCTAGTACCTACCTATGAACCTATTAAATAGACCCGTTTGGTCTGTCTTAAAGTACTTTGGTTTTCTCCAGTATGTGCACTGCCATAAGAAAGCAAAGAGTAGAGACTGTCCATTGCCACACTCTCAGTGCTTCTTGACACAATGGATAAGATCTGGTTCCCTCCTTTTGTTGATACCATACTACTGACATATTGCCTATCTGTATCACAATCATCCCTGAAGGAAGAATATTTTGAAAAGCCCGCAATGCTAGTAGGACTGCTCTCATTTCCAGGACACTGATATGCAAACTGGCCTCTTCTGAGGACCACGCACCTTGGACTTTCGTTCCAAAGAAATGCCCCCACCCAATTTGGGAGTTGTCAGTGGTGACTGTGGCTAGCAGCTGTAGGAGAACAAGGACAACCATAACAAACTTTTTCTGAATCATTCCACCAAAGAAGATATTCCTAGCAAACTTGGAGATCTTGGATGGAGGGCTTAAAGGATGCTGAAGAATAGACTATTGTACTGCAGGACCAAGATATGATATCTGGCTAAAAGAAAGTACAGTTGTGTACACCTACCATAAATGTAGATGTTAGAGTGTCTTCACTGTTGCAGTCATAACTGTAGGGTGCTCCTGCCGGCAGGCAGCCCGAGGTCGGCCAGAATCCCAAAGTCTGGGTCCGGCGTCGGCTGTATAAGCTAGTACCCTGACGTCAGTACGCTTTGGTACATAGCCCTCAGCTGACGCCATCTTCTCCAGCCTTTCTTGATGTCAGAAGTCCCCAACAAATCAAAAATGAATCCAACAAGGAAACACAAATACACCACAAAAAAGGAAAAGAGAGAAAAACAGAGGGGATAGGGGGGAGGGAAACCCCGACTGCAATAGTGAAGACACTCGAACATCTACATTTATGGTAGGTGTACACAACTGTACTATGAACTTCGTGTTTCGCTGTTGCAGTCATAACTGTAGGGTGGAATCCCAAAGCAGTGTAAAAGGGGGAGGAGGCTTTAGATAGAAGAAGAGGAGGCAAGAATACCCTGCAAGACAGCAGAGGCAAAGCCTGCCCTGGACTTAGAAAACAAGGGGAGATTGTAGTGCTTGGAAAAAGTATGCACAGAACTCCAAGTGGCAGCTTCCAAGATATCCTTGGTAGGGACTCCTCTGAGGAAAGCTGTAGAAGTGGCAGCTGCTCTAGTAGAATGACTTCTAATGGTGCCTGGAAACTGTTTCCCATGATGAGTGTAACAAAATCTGATTCCATAAGCAATCCATTTGGAAATAGTTTGTTTAGAAATAGGTTTTCCAAAAGAACTGGAGGCAAAAGAAACAAACAATTGATTAGTCTTGTCCAGGTAAAATCGTAACTGTCTGTGCACATCTAATGAATGCAAAATCCTTTCCCCTTTATTTTGAGGATTTGGAAAGAAAGTAGGAAGGTGAATTGTCTGATTTAAAGCCACTTTCGAAATCACCTTAGGCATGAAAGTAGGATTGGTCCTCAAGGATACTCTGTCCCGATGGAAAATAAGGTATGGTTCCACAGCCATGAGAGCTTGCAACTCTGAGACCCTTCTGGCAGAGGTCAATGCTAACAAAAGAACAGTCTTCCAGGATAGAAACTTAATATCTGAAGATGCAGCAGGCTCAAAAGGAGGCAAAGTAAGTTTTTCTAAAACATAATTAAGATCCCAGGCAGGGACAGGAGGGGTCCTTGGAGGCCGCAAATTCTTAGCCCCTCTCAAGAACTGCTTCACCAAAGGATGAGAAAAAACAGGAGGATCAGAACTGAAATACAGAGATAGCAGAAGCATGAATCTTAATGGAAGAAAAGGAAAGTCCTTTAGATAAAAGTTCAAGGTAAAGCAAAATAGAAGAGAGATCAGGAACCTGAGGATCCGAGCCTCGGTCCTGCATCCAAATACAAAACCTCTTCCATTTAGAGGCATAGGATTTCCTAGTGCTAGGCCGTCTAGCTTCCAAAAGAACATCCAAAACTTGTTTGGGAAGACTAGAGGAAATCAAATTCCTTTGAAGAGCCAAGCTGCCAGGCAAAGGGTCTTGAGATTGGAATGTAGTAACTGACCCTGATGCTGGGACAAAAGCGAAGGGTTCAGTGGGAGAATCCAAGGAGGCCCCGAGAACAGGAGTTTTAAAGTTGGATACCAAAACTGTCGAGGCCAATTTGGAGCAATCAAGAGGAGGAACTTGGGCTTGTCCTGCTTTATCTTCAGTAATACCCGAGGTAGTAGAGGAAGAGGAGGGAAGGCATATGCTGAAAGGCTTCTCCAGCTGAAGGACAGGGCATCCACTCTCCAAGCTGTTTTGTGGAAGGACCTAGTGCAAAAGCGAGGCAGCTGATGATTGAGATGGGATGCAAACAGATCTATCTGGGGACATCCCCAAACTGCAGTAATCCTGTTGAATAAGTTGGTGTCTAGCATCCATTCGTGAGGATCTGAAATGTTTCGGCTCAGGCTGTCTGCTAAGAGATTCTGTTTCCCTGGTATGAATTGAGCCTGGAGATGTAGTTTCAAATTTAGAGCTGTGTCCCATAAAACCATAGCTAGTCTGCAAAGGGGGTATGAATGAGAACCCCCCTGCTTGTTGATGTACCACATGACCTTGGTGTTGTCTGTGCGAATTAGCAGAGGCCCTGGTTGTAAAAGGTTCTTGAAGGCTAGAAGGGCATTTTGAACTGCCAACATTTCCTTCAGATTGATGTGCCAGTGAAGATGGTCCTTTGTCCAGGCTCCCTGCTGGCAATTGTCTAGAAAGTGTGCTCCCCAAGCATAATCCGAGGCGTCCGTGGTTAGGATTTGAGTAGGTTGAGGAAGACGAAAAGGTTTTCCTTCGTTTAAAGTGCATGCCCTGGACCACCAGAGGAACTCCTTCTGAAGGCAGGGGATCAGAGGAATCAGAATATCCAGATCGTGGTAATGCTGTGACCATACACTTTTCAGATACCATTGAAGCTTTCTCATGTGAAGCCTTGCGTTTGGAATCAACAGAATGCAGGAAGCCATGTAGCCCAGAGCCTGCAGGAATTTCCTTGCAGTGGTAGCAGCTGAGATAGAGTTGCCAAGGTGTTGAAAGTAGAAGCCAGCTGAGTTTGTTTTTCTTGAGTGAGGAAGGCCCTTTGTAAGGTTGTATTTAAGAGGGCTCCCAAGAATACCATTTGTTGAGAAGGGATCAAATGTGACTTTTTTATGTTCACTGAAAATCCCAGTAGGAGGAGAAGACGTTGAACAAAGTCCAGATGTTGAAGCAGAAGATCTTTGCTGTCTGCCTGAATAAGGCAGTCGTCCAAATAGGGGTAAATCTGGATCCCCTGAAGTCTGCAGTAAGCCACTACTGGTGCCAGGCACTTGGTGAAGACTCTGGGCGCAGTAGATAAACCAAAGGGCAGAACAGAGAATTGAAAGTGCCTCGAACCTGCCTTGAACCTGAGGAATTTCCTGCGTTCTTGCCTGATGGGAATATGTAAATAGGCTTCCTTTAAGTCCAATGTCACCATCCAGGCCCTGAGAGCATTGGAATTAGCTGCTGCAGAGTAAGCATCTTGAATTTTGGAATTTCCAAAAAGGTGTTTAACACAGAAAGGTCCAGAACAGGTCGCCATGACTTGTTTTCTGGGAACCAGAAACAGTCTTGAATAAAACCCTTTTCCCATTTCCGAGAGTGGAACAGGCTCTATGGCTCTCATGGTCAGAAGAGCATCCACTTGAGTTAAGGCCTCTGACCATTGATGTTTTGGCAGATCTGGCCAACCGTGACCCCTTGACAAAGTGTGAAAGTAGAATTTGTAACCTTTTAAAATCACGTCCAATACCCATCTGTCCTGGGTAATATGAGTCCAATTTCTGTAAAAAAGAGACAGTTTTCCTCCGAGAGGGGCATCCAGGTGAAGGGGTCCTGAAGCCCAACCGAGAGAGTCATTGAGTTTGCTTTCTTTGAGATTGGGATCTGTCTTCTCCCCTTCTAGGTGAAGAAGCAGTCCATTGTCTAGATCTGTAAGAGGCCTGGCCTTGACCACGACCTCTGGAGCGCCTATATCTTCCCCTTTGAGGCCTGTCAGACGGGAAAGGACCAATTTTAGAGGGCCAATTCCTGGAAAATCTAGGAGGCTGAACTTGCAAGAAATCTTTTACAGTCTGCATAGACTTTGCCTTTTCTTCCATCTTTTTAATAACTTCCTCAGCCTTGGATCCAAAAAGAACATCATGTTGAACAGGGGCATCTAATAACTTAGCCTTAACCTGTTCAGGCAAACTTTGTTCACGAAGCCAGGCATGTCTCCTAATAACAGTACCAGAGGCAGCAGCCCTGCAAGAAGCATCCAAAGCATCAAAACCACAATGTAAGCTATGCTTGTTCACCTGTTCAGTAGCATGCAAAACATCCTGAAGTTCCTTATCCTCTGCACAAGCAGGAAGGGAAGCAAGCTTTTGCTTTAAAACAGACAAAAGAAATTGCTGATATTTAAACATATGAAACTGGCAATTTAAAGCCCTTACAGACAGGGTAGCAGCAGTATATACCTTTTTCCCCACCTGTCTAAAGCACGAGAATCCTTCTCAGAGGGAATAGGATTTTTAGAAGTAGCAACCTTAGCAGCCTTAGAGCCCTGAGAAATAGTTTCAGGATCCAGAAGGGTTTTAAATAAAAATAAATGAGAGTCAGGAACCCTATAAAATCTATCAGGCTTAGAAGGAGCAGGAGGCATGGAATCAGGATTCAAATTAGCCTCAGAAAAAGCATCATCTACAATGTCCAAAACAGGAGGGATAGCTAAAGGCCTATGCTGAGGAAGAAGAAGAAATTCTCTAAGCCTCTTCTTGGAAGCAGAATACTCCTGTCCTTCCCAATGAAAATGTTCCCTCATCTCATGCAAGGTTTCCCCAAAAGAAAAATCCTCAGGCGGAGAGGCCGAGGGTAGAGAGTCCTCAGCATCCGAATCCTCATAAGGGGGAAAGGAATAGTCCTGATCTGAGGAAGAAACAGAAGATACAGAAGCCTGGTCAGAGGAATCCAGAGTAACATCCTGTCGAGGCCTTTTCTCAGGAGGGGGGTTAGAACCCCTAATCATTGTAAGCAAATCTTCAGCCATCCTCAATAATTGCTTTTGTGTCCTGGGAGTGGATTCAAAAGCAGCTTGAGCTGGAACTTTAGACTTAACAGGAGTCTTTGTCTTTGCCTTTGAAATAGTGATGTGAGTAGGCCTGAAAATCCCCTCAGAAGCCGGTACCTGCACAGCGGTTCCGGACCCATCTGAAGGAGCGACGTCCGAAGGTCCTGCAGCAGTTAAAATAGTGGGCCTTGATGGCTCCCCATGGGAGTCCGTATCGGCCATCGGTTCAGAAGTGGCGGACGACAAGGGCTGCAAAAGCGCCTCACTGACGACAGCCGAACCGGACGCTGGCTCCAGCTGCAACGAGTCCTGTTTGGACCTCGGAGGCCTGTCTTTGTCTTTGCGCTTCTTTTGAACTCCGGTAGTGTCCGACGACATTCTATAATTGAAGCGTCTGCCAAAATAATTTAAAGCCCAATCGTACTGGCGCTTGATAGTACGAGAGCTGAACCTGGCACAGAACCGACAACAAGAAACGCCATGGTCAGGGCCTAAGCAAGGTAGACAGTAACACTGGAAATCTTTATGAGGTATTTGTTTCCACACGCTATACAATTATTAACTTTTCTGACATCGGAGGAACAAGAAAAGATTCCCAACGGGTACTTAGCTTTGAGAAGAGAAGTAAGAACTTCGGACCGACAACAACCAAATACGCTGTTCGAAAATCGCCAACCAACGACTTGCGAGCTGCTTTCCACCGCACGGCAAGAAAGACTAGAGAAGATGGCGTCGGCTGAGGGCTATGTACCAAAGCGTACTGACGTCAGGGTACTAGCTTATACAGCCGACGCCGGACCCAGACTTTGGGATTCTGGCCGACCTCGGGCTGCCTGCTGGCAGGAGCACCCTACAGTTATGACTGCAACAGTGAAACACGAAGAACATCTAGAGTTATCGCTGCTGCTGCCATCAATCTTAAGGCTTGGAGGGCTAGCATTGCAGTAGGGTAAGAAAGTACAGTTGTGTACACTTACCATAAATGTAGATGTTAGAGTGTATTCACGGTTGCAGTCATCACCTGTGGGTTATCCCTGCTGTGGTAGCCCTAGGCCGGCCTGAATACCAGAGTCAATGTTTTTATGCGCCGGCTCCTGTTGCCTGTAGTCTGATGTCAGGTCGTCACTTAAACATCTACAACTGTACCATGTTCTTCGTGTTTCACTGTTGCAGTCATCACCTGTGGGAGGATTCCCAAAGCTGAGGTAAAGGGTGGAAGGATAGGTAGAGTCCTAAGTATGGGTCAAGAGGCCCTGATGATTTGCAAAGGCAAACCCTGCCCTAGACTTCGAAAACAGAGGTAGGTGGCAATGCTTTGTAAAGGTATGGACAGAGGTTCAGGTGGCTGCTTCCAATATGTCCCTGGTAGGTACTCCTCTGAAGAAGGCAGTGGACGTGGAGGTTGCCCTAGTGGAGTGCTTAGGGATGGGTTTCCCATGTAGTCTGTAGCAAAAATGGATACAGTGTGAACTCCATTTGGAAATGGTTTGTTTGGAGATGGGCTTCCCCTCTGCCCCTGGGGCAAAGCTTACAAGACGCTGTTTTTCCTGAATGGTTATTGCAGTCCAGACAGTATCCGAGTTGTCTGTGCACATCTAGTGAGTGTAGAATTCTTTCCCCCTTGTTTTGAGGGTTGGAAAAGAAGGTGGGAAGGTGTATGGCCTGGTTAATGGTCACATCAGATACATCCTTGGGCATAAAGGAGGTATTAGTCCTCAGGGAGACTCTGTCTGCATGGAAAATTATGAAGGGCTCGACAGCCATGAGAGCTTGAAGTTCTGAAACCCTTCTGGCTGAGGAGACAGCTAGAAGGAAGGCAGTCTTCCAGGAGAGACATTTCAATTTTGTTGAAGCGGCAGGTTCGAATGGAGGTAAGGTTAGTTTCTCTAACACATGTCAGGCCCTAGTGTGGAGTAGGTCGTCCTCTGGGAGGCCTGATATTAGAAGCCCTTCTGAGGAATTGCTTAATCAAAGGATGAGAGAAGAGGGGTGGGTCTGAATCATAACGGGCAGAGATGGCGGAGGAATTGATTTTAATAGAGGACAAGGAGAGGCCACTATTGAGTAACTCTGCTAAGTAATCCAGGATGAAAGGGATGGAAGGTTGGGAGGTATCGCCCCCTTTGGATAGTTTCCAGGAGCAGAATCTTTTCCATTTTCCTGCATAAGATTTTCTTGTGCTGGGCCTTCTGGCCTCTGTGATGATGTCCAGGACCCGTTTACTTAACAGTGACTTCGTTAGTTTTTAGCATATGAGCCATGCTGAAAGTTTGAGAGCCTGTAGATCTGGGTGCAGTACCTTCCGCCTCTCCTGGGTCAAGAGGTCTGACCTTAGGGGAACCAGCTTCAGGGGATGTAAGGTCAGACTCCGTAGTAAGGGGTACCAATGCTGTCTGGGCCAATCTGGAGCGATGAGGATGGCCTTTGGTATCTCCTCTCTTATGTTGATCAGAACCTTGGGAATAAGGGGCAGAGGAGGGTATGCGTACACAAAGAGGGAGCTCCAGGGGAAGGTTAAGGCATCCACCTTCCATGCTAGAAGGTGATACTCCCTGGTACAAAAAGTACAGTTGTGTACACTTACCATAAATGTAGATATTCCGAGTGTATTCACTGTTGCAGTCATCACATTTGGGTTATCTGCTTGCAGTAGCCCTCAGTTGGCCTGATTAACAAAGTCTTGGGTCCTGTGTCGGTTGCTGTCCCATCTTCCATGATGTCAGGTCGCCAGGGGTATAAAATATGCAGCCGATTCCATTACATCAGTTTTTCTTGCCAGAGATATCAGGTGTCCCCCCTAATGGGAAGCAATTAAATCTATAAATATACAAGGTTATACCTCCAACAAAAAAGCAAATACACCAAAAAGCTTTCGAGCATAGTAAAGCAGAGTAGAGGTATAGCCAAAAGAAGAAAGGGGGCTGGAGGGAGGGTAACCAGGACTGCAACAGTGAATACACTCGAACATCTACATTTACGGTAAGTGTACACAACTGTACTATGTTCTTTGCACTGTTGCAGTCATCACATTTGGGTAGATTTCCAAAGCTAAGGATGGGAGGAGGAATTTAGATAGCATTAGGACTAGCTATAAGGCCCTGCAATACTGCAGTGGCAAAAACAGCTCTGGATTTAGACAAAATTGGCAGATAGTAATGCTTGGTGAAAGTATTGTACTGAACTCCAGGTAGCAGCTTCTAGGATGTCCCTGGTAGGGACGCCTCTGAGAAAGGCTATAGAGGTAGATGCAGCCCTGGCTTGAGTGGGGTCTGATCCCCTGTGGGATAGGTTTTCCATGGTGCTTGTAGCAGAAATTAATGTACCGGCCTATCCATTTGGAAATGGTTTGCTTTGAAATAGCCTTCCCCTCTGCCCCTGCAGCAAATGCCACCAGCAGATGGACAGTACTAAACTTCAAAGGAAATCTGACCAAGTAGAATCTAAGTTGTCTGTGCACGTCTAAGGAGTGCAGTATCCATTCCCCTTTGTTCTGTGGGATGGGAAAGAAGGTTGGCAAATGAACGGCCTGATTAAGGGCCACACTGGATACCACCTTGGGCATGAAGAAGGGATTGGTCCTGAGGGACACCCTGTCTGCATGAAAGATGATGAAAGGCTCCACTGCCATGAGGGCCTGTAATTCAGATACCCTTCTTGCTGAAGTGATTGCTAAATGGAAAGCTGTTTTCCAAGAGAGGAATTTTAAATCCGCAGTGGCAGCTGGCTCGAAAGGAGGAAGGGTGAGTTTTTCCAATATAAAGTTAAGGTCCCAGGCTAGAGTTGGGGCTCTCCTGGGTGGTCGTAGATTTTGGGCCCCTCTGAGGAACTGCTTAAGCAGTGGATGAGAGAAGAGGGGAGGTTCTGTGTTATAATGAGCTGAAATGGCTGAAGTGTGAATTTTGATCGAGCAGAATGACGGGCCCTTGTGAAGCATCTCAGTTAAGTATTGTAAAATCTGAGGTAAACTGGGCACTGCTGTGCTCATCCCTTGAGACTGGTTCCACGCACAGAATCGTTACCATTTTTCAGCATAAGATTTTCTAGTACTAGGCCTCCTTGCCTCTAAAATGATATCCATCACTGGTTTACTGAGGGACGGTAAAGGAGAGATTAGGTAATTAGCCAGGCTGCTAGGTTCAGTGTATGAAGCGGAGGGTGCAGAATCTGGTTCTCCTGCTGAGACAATAGGGTAGGAATCTGAGGGAGGTGCCATGGGGCCAATGGTGACACACTGTGCAAGAGGGGGTACCAGTGTTGGCGTGGCCAGTCTGGTGCAATCAAAATCGTCCTTAGTTTGTCTTGTTTGATCTTTAGTAGTACTTTGGAGAGCAGAGGCAGAGGAGGAAAGGCATACACTGATAGGTTTTTCCAGCTGAAAGACAAGAGCATCCACTTTCCAAGCTTGTTTGTGGGAAGTCCTTGTGCACAATTTGTCAAACTGATAGTTCTTGGGGAAGGCAAACAGGTCTATATCTGGGCTCCCCCATTTGCTTGTCAACATGTTGAAAACCCTGGTTTCAGCTTCCACTCTTGTGGGTGCATGAGGTTTCTGCTTAGTTCGTCTGCCAGTGTATTTAGTTTTACTGGCAGGAATTGAGCTTGTAGATGCACTTGGTAGCTCAGGGCTGTGTTCCACAATGCCATGGCTAGTCTGCATAGGGGGTAAGAATGTGCACCCCCTTTTTGTTCATGTACCACATAACAGTGGTGTTGTCCGTCTTTACCATTAATTGTCCTGGAAGGATGTGGTCCTTGAAGGCTGTCAGAGCATGCTGTACAGCTAACATTTCTTTTTGATTGATATGCAAGTGCATTTGACTTTGGTTCCATTTGCCCTGAATGCACTTCCCTGCCAGATGAGCCCCCCATGCATTATCTGATGCGTCTGTTGTTAGGGTTTGGGTGGCAGGGGGTGGTGTGAATGGTAGTCCCTTGCTTTAGTGGCAGGCCTCTGCCCACCAAAGAAACTCTAGACGTAGGCAAGGTATGATCGGAATCATTTCTTCTAGATCCTGAGAATGTTGACACCATAGGCTTTTTAGATACCATTGTAGTTTCCTCATATGCAGTCATGCATATGGAATCAAAAGAATGCAGGAGGCCATGAACCCCAAGGCTTGTAGTATTCGCTTTGCAGATAGTAAGGTTTTTGTGGCCACTTGTTTGAAGTAGGTTGTCAAATGAATGTTTCTCTGGCGTGAAGAAAGCCATCTGGGAAGTTGTATTCAAGCTTCCTCCCTGGAATATGACTTGTTGACAGGGTACTAGGTGTGATTTATTTTCGTTTATGGTGTACCCCAGACAAGTTAGAACCCTTTTTACAAAGATCAGATGATTCAAAAGTATATCCTGGCTTTCTGCCTGAATTAGACAATCGTACAGGTATGGGTATATTTGAATATTTCTTTGCCTGCAAAATGCAATGACTGGGCCTAGGCACTTTGTGAATACCCTGGGTGTAGGCATCTTTTCCTAGCATAGGAAGCAACTGGTTAAGAGTCAGCATCCTGAATTTTGGAATCACCAAAAAGGTGTTTAGAGTAGACAGGGCCAGAATAGGACGCCATGAATAGTCTTTTCTGGGTACCAGGAAAAGTCTTGAGTAGAAACCCTGTCCTTTTTCTTCTTCTGGTACAGTTTGAATAGCCATTATGTTTAAAAGAGAAAGTATTTACTTTTGAGCCTCTGCCCACTGATTTGGGGGTAGATCTGGCCAACCTCTTGGCGTTGGCAATGTGTGGAAGTGAAATCTGTATCCTTGGGACACTACATTTAAAAAACATTTGTCCTGGGTAATGAGTTCCCAGTTTTTGGCCTGCAGGCCAATCTTTCCCCCTAAAGGAGCATTCAGTTGAGAAGTGCTTGGAAGTTTTAAAATCAAGTCATTGAGACAGTTTTCCATAGGGGGGAGTCTTACTACTCCCAGATTTAGATGCGGAAGCCCCCCACTGCTTAGTCTTGTGCGTAACCTGGGACTGAAACCTGGGATTTCTGCTGTGTCTAGGTTTGGATTGAGAAGGCCCGGAAGGAGCCGAAAAGGACCAATTCTTAGAGGGTCAATGCCTACTAAATCTTGGAGGCTGAACTTGTAAGAAATCTTTAGCAGTTTGCATAGATTTAGCTTCATCTTCCATCTTTTTAAGAACTTCCTCAGCTTTGTTGCCAAACAGGCGGTCCTGATTTAAGGGAGCATCCAACAGTTTAGCTTTAACATGATCAGGTAAAGATTACTCCTTAAGCCAAGCATGCCTTCTGAGTACAGACCATGTGACAGCAGCCCTGCAAGAGGCCTCTAAACAATCAAACCCACATTGCAAAGTATGTTTTCCAACCTGTTCAGCAGAATGCATTAAATCCTGTAATTCCTTATTTTCAGCACAGTCAGGAATCATCATTTGCTGTTTAAGCAATCCAGTAATATGTTGTTGATACTTTAACATATGAAACTGACAGTTTAAGGCCCTAATGTCCAAGGTTGCAGAAGTGTAAACCTTCTTTCCCCATCTATCCAGCGCAAGGGGGTCTCTATCAGAAGGGGTAGGGGTTTTGGCAGTAGAGACCTTAATGCCCTTGGGTCCCTGTGAAACAGTCTCTGGATCTGCAATAGGATTTTTAAAAAGGAACTTGTGAGAATCAGGAACCCTGTAATAATCGGTCAGGTTTTCTGGGAGCAGGAGGCAAAGAATCAGGGGCCAAACTAGATTCCAAAAAGGCATCATCAACAATGTCTAGTACAGGAGGTATGTCTAAAGGCCTATGCTGAGGCAAGAGTAAGAAATCCCTAAGCCTTTTTTTTTCGAATCAGAAAAATCCTGGCTTTCCCAGTGGAAATGCAAGGTTTCACCAAAAGAAAAATCCTCTGGAGGGGAAGCAGAGGGAATAGATTCCTCTGCATCATAATCCTCATAAGCAGATCAGGGTAAATCCAGATCATCAGAAGAATCAGAAAAATCAGAATCCTGGTCAGAAGATTAACCATTTCAGTCCTAGGTCTCTTAGAAGAGGATGGCTGGCTTCCCCTGATTAAAGTTATAAGATCTTCAGCCATTCTTATCATTTGTTTTTTAGGCATAGAGACCTGAGCATGCGGTCTGGGAGTCGGTTTTCTAGGCATGGTTCGAGGTTTAGACCTTAAAGAAGAAGGAGGCGTCGGTTTAATATGCAAGTCCATAAGCCTGAATACACCCTCAGAAGCCAGTGCTTGCACAGCAGCTCCTGACCCATCCAAGGTAGAGACATCAGGAGGTTCCGCAGTTGAAGCATCTCTTGGCATACTGGACTCCAAATGGGTCTCAGTAGAGGCCTGCGAATCAGAAGTAGCAGGTATCAGGGGCTGCAAAAGCGCCTCACTGAGTACCGGCCAACTGGCGACTGGCTTAGGAGAAGTGTTGTCGGCAGCTTTGGACCTAGGCAGCCTGTCTCTGTTTTTATCTTTGCGTTTTTTCGGAATTCTGGTCGTCAGATGGCTTACCAACGACATTTCTGGATAACTGAACCGAGAATCGAAATATTTAGAGGCGAAAATATACCGACAACGGATAGCCCACTGATGAAATAAAGCACAAAACCAACAGCAAAGTACGTTGTGGTCAGGGCCTAGGCAAGGAATGCAGTAAAAATGAAAATCTTTGTGAGGTATTTGCTTTCTACAAGAAATGCAATTATTAACTTTTACTGACAATGGTAAGGAGCAAGAAAAAGTTTCCCCAACGGGATACTTAGCTTTAGTTGAAGACGTCGGTTCTGAAACTCGAAAACGAAAATTTCAGGAGTCGGCCGACCGGCACATGCAAAAGTACAGTTTTGTACCTACCATAAATGTAGATATTCGAGTGCTAATACAGCTGCAGTCATAACAGATGGGTTCTCCTGCCGTCAGGCGGGTCCTCGGTCGGCCGAATTCCAAAGTCTAGGTCCGGTGTCGGTTGTCGTCACTTCTTCCCTGACGTCAGTGCGACAGGGGTATAAAAGAACCAGCCGATGCCATTTTCTTCAGTTTTTCTTGCCCCAGATGTCAGGTGCCCCCAGAAGGAAGGCAATGCATAAAATTAGGTAATAATGCAATGCAATATAATCAAAAAACAGTAGTTGCAAGCAAATACACCATAAAAGAATACCCCTAGAGGGGAAGGAGGGAGGGGAAACCTGGACTGCAGCTGTATTAGCACTCGAACATCTACATTTATGGTAGGTACAAAACTGTACTATGTTCATCGTGCATACAGCTGCAGTCATAACAGATGGGTAGAATCCCAAAGCTAAGAAAGGGGTGGTAGGCACTAGGTGTAACTAGGAGGAGCCAAAATGCCCTGCAAGACTGCAGTGGCAACGCCTGCTCTAGATTTGGAGTATAATGGTAGGTTGTAGTGCTTGGAGAAGGTATGCACAGAACTCCAAGTGGCTGCTTCCAAAATATCCTTGGTAGGAACTCCTCTGAGGAAGGCTGCAGAGGTGGCTGTGGCCCTGGTAGAATGAGTTCTAATGCCTGTAGGTACAGTTTTGCCATGAAAGGAATAGCAAAAGCGCATGCAGTGGGCTATCCATTTTGAAATTGTCTGTTTGGAAATTGGCTTTCCTTGAGCTCCTACTGCATAGGCCACAAAGAGCTGCTCTGATTTTCTGAAAGGCTTTGTTCTGTCCAAATAATAACGCAGTTGTCTGTGGATGTCCAAGGAATGTAGTAATCTCTCCCCCCTTTGTTTTGAGGATTAGGATAAAAAGTAGGTAAATGTATGGCCTGATTTAAAGCTACCCTGGATACCACTTTAGGCATAAAGGACGGGTTGGTTCGTAAGGAAACTCTGTCCTGATGGAAGATAAAAGGCTGGACCATCATGAGAGGCTGTAATTCTGAAACTCTACGAGCTGAGGTGATGGCCAGAAGGAAAGCTGTTTTCCAGGACAAATATTGCAAATCTGATGAAGCAGCTGGCTCAAAAGGAGGCAGGGTCAGTTTTTCCAGAATGAAATTAAGATCCCAAGCAGGTATTGGTTGTTTCCTTGGAGGTCTTAAATTCTTAGCCCCTCTGAGGAACTGTCTTAAGAGAGGGTGAGAGAATAAAGGTGGATCAATGTTGTATTCTGCAGAAATGGCTGAGGCATGGATTTTGATGGAGGAGAAAGTCAGTCCACTGCTTAGCAGTTCAGTCAAATATTGTAGTATTTGAGGTAAATTCAGTTTTCCAGGGTCCTGGCCCTTTTTCTCATTCCAGACACAAAAACGTTTCCATTTTGCGGAGTAAGCTTTTCAAGTTGATGGCCTTCCTGCACCTCCTTGGAGAGTTGGGCCTGCTGTGATGCTAAGGAATCTTCCATGCGGCTAGATTGAGTGTTTTTAGCTGACTGTGAAGAGTTTTGAAGCTGTGTTGAGTCAGAAGAAGACACATTAGAGGCAGGGTCCATGGTGGGGAATGTGTCAGGCTCCTCAGGAGTGGGTACCAGTGTTGCCTTGGCCAGTCCTGAGCAATGAGGATCATCTTTGGTCTGTCTGCTCTGGTCTTCAATAGAACTTTGGGCAGCAGAGGAAGAGGTGGGAAGGCATAAACTGTCATTGATGTCCAGCTGAAAGAGAGAGCGTCCACTCTCCAGGCCTTTGGATGGAAGATCCTTGAGCAGAATTTTGTCAATTGATGATTTTTGTGGGAGGCAAATAGATCTATGTCTGGCCTTCCCCATTCTTGGATTATTTCTGTAAAAACTTTTGGATGCATCTTCCATTCGTGTGGATCTGTCATATTCCTGCATAGGTTGTCTGCCAGCGTGTTTTCCTTGCCTGGCAAGTACTGTGCTTGTAGTTCCATTTGTAAGTCCATGGCCATGTTCCAAAGTGACATGGCCAGTCTGCATAGGGGGTAAGAATGTGTTCCTCCCTGCTTATGTACCACATAACTGTGGTGTTGTCCGTTCTCATCAATAGTTGACCTGGTTGTAGAAAGTTCTTGAAAGCTATAATAGCATTTATTACTGCTAGCATTTCTTTTTGATTGATGTGAAGGTGCTTTTCTTTTTGGGACCATTTGCCCTGAATGCACTGATCTGTCATGTGCGCCCCCCAGGCGTAGTCCGAGGCGTCTGTTGTGATGACTTGTTTGCTTGAGGCTTGCTGAAAGGAAGACCTGTGTTTGTTTGACATGCTTGAGCCCACCACATAAATTCCTTTTGCAGAGATGGAATTAGTGGTATTATTGTTTCCAAACTGTGGCTGTGTTGAGACCATATGTTTTTCAGGTACCATTGTAGTTTCCTCATATGCAGCTTTGCACATGGGATTAGTAAGATGCAAGATGCCATGAATCCCAGAGCCTGCAGGAATTTCCTTGCAGTAAGCCTGGTGCAATTTGCTAGTGTTCTGAAGTATTGAATTAGTTGCCCCTGCTTCTCTGGCGTGAGGTAGGCCTTCTGGGTGTTTGTGTCCAAGTTGGCACCCAGGAAAATTATCTTCCGAGAGGGTATTAGCCTTGATTTCTTTTTGTTGACTGTGTATCCCAGAGAGTTCAATAACATTATTACATAAGCCAGATGTTTCAGAAGAATGTGTTTGCTGTCCGCTTGGATCAGGCAGTCGTCCAAATAGGGATATATTTGTATCCCTTGAAGTCTGCAGTAAGCAATTACTGATGCCAGGCATTTCGTGAATACTCTGGGCGCAGTAGATAAGCCAAAGGGCAATGCAGAGAATTGATAATGAGTTGAACCTGCAAGAAATCTGAGGTATCTTCTGCAATTTTGTCTGATTGGGACATGCAGGTATGCCTCCTTGAGGTCCAATGTTACCAGCCAAGACTCCTTGCCCAGCATGGGAAGAAGCTGCTGTAGAGTGAGCATCTTGAATTTTGGTACGAGTAGAAATGTGTTTAGGATGGATAGATCCAAAATAGGTCTCCAATCTTTTCCCTTCCTTGGTACCAGAAATAGCCTGGAATAAAACCCTTGACCTTGTTCGTGCGTAGGTACCTCTTGAATAGCTTTCATGTTTATGAGATCTGTAATTTGCCTTTGTGCCTCTGCCCTTTGATTGTGTGGCAGGTTTGGCATGCCTCTCATTTTTGGAAGGGTGTGAAAATGGAATTTGAAGCCTCTGTTTATAATGTCCAGGATCCATTTGTCCTTTGTGACAATATGCCAATTTTTTGAAAATAATGCCAGCTTTCCTCCCAAGGTGGGTGCCATTTGAGACCTGGTTGGCATGCAAAGGGGAAAGTCATTGGGTTTGCTTTCTGATAGATTGCGAGTTGTCCTCACCACCTCTTTGTGTAGGAGCTTGCCATTGTCTGCCTCTACGATCCTTGGGATTGTCCTCTGCCCCTCTTGCGCCTGTATCTGCCTCTTTGGGGTATGTCTGTGGCAGGAAAGGACCAGTTTTTGGAAGGCCAATTTCTACTAAAACGTGGGGGTTGAACTTTTTCACAGTTTGCATTGATTTAGCCTTTTCCTCCATTTTCCTTAATACCTCCTCAGCATTAGCACCAAATAGTACATCCTTTTGAAGAGGGGCGTCTAGTAATTTAGCTTTGACATGATCAGGCAAGGCTTGTTCCTTGAGCCAGGCATGCCTACGTATGACTGATCCTGTAACAGCAGCTCTGCAGGAGGCCTCTAGAGCATCAAAACCACATTGTAAGGTATGCTTACCCACTTGTTCTGCACTATGCATCAAATCCTGCAACTCCTTCAAGTCTGGTTGTTCAGGTTGTGACATTTTACTTTTCAATTGTGATAACAAAAACTGTTGGTATTTTAGCATATGAAACTGACAGTTTAAGGCCCTCATGGATAAGGTAGCCGAGGTATATACCTTTTTTCCCCACCTTTCTAAGGATCTGGAATCTCTCTCGGAAGGCAATGGATTTTTAGCAATGGAGGCCTTAACTCCCTTGGGGCCCTGTGAGATGGTTTCTGGGTCAGCAGCATGGCTCTTGTATAGAAATTGGTGTGAGTCAGGGACCCTGTAGTACCTGTCAGGCTTAACTGGAGCTGGAGGTAAAGAGTCCGGGTTAAGGCAGGCCTCCGAGTAAACATCATCTAGGATGTCCAAGACAGGAGGTATAGCCAGAGGCCTGTGCTGAGGAAGCAAGAGAAATTCCCCGAGCCTTTTCTTGGAATCAGAATAATCCTGGCCTTCCCAGTGGAAGTGTTCCCTTAAGGTATGCAAAGTTTCCCCATATGAGTAATCCTCAGGGGGGATACAGAAGGGATGGACTCCTCCGCATCAGAGTCTTCAAAAGGGGAGTAAGAATGTTCCTGATCATCAGAGTGCTCTGAAATAATGGAGCCCTGATCAGAGGAGGGGGAATCTTCCTCCACTCTAGGCCTTTTGTCCGGAACGGGCTGAGAACCTCTGATAAGAGTAATTAAATCCTCAGCCATTTTAAGCATCTGTTTCTTAGGCATGGGGCCTGGAGATGGGCCCTGTGTAGCTGGTCTCAGAGTGCATGGTTGCTTTAGACTTAGTGAAAGCCTTGATAGAGAAAGAAGAGGAAGGTCTGAAGACACCTTGAGTGGAGGTGGACCTGTCCACATTCTGAGTTTCAACGCCAACAGTGGCTTTGGTATCTGTAGTCGGGGTGTGGGCCAAGGAGCCTGCGACCTCGGGTACAGGAGAGACAGTCAAAGACAGGCCGTCGGTAGGCAGGGGCTGCGTAGGTGCCTCACTGAGAACCGGACCACGTGTAGCCGGCTTTGGCGTGGTGTCGGTAGAGGCCGCGGATCTCGCGTGTCGGTGAAATGGCAATTATCCCTGGATGCCACTAGGTTTCCAGGTATAAATGAAATGGTGAATTTAACTTGCGTTTTAAAAATGAATCACATTTTGGGGTAATATGCTATTTTAAGTATTTTTTACATCACATATATTCATATAATGTTAATTTATAATATTTTAAGACATTTTGTAAATGGTTTCATTTTTTTAATGGTTGCCACCTTTTGTTTAAAAATGTATACATCAAATGGTTAGATGAATGGTCTTTTATAAGAAAAATTGATTGATATAATATTTAATAGGCATTAATTAATGTTAGTGTTAATTGATGGTTGTATCTGAATACTGGGTAGATGGAATGAATTTGTTCTAAATAAGTCCCTAAGAAAGGGATGAAAGCGCTTAACTGTTGATTAAAGTTGTATATTAATTAATTTCAATAAAGTAGTGTTGTTCGAGTGAACCTGGCTGCTCGTCCTCCCTTTGGTTACTTGGTTTGTCGACAATTATAAGGTGTTCAGTTTGGATAGATCCAGGATGGGGCGCCAAGTGCCCTCTTTTCTGGGAACAAGGAATTGTCTGGAGTAAAAACCTTTTCCTGTTTGATCCGGAGGGACAGGTTCTACTGCCCCTTGGGATATGTGTTTTTACCTGTTTTAATGCCTCTGCCCACTGGTTTGGGGGGAGGTCTGGGTACCCTCTTGGAACTGGGAATTCACTGAAGGAGAATCTGTATCCCTGAGAAAGGATTTTTAATACCAAATGATCCTTGGTTATAGAGACCCAACTGTCCTTGAAGAGGGTGAGCCTTCCTCCTAGTTTTAGATGAGTGAATGGAGGGGGGAGGGGAAGTCATTGTGAGTGCTTACCATAGAAGCTTGGCTTAGAACTCCCTGCCTTAGAGATGGAAGTGGTCCATTGTTTGCTGCCTGGATGCCCTGTCCCTGCGGGGCTTACTTTGGCCCTGTCTGCTAGGTGCAGGGAAGGTCCAGTGCTTAGAGGGGAAATTCCTGCTGAATCTGGCCAGTTGAACTTGAAAGAAATCTTTTACTGTTTGCACAGATTTTACTTTGTCTTCCATCTTTTTAAGCACCTCTTCTGCGTTTTCCCCAAACAGGCATTCCTTATTTAGGGGTGCATCAATAAGTTTAGACTTGACATGAACAGGGAGAGGTTGTTCCTTTAGCCATGCATGTCTTCTATAACAAATCCTGTCACTGCTGCCCTGCTAGAGGCTTTTAAGGTGTCATATCCACATTGTAATGAGTGCTTGGCCACTTGACAAGCAGTGTGTAGTAATTCTGCCAGCCCTTTTGAGTTGGTACCATCAGGAGAGGTAGCAATCTTCTGTTTAAATTATTCCAAAGTGTGTTGTTGATATTTTAACATATGGAAAGTACAGTTTTGTACCTACCATAAATGTAGATGTCCGAACTGGATAGCATCTGCAGTCATAACAACTGGGTTGTCCTGTCGTCAGGCAGCCCTTCAGTCGGCCGGATTCCAAAGTCCGGGTCCGGCTTCGGCTGATGTCGCACTTCACCCGACGTCATCTCTGTTGGTCTTCGGGTATAAAGGCATCAGCCGACGCCATTTTCCTCAGTGTTTCTTGCCCCAGATGCCAGAAGCCCTCTTGAAGGCTAAAATTTGGATAGATGCCAATGTTTCCAAAAAGATAGAGGTAAACACAAAAATAAGCATGTATGTACATATATACAAACAAATACACCATAAAAGACTCCCCCCCACCAGCTAGCTATTAGGAGAGTAAACACCCTTGGAGTACCACAGAGGGGAAGGAGGGAGGGTAATCCTGACTGCAGATGCTATCCAGTTCGGACATCTACATTTATGGTAGGTACAAAACTGTACTATGTCCTTCATGGATGCATCTGCAGTCATAACAACTGGGTAGAATACCATAGCCAACTAGGGGAGGAGGATAAAACTAGATTATGGTGTGTTTAGGATCCCTTGCAGTACAGCAGTGGCAAACCCTGCTCGGGATCTGGAGAATAGAGGCAAATTATAATGCTTGGCAAATGTATGCACGGAGGTCCAAGTAGCCGCCTCAATAATGTCTTTGGTTGCCACTCCTCGTAAGAAGGCTGTGGTAGTGGCTGTTGCCCTTGTAGAATGAGGCCTTATGTTCTGTGGAATTGGTTTTCCATGGAAGGAGTAACAGAATCGTATACAATTTCCTATCCATTTGGAGATTGTCTGTTTGGAAATAGCTTTTCCTTCCCTTCCTGTTGCATAGGCTACAATAAGTTGGTCAGTCTTTCTGCTATTTTTGTTCTGTCCAAGTAGTAGCGTAGCTGTCTATGTACATCCAAGGTATGCAGTATTCTTTCCCTCTGTTTTGTGGGTTGGGAAAGAAGGTAGGTAGGTGGATTGCCTGGTTTAAAGACACTCTGGATACCACCTTAGGCATAAATGTAGGATTAGTCCTCATGGACACTCTATCTTGGTGGAAGATTAGGAAGGGTTGCACTGCCATTAAGGCCTGTAGTTCTGAAACCCTCCTTGCTGAAGTAATTGCCAGTAGGAAAGCAGTTTTCCATGACAGGTGTTGTAGGTCTGCTGTTGCTGCTGGTTCAAAGGGTGATAGTGTCAACTTTTCTAGCACAAAGTTTAAGTCCCAAGCTGGTAATGGTGGTTTCCTTGGAGGTTTTACATTCTTGATTCCTCTGAGGAACTGCCTGAGCAAAGGGTGCGAAAAAAACGGGTGGATCAAAGCTGTATTCTGCTGAAATAGCTGATGCATGTATCTTGATGGAGGAGTAGGACAGGCCTGAATGAAGAAGTTCGGCCAGGTACTCCAGAATGTTAGGCATATCTATGTTTGACACATCTTTTCCTCTTTCAGTACTCCAAATGACAAACCTTTTCCATTTTCCAGCATAGTTCCTTCTTGTTGAAGGTCTGCGTGCTTCAAGAATAATGTCTTTAACTCTTTGGGAAAGTTCTGGATTAGCTGCTGCTATGTGATGTTCCATGCAGCCAGTTGCAACGTTTTAAGGTTTGGATGTATGATGCTGTAGTTGTTCTGAGTTAACATCAAAGGCATCAGGGTATTGGCCACATATTGTTCCGAGACATGCTCCTCAGCAGTGGGTACCAGTGTTGTCTTGGCCAGTTTGGAGCTATCAGGATTATCCTTGGACGTTCTTCCTTGATTTTTAGTAGTACTTTGTGTATCAAGGGAAGAGGTGGGAATGCATATGCTGTTAGGCCTTTCCAGCTGAAGGAGAGCGAATCCACCTTCCATGCTAGTGGGTGGAATGTCCTTGTGCAGAATTTTTTGAGCTGGTGATTGAGAGGTGATGCGAATAGATCTATCTGAGGCATTCCCCATTTCTTTGAGATGGTCTTGAAGATGTCCGGTGCAGCTTCCATTCGTGGGCATCTGATGTGGTTCTGCTTAGTATGTCTGCTAGAGTATTTTCTTTTCCGGTACAAACATTGCCTGTAACTGGATGTTGTAGCTGAGTGCCAGGGTCCACAGCTCCAAAGTCATTCTGCATAGGGGGTATGAATGAGTGCCTCCCTGTTTGTTGATGTACCACATGACTGTGGTGTTGTCTGTCCTTATCATCAACTGGCCCTCTTGGAGAAATGGTCTGAACTCTTGTATTGCCAGTTTTACTGCCAGCATTTCTTTTAGGTTGATGTGCAGGTGAAGTTGATCCTGTGTCCACAATCCTTGCACGCATTTGTCCAGCATGTGGGCCCCCCATCCTAGGTCTGAAGCGTCTGTTGTGATGGTCTGGCTTGCTTGACATCTGAAAGGGTAGCCCTGGATTTGACTGGCATGCCTGAGCCCACCATAGGAACTCCTGTTTTAAGCATGGAATTAGTGGGATTTCTGTTTCTAGGCTGTGCCTGTGTTGGGACCATAAATTCTTTAGGTACCACTGTAGTTTTCTCATATGTAGTCTGGCAAGTGGGACCAAGATTATGCATGATGCCATGAAGCCCAAGGCCTGTAGTACTTTTCTTGCTGTTAACTTGTTCAGTTTTGTTAGAGCCAAGAAGTAAAGAGGGAGTTCTTTTGTTTTTCTGTAGTTAGGAATGCCATTTGCTTTACTGTGTCCAATTCGCCCAAGAATGTCCTTGTTTGGGATGGTATCAGCCTTGACTTTTGTAAATTGACTGTGTATCCCAGTGCTTGTAGCAAGTAAATGACCCTTTGTAAATCTGTTGTCAGCTTGCTTTTGTTGTCCCCTTGTAGCAGGCAGTCGTCCAGGTATGGGTAAATTTGAATTCCTGTAGTCTGCAATGGCGATTACTGATGCCAGGCATTTTGTGAATACTCTGGGCAGTAGATAAGCCAAAGGGCAATGCTGAGAATTGATAGTGCTCTGATCCTGCAAGAAATCTGAGGTATCTTCTGCAGATTGGTCGAATGGGGACGTGCAGGTATGCCTCCTTGAGATCTAGAGTTACCAGCCAACACTCCTTGCCCAGCATGGGAAGAAGTTGCTGTAGGGTCAGCATTTTGAATTTTGGGACAATGATGTATGTATTTAAGGTGGACAGGTCGAGAATTGGTCTCCAACTTATTCCTTTCTTGGCACTAGGAATAGTCTGGAGTAGAACCCTTTCCTTGCTCTGCTGTTGGCACTCTTTCCACAGCTCTCATGTTTGCTAACTGCATTATCTGTTGTAGAGCCTCTGTTTTTTGATTTGGAGGTAGATTTGGCATTCCTCTTTTGACTGGCAAAGTGTGGAAGTGGAACCGGTAACCTTGATCTATGGTTTGTAAAATCCACTTGTCTTTTGTTATATAGTGCCAGTTCTTTGAAAATAAGGTTAACTTTCCGCCTAGAGGTGCTGCTATTTGTTCCCTGGTAGGCGGATGTAGGGTTAAGTCACTGTGGCTGTGTTGATGTAGTGGCAGTGGTTGTGTCTGTCCCTCTGTTGTTGCCTTGCCACTGTCGTCCTCTGTAGGCACCTCCTCTGGATTGGTTTCTGCCTCTGGAACGTCTATTCCTGCCCCTTTGAGATCTTGTGGAGTCAGGAAAGGACCAATTTTGGCAGGCCAGTTCCTGCTAAACCTTGGGGTTGAACCTGCAAGAAATCTTTAACCGTTTGAACAGATTTTGCCTTTTCTTCCATTTTCTTCATAACCTGCTGGGCAGGTGTACCAAACAAACTTGTCTTATCCATAGGAGCATCTAGCAACTTAGCTTTAACATGATCGGTAAAGCTTGCTCCTTTAGCCATGCATGCCTTCTTATCACTGTGCCAGTCATGGCTGATCTAAATGAAGCCTCCAGTGCATCATAGCCACATTTTAAGGAATGGTTACTAACCTGTTTTATGTTATTTACCATTTCTAATACATATTTCTTATCAAGAGATTCATCAGTGGTTAGCTTTTTGGTTAACTGATCAAGCATAAACTCTTGGTATTGTATCATGTGAAACTGACAGTTTAAAGCTCTAGCTGAGAGAGTAGCTGAAGTGTAAACCTTTTTGCCCCATCTGTCTAATGACCTTGCTTCCCTTTCAGAAGGAATAGGGTTTTTAGCTATGGTCGCGGCTACTGCCTTGGGACCCTAGGATATAGTTTCGGGGTCTGCAAGTGGGGCCTTGTAAAGGTGGTGATGAGTGTCTGGTACCCTGTAAAACCTGTCTGGTTTGGCAGGGGCTGGAGGTAAAGAATCTGGTGCGGAGCAGACATCATTGAAAGTATCATCCACCACAGAGAGAACAGGAGGTATAGCTAAGGGCCTGTGCTGTGGAAGGTGCAGAAAGGTCCTAAGTCTTTTTCTGGAGTCTGAAAAATCCTGTTGCTGCCATTGGAACTGCTCTCGCATGGCATGCAAGGTTTCCCCAAAGGAGAATTCTTCTGGTGGGGAAGCAGCTGGAATGGATTCTTCAGCATCAGAGTCTTCAAAATTGGAGAAAGGAGCCTCTGGCTGGTCAGTTATGTCTGATTCATCGGCAGAATCATCAGAGGACACTGGCTCAGGGGGCTCTGCCCTAGGTCTCTTCTCTGGGGGCTGAGAGGCCCTGTCTGGGTGAGATTGAGATCCTCTAATTAATGAAATTAAATCTTCTGCCAGAGTAAGCATTTGAGAACTAGAAGAGGGCCTGGTTGTAGGGGGTTTAACAGGCACTGTTTTAGTAGTCTTGGCTGCTTTAGCCCTGGCGAAGGCCTTAATGGACATGGCTGCTGGAGGCCTAGCAGCACCACGTGCTGGGGTAGAGACATCCAAGGGAATGGTGTCTGATAAGTCAGTGGCAACCACCGTAGTGGGTAAAATTTCTGAGGCCGATTCAAGAGTGGTAGCAGGGGCCTCAGTTGTAGAGATAGATTCAGCTGTACTTTGATCAGTTTTCTCGGTTTCGCGAAACCGAGACACTGCGTTTGCTTAGCCATGGTTTCGGCCGAAACCGCGACCGCGAGTGTCGGTCTTTATCTTTGCGTTTTGGCAGATTGGGTAGTCGGAGGGTCCGACGGCATAATGTACGCAAAATCAGAACCGAAAAACTGTTCTGCAAACTCAGACCGATGCCTAAGCGTGTCGGTTGAAAGAAGCACAGGCCGAACAGGCTGCTACGTCGTGGGCTGGGCCTAAACAAGGCAGGCAATAAGAGTGGAAATCTTTATGAGGTATTTGTTTCCCACAGGTTAAACAATTATTAACTTTTCTGACATCGGCTGAGGCAAGAAAGAGTCCCCAACGGGGTACTTAGCTTTAGAAGTCTTCGAAGTAGTATTCGGTAGAAGTAATCTCTGGATCCGACCGATCGGCACTTGAACAGCTTCTGCTTCGGCCACGCGGCAAGAAAGACTGAGGAAAATGGCGTCGGCTGATGCCTTTATACCCGAAGACCAACAGAGATGACGTCGGGTGAAGTGCGACATCAGCCGAAGCCGGACCCGGACTTTGGAATCCGGCCGACTGAAGGGCTGCCTGACGACAGGACAACCCAGTTGTTATGACTGCAGATGCATCCATGAAGGACATCTGACAATTGAGTGCTCTAATAACTAAGGTTGCAGAGGTGTATACTTTCTTACCCCATCTGTCCAGAGCTCTGGAGTCTTTGTCAGAAGAAAGAGGATTCTTGGCAGAACTATTCTTAGCTCCTTTGGGTCCCTGTGTAATGACCTCAGGGTCTGCAGCAGGGTTCCTATATAGGTATTTGTGAGAATCTGGTACTTTGTAGTACCTGTCGGGTTTAGCTGGAGCAGGAGGCAGGGCATCAGGGGTTAAACTCGACTGAAGGAAAACATCATCCACCACTTCTAGAATAGGTGGGATGGCCTGGGGTCTGTGCTGGGGCAGGTCCAGAAACTCTCCAAGTCGCTTCTTTGACTGTGAGTAGTCCTGAAATTCCCATTAAAAATGTTTCTTGAGGGAGTGAAGGGTTTCCCTGAAGGAGAGGTCCTCTGCAGGGGAGGCAGAGGGGATGGATTCCTCTGCATCTGAATCCTTAAGGGCTGCTGTGTTCCTCTTCAAGGGCAGAATAATCAGATTCCTTAGACTCTTCGCCTGTCAATTTCTGGAGAAGGAAGCCTTTTTCTTTTTGGAGTGGGGGCTTGAGTACCTCGGATAAGGGAGATGATATCCTCTGCCATTTTAAGCATTTGGGCTTGGTGTGGGGGAGCAGCAGCAAGATGATGGCTAGAAGCAGATTTTCTAGGAGTGGCCTGGCTTCAAGGCCTGAGAGATCTGTCAGTCTCTGAGAAATGGTAGTCAGAAGAGAAGACATAGTTTTTTGTCTAGAATCGGTAGTGCGAACAGCCTCCTCGGAATCCGGTGCCTGCATCGCGGCTCTGGACCCAACCGAGGCAAAGACAGCCAAAGGCTTGGAAGACCAAGTGGATTTCTGCAGCATACCGGACTCTGAAAGGGTATCGGCAGAGGCCTGCGTAGAAAATGAGTTGGGCATCAGGGGCTGCAAAAGCGGCTCACTGAATTTCGGAGAACTGATGACTTGCTTACCAGTAGCGTCGTCGGAAGTCTTAGCCTTGTGTGGCCTGTCTCTATCTTTATGTTTTTTGGAATGTCGGCGGATTGCTGGCTAACGGACGCCATATTGGAATTCGAAGATGGAATATTGAAATAAGTGTCTACAAAAAGAGCTCTACGGTGAATGGTTCTTGCATTAAAGAGGGCACAGAACCGGCAATGAGGGACATTGTGGTTTGGGCCTAAACAAGTGATGCAGTAAGAATGAAAGTCTCGGTGTGGGATCTGCTTTCCACAGGCGAGACAATTGTTAACTTTTTCGGACATCGGTTAGAGCAAGAAAAAAGGGTCCCCAACGAGGTACTTCGCTTTAGATGTTTTCTGCTGAAATTAGATTTCTGGTAGCAACTTACTGGCAATCGTGCGGACTGCTTCTGTTACGGGCTCCAAGGCAAGAAAGACTGATGAAATGACATCAGCTGCCTTGCTTTATAGTACTAACGGCCTGACGTCAGACTACAGGCGACAGCAGCCAGAGCACAAAAACACTGACTCTGGTATTCAGGCCGTCCGAGGGCTACCACAGCAGGGATAACCCACAGGTGATGACTGCAACAGTGAAACATGAAGAACATTGGGAGATAATTTTCTGATCAGTAACCTGATCGTATGAACTCATTAGAGGAAGTGAAGCTATCTAGCTGACTTTGTCTAGACAAGCACCTATGAACTCCAAATGTGAATAGGCATAAGTTGTGATTTGGTGTAACTGACTGTAATGTCCAGCTGATAACATAACTGGAGCAAGTAATTTCTTGCTTGAATCAGTAGATGCCTGGATGGGGTGGTCAGAAGCCTGTCATCTGGGCAAGGAAACACACATAGCCCCAGCAGTCTCAGTTGAGCCACTACCACTGCCACGCATTTGATGAACACCCTAGAGGCTGTGGTTAGGCCAAAGGGCAGTGCTCTGAATTGGTAATTAGTGGCTCTCAGACAGAAGTGCAGATATCCTCTGGAGTGCCAGTTCATTCAGATATGATAGTACACATCCTGGAGATCTATCAAGCACATCCAATCAATCTTTCGCAGTAGAGGCAAAATGAACTGAACTGTGACCCTCAGGAACTTTGAGTATTTTACATAAGTTCATAGGTGTTTACTAGGCTAATGGCCCTGGAGCCTTTACAAGCCTAGCCCACTGGATTACCCTAGTATCATGCCACCAGACCTTACTTCCCAGTGCCTCTGTCAAGTAGAGCCAATGGAGTGATCCCTGGGGTGAATTTTATATTTCCCATCCACTCATCAAGATTTCTCTTGAAGAGGGCCAGTGAGGCATTCCGGTTGACATGTATGGGAAGTCTATTCCATAGCATGGGCAGTCTGTGGGTTATGAACCTGTCCCCTCCAGCTTGTTCTGTTTGTGGTAATGAGGTTGAGGTCTCTGGAGCATAGAGTGCAGAGGGATTGGGGTTTCTTTAGATGTAGCATTTCTAACAGTGCTGGGTCAGACATGGCTTTGTAAGTCAAGCACAGATCGCCTCTAAGTAGGCGATATGAGACAGAGAATGGTTGAAGTTTTTTCAGTCTATCCATATAGGACAAGTGTTAGGTATTTTTGTGGCCTCTCCAGTTGTAGGTGTCTAGTGAGGTACATGCCAAATGGGGCATTGTACTCTATGACTGGCCCAATAAGGGAAGAGAAGAGGGAGACAATGACCTCTTTCTTCCTGGATGCAAAACCCTTAGTAATGAGATGTGCCACACAAAAGGACTTTCTGACCAAAGTGGCAATGTGGTGGTCAAAAGAGAGGATGCTGTCAACCTGTGTTTCCAGATCTCTTATGATGCCTTCTGCGTTCAGTGGACTACCATCGATGTGGTAATTCATGGGACCGGGTTTTTCCCAAAGGGGATGACTACACATTTTTTGGCATTGAGCTTAAGGCCATGGTTCCGACACCAGTCATTGGTCTCAGTGAGGCCTTTCTGTAGGATGTCAACATCACTTGGGGAGTTAATTATGGCTCCCAACTTGCAACAATCTGCAAACTTTGTCAGACAGAGCCCCTTCGTGTTGGCCTGGACTTCAGAAAAGCAGATACCAAACAGGAGAGGACCCAGGACCAAACCCTGTGGGACTCCACTCGTGACTGGTCGACAGTTTGACTTGCAGTCGGCTACTTTCACACTGTGTGCCAGTTTGCAACCCACCTAGTGATATAGGGGATGATGCCTAGCTTAGTGAGTTTTTCTATTATTCCTGAGTGGGGAATGGCATCAAAGGCCTTGGCCAGATCAAGGTAGGCTGTATGAACCATCTTGCCTTCATCCACAACTCTGGTGACTGACTCAAAGAAGTCGACCAGGTTGAGCAGGCATGAACTTCCCTTCACAAAAAAAAAACTGTGTGGGATCCAGAGTTTGGAGGTTCCCTATATCTTTGTTTATTAGGTCCATGATGATGTGTTCCATGGCTTTGCATATCAGACTTGTCAGGCTAATGGGGCGATAATTCCCAAGGTCTGTAGTCATTCCTCCTTTGTGGAGAGGGATGACTGCAGCAGGGCACCATTTGGTTAGGTACAAAGCCTGAAGTGAGGCTGCGATTGAGACAGGTGAGGTGCCAGTTCACTCTGTAGTTCATGTAGAACACAGCCATGTATATTGTCAGGTTCCATAGAAGCTGTATTCTTGGCCTTGGACAGTGCTGTTTCAACCTGTGCAGCAGTAATACTGGGTGCCTGGCAATCTACTGATATTGTGAATGGTCCTTTGGTGGGGGAGAGAGGGGTAAAGTCAGCATTGAATCTGTCGGCCAGTATATTGGCTGTTGGCTCGGTACAGCAGGTATCATTGTGCAACAGCTCCGAGCAAATCTGGGTATTGCCTTGGAGATTCTTTACATAACTATAAAAGGCCTTGTGGTTGTCTTTACTATCTGCTGCAATTCTGTTTTCATAGCTAGCTTTAGAGGGATTTGATGAGGAATCTCACCTTTTTGTTGAGGCTGATTAGGGAGTTTTTCAAGTATTGGGACTTCACCTTATTTCTCATCAGTTTCCTCCTTCTGTTGTAGAGTTTGTTTATGGTAGGGGACCACCAGATTGGCTTCCTTGTTTTGGAGGAGAGAGTCTTGGTTCTATTGGGTATGGCGAGATCCATGCATTTGTGTACGTTTTCGTACAGGGCATTAGTGTATGATTTGGCGGTCATGCAGCTGTTCTCCAATTGCATGGGTGCCATGAAGTTAGCCACCTCTGTTTTCAGGAGCTCAAAGTTAGCTTTGGAGAAGTTTTTCATGGTGGTTATCTTTGCGGGGTGGGGGGGTGGGGGGTGGATTTCCAAGGTGATTAGTTTGTGGTCGGATCTAACCAGGGAGGAGCTAACTACTGGTACAGAGCAACGGTCACTCATGTTAGTAATGACCAGGTCAAGGATGTTGCTACCTCTTGGTTTAGTTGGCTGAGATCCAGAATTGGTCTCAAGTCCCTGCCTTCTTTGGCGCTAAAACGAATCTTGATTAAGTTCCAGATCCCTGCTGGACTGGAGAGACTTTTTGGATGACTCTTTTCTAACAGCTTTACTATTTCCAAGACTACAACTCTGATTGGGTGGTACATCGGGCAAGTTTTTTTGTTTTTGCTGGAGGAACTGGGGAAAATGGTATGAAATAACCCCTGGTTATAATTTTCTGCACTAAAGTCTTTCTGACAGATGTCCAGGCTTCTAGGTGAAAAATTAAGTGCCACCTGCCCCCGACTGCCTCCAGAGTACAGCAGTTATCCAACTCTTCAGGGAGTGTTGGTAGGGCTTTTCAGAAAAGGTACCTATGAAGACCTGGTTTTGCGGGCCACTCCTGCCACGAAGCCCGTGAGTTCCATTAGAGTTCTCCCCTCTGCCCTGGGAAGAACCATCTCCTCGGGAGTCCTGGAATGGCCCTTGGGACTTGCAAAACCACATCTTTTTACCACCATGTTGTCTCCTGCAGAAGGACCTTCGAGGGGTAGACAAACAGATCTTAATAACAGACAGGGTCTTACAGTTTTACTCAGGTCTGGAGAGTGTTTCATTAACTTTGGGGCTGAACAATGATGATCCAGCAAAAGCAGCACTGATGAATGAAAGTATCCACAAAATTACACAGGCACATACAGGTGTGCCTCCTGACTGCAATGCCTGAACCAGCAACCCTAAAGGTACTCCTCGGCTGCATGAGATATCAGCCTCATGGATGTACTGGAAACTAACTGAAGCATGGCCAGTTGAGGAGAAACTTTTGTCTGGTCCTCCACAGACATGGACCCTGAAAAAGATTTGGAAAGTTCTTTGGTCAGATGCCAAATAATTCAGCGAACAAACAGCAAATGTTGGCAAGGCATAAACGCACTTGCCAAATCTGTCCAAGGCCCTGGACTCCATAGTAGGGGGGTGGACTGCTGAGCTCTGTTCTGCAAGCTCCCTCTTAGTAGTTGCTGCCACCATCATGGCATCCTTTAGGACTTCCATGCTCCAGTGGGCCCCATCTTTGGGTGGAGCTAAAAACTTACCTGGTCTCTTATGTATGGGTTTTGTTGTATCGGGCTCCTTCTGTGCTTGGCATGATACGAAATCGATCAACTCATTAGCAAGAAGGACCACCCACGACATAGCCAGACAAGCCTTGAATGCCTCTATAAACACTGACTCTGCTTGGGAAGGGGCCTCAGAAGACCATCCACTTCTCTGTTTAAGAAGTTCCAGGATCTCTCCAAAGCAGACATCAGGTGGAGATCTGGGGGATCCCCTCCATTGTTTATATACCAGAGAACAGTGGTGTTGCCTGTAAATATTTTCAGAGGGCCTGGTTGAAACAGAGGATCAAAGGTCTGTAGAGCTAGAATCAGAGCCCTCATTTCCTTAATGTTGATACTGTTCTCTCCTTTGAGATGGAGAAAACCTTCTTGGAAGCAAATGTTTCACCCCTCCCCCCTGTGTCAGAGGCATTTGTGAACAGATGTTAAAATGACTGCATCAAAAGAAGAGGAAGGCCAGGATTCAGAGTAAGCTGTTGAATCTACCAGAGGAGCTCTGTTTTTAGAGCAGGGAAGGAGAGGAATCCCAAACTCTAGAGGGTGAGAATGCTGTGTCCAAATTGACTTTAGGAACCAGTGAAATTTCCTCATGTGGAGTTTTGCAAAAGGCAGCATTGGAATTGTGAAAGCCATGAACCCAAGAAGTTGAAGAAAATCCCTGGTTGTAATGCTGGGGAGAGGCAGAAGGTTTTCCAGAAAGGCACTGAGGGACTAAACCTCGTCTGTGGGAAGAAAAATCATCATAAAGTCTGTCCTCAACCTGCACCCGAGAAATATGTGATCCTGTGATGGAGTCAAAGGATTTTTTGAAATTTATGCTTAACCCTAGATTTTGAAGGAGATGAATGGCCACCTGCAGGTTTTGAGACAACTGTTCCGACAGAGAAGCCAGGAAGAGAAGGTTGTCCAGGTATGGATATAGTACAGTTTTGTACCTACCATAAATGTAGATGTTCGAGTGTTCACACTGTTGCAGTCATTACACTTGGGTTATCCTGCCGTCTGGCGGTCCCGCAGTCGGAGTTCCAAAGTCTTGGTCCGGCATCAGTTACTGTCACTTCTTCCCTGACGTCGGTGCGCCAGGGGTATACAAGAAGCATCCAACGCCATTTTCTTCAGTTTTTCTTGCCCCAGATGTCAGGTGCCCCCAATTAGGTTGGCAATACCTATTGCTAATAAAAAATATACATATGAAATAAAAAAAATACCTTCAGTTACAAGCAAATACACCACAAAGGTTGTATAGGATAGAAAGGTATAGATATTGTATAGGATAGAAAGGTATAGATAAGTCCAGCTAGTTCACAGGGGATGGAGGGAGGGTAACCCTGGACTGCAGCAGTGTGAACAGTCGAACATCTACATTTATAGTAGGTACAAAACTGTACTATGTTCATCGTGTTACACTGCTGCAGTCATTACACTTGGGTAGAATCCCAAAGCTAAGGTTGGGTGGCTGGTCTATAAAGAGTTAGGATTGGCTATGAGGCCCTGCAGAACTGCAGTGGCAAATCCTGCTCTGGATTTAGAGTAAAGAGGCAGGTGGTAATGCTTGGTGAAGGTGTGCACTGAACTCCAAGTTGCAGCCTCCAAAATTTCCTTGGTAGGTACTCCTCTGAGAAAGGCTGTTGAAGTGGCTGTTGCCCTGGTGGAATGTGGCCTAATGTTATTTGGGACTGATTTTCCATGCTGTGTGTAGCAGTAAGGAATACAGTGTCCTATCCATTTGGATATAGTCTGCTTTGAGATAGCCTTGCCCGGTGATCCTGCAGCATACGCTACAAACAGTTGCTCAGTTTTCCGGAAAGCGTTTGTTTTGGCCAAGTAGAAGCGTAGCTGCCTGTGTATGTCCAAAGAATGCAGAAGTTTCTCCTCTTTATTCTGGGGGTTTGGATAAAAAGTTGGCAAATGGATGGTTTGGTTAAGAGCCACACTAGATACCACCTTTGGCATAAAGGTAGGGTTTGTCCTTAAAGAAACCCTGTCCAGATGAAAAATTATAAAAGGTTCCACTGCCATTAATGCCTGTAGCTCTGAGACTCTTCGTGCTGAAGTTACTGCCAGGAGCAGAGCTGTTTTCCATGATAAAAATTTTAGATCGGCTGTATTGGATGGCTCAAAAGGTGGTAGGGTCAGTTTTTCCAAAACGAACTTGAGGTCCCAAGTTGGTGTTGGTGCTCTCCGGGGCGGTCTTATGTTTTTAGCCCCTCTGAGGTACTGCTTTAGCAAGGGATGAGAGAATAAAGGAGGATTCATGTTGTAATGTGCTGAAATGGCAGAGGAGTGGATCTTAATTGATGAAAAGGAGAGGCCACTGTCCAGCATCTCAGTTAAGTATTGTAAAATCTGAGGAATGTTTGGAACAAGAGGGTCAAGGCTTTGAGCCTGGTTCCAGGCGCAGAATCTTTTCCATTTTTCTGAGTAAGCTTTCCTAGTGCTAGGCCTCCTGGCCTCCAAAATGACCTCCATAACAGCTTTAGAGAGAGGTGTTGCCTGTTTGACTAATGTATCTGCATGCAGCCAGGTTTAGGGTTTTGAGCTGACTGTGCAGGATCTGATTGTTTTGTTGAGTCAGAAGGTGTAGAATTTGAGGCAAAATCCATGGTGGGCCTTGAGCCAAGTTCCTTAAGATAGGGTGCCAGTGCTGGCGTGGCCAGTCTGGAGCAATCAGGATCATCTGTGGTTTTTCTTGTATGGCTTTTAGAAGTACCTTTGAAAGGAGAGGCAGTGGCGGGAAGGCATAAACTTTTAGGTTTTTCAGCTGAACAAAAGAGCATCCACTTTCCATGCTTGTTTGTGATAAGTCCTTGCGCAGAATTTTTTGTAGTTGGCAATTCAGTGGGGAGGCAAAAAGATCTATGTCTGAGCATCCCCATTTTTGCGTTACCATGCTGAAGATTTGTGGATTCAATTTCCATTCGTGAGAGTCCATGATATATCTGCTTAGATAGTCTGCCAGAGTATTTTTCTTTCCCGGCAGGAATTGTGCTTGCAGGTGAACTTGATACATTAGAGCTGTGTTCCACAAGGTCATGGCTTGCCTGCATAGGGGATAAGAATGAGTGCCCCCTTGCTTGTTTATGTACCACATTACTGTGGTGTTGTCTGTCTTTAGTAATAATTGTCCTGGACGCAGCAGGTCCTTGAAAGCTGTTAGGGCATCTTGAACAGCCAAAATCTCTTTTCGATCGATGTGAAGATGCATCTGGTCTGTGGTCCACTTGCTCTGAATGCATTTTCCTGCCATGTGTGCTCCCCAGGCGTAATCCGAAGAATCTGTTATTAGAGTTTGCCTGGCTGTGGGTTGGGTAAAAGGCTGACCCTTGTTTAGGTGACGTGCCTGCGCCCACCATCGAAACTCCTGTTGTAGGCAGGGAATCATTGGTATTACTGCTTCTAAACTGTGAGAGTGTTGAGTCCAAACACGTTTTAGGTACCACTGTAATTTCCTCATATGCAGTCTGGCATATGGTATTAGTAGTATGCAGGATGCCATGAATCCCAGGGCCTGCAGAATTTTTCTTGCAGGGAGATGGGACTTTTTTGCCAGTAACTGAAAATATTGAGTTAGTTGAACTTGTTTGTCTGGTGTGAGGTAAGCCATCTGGGCTGTTGTATTTAAGCTGGCACCCAGGAATATAATCTGTTGCGAGGGCACTAGTTTTGACTTCTTTTCGTTTACTGTGTACCCTAGAGAAATTAGCAACCTTTTGACAAACGCCAGATGCTGTAGAAGAATGTCCTTTGTCTCTGCTTGAATGAGGCAGTCGTCCAGGTATGGATATATTTGAATTCCTTTTTGTCTGCAAAATGCAATTACTGGTGCCAGGCACTTTGTGAAGACCCTGGTCATAGTAGATAAGCCAAAGGGCAGTGCAGAGAACTGGTAGTGCATTGTACCAGCTTTGAATCTGAGGTATCTTCTGCAATTTTGTCTGATAGGGACATGCAGGTATGCCTCTGAGGTCCAGAGTAACAAGCCAAGCCTTCTTGCCCAGCATGGGTAGAAGCTGCTGTAATGTCAACATTCTGAATTCAAAACTGAAAGGTCTAGTATGGGCCTCCAGGCCTTGTCCTTTCTGGGGACCAGGAAGAGTCGAGTAAAATCCTTGTCCTTGTTCCTGTTGTGGTACTTTTTAATAGCTCTCATGTCCATGAGGGCTGAAATTTGTTTTTGTGCCGCTGCCCATTGATTTTGTGGCAGGTCTGGCATTCCTTTTAGCCTTGGTAAAGTATGAAAGTGGAACCTGTAACCTTGAGACACAATATTCAGAACCCATTTGTCTTGGGTGATTGTTTGCCAGTTTTGAGAAAAAAGTGCTAGTTTTCTCCCTAAGGGGGCTTCCAAAAGGGATGTGCTTGGCGTAAGAAGGGGAAAGTCATTGTGACTGTTTCCTGTAAGGTTGAGACTTGTCCTCACCTCCTTTTGGGGTTGAAGTGCCCCACTGGCGTTGTCTGTTTGAGCCTTGGGGTTGAGATCTGCCTCTTGGGCATCTGTATCTGCCTCTCTCTGTGGCCTGTCTGACACTGGAAAGGACCAATTCTTTGTTGGCCAATTTCTGCTAAACCGAGGTGGCTGTACCTGTAAGAAATCCTGGACTGTTTGCATAGATTTAGCTTTATCCTCCATTTTCTTTAACACCTCTACTGCTTTAACACCAAACAAGGCATCATGCTGTAAAGGAGCATCCAATAATTTTGCCTTAACATGATCAGGTAAACTCTGTTCTTTTAACCAAGCATGTCTTCGAATCACAGAACCTGTAACTGCAGCTCTACAAGAGGCCTCTAAAGAATCAAAACCACATTGCAGAGTATGTTTTCCAACCTGTTCAACTGCATGCAATAATCCTGCATTTCTTTACATTTAGGAGCTTCTGAGCTTGCAAGCATTTTCTGTTTTAACTGAGCCATTAAATATTGTTGGTACTTAAGCATGTGAAACTGGCAATTTAAAGCTCTTACTGCTAAAGTTGCAAAAGTGTATACTTTCTTCCCCCATCTATCCAAAGCTCTGGAATCTCTGTCAGAGGGTATTGGATTTTTCGCAATGGAAGCCTTAACCCCTTTTGGACCCTGGGAAATAGTTTCTGGATCAGCAGAAGGGTTTTTGTAAAGAAACCTGTGAAAGTCATGGACTCTATAATACCTATCTGGCTTGGCTGGAGCAGGGGGCAAAGAATCAGGAGATAAACTGGATTCAGAGAACACATCATCCACAATATCTAGCACAGGCGGAATAGCCAGGGGCCTGTGCTGAGGCAATAAAAGGAAATCCCTGAGCCTTTTCTTGGATTCTGAGTAATCCGGACTTTTCCAATGGAAATGCTCCCTCATGGTAAGTTTCCTCAAAAGAATAATCCTCAGGAGGAGAGGCTGAAGGGATAGATTCTTCAGCATCAGAGTCCTCATAGGGCGGTAGAGAGTATCCCTGGTCTGAAGAGGAATCAGAGGAAATGGAAACCTGATCAGAGGAATCATAGTCTGTATCCTGCCTAGGCCTTTTCTAAGGAGGGGGATGGGAACCCCTGATTAGAGAAATGAGGTCTTCGGCCATTTTAAGCATCTGTTTCTTGGGCATGGAGGACTGTCCAGGAGAATGCTGTACTTGTTTCTTTGTCTTTAATGGTACCTTTGTCTTGGCTGTTGTTTTAATGGTAAGTTGTGAAGTTCTGAAAACACCCTCAGAAGCAGATTCCTGCTCAGCGGCTCCGGACCCATCTGAGGGATTAGTTTCTGTAGGCCCAATACCTTGAGTTTCCAGAGGCCTAGTTGTCTCCACGTGGGAGTCGGAAGTGGCCTGTGGCTCTGAGGTAGCGGATGTCAGGGGCTGCGAAAGCTCCTCAATGAGAACCGGCGACTGGCCTAGAAGAGGTTTTGTCGTCGGTTTTGGACCTCGGATGCCTGTCTTTATCCTTGTCTTTTTTCAAAATTGAGGTCGTCGGTTGATCCGACGGCATAGTATAATTGAACCTTCGGCCAAAGTAGTGTAAAGCAAAATCAAAACGTCTTTTTATAGTGCGTTTGTTAAATCTAGCACAAAACCGACAACTAGTGACGTCGTGATCAGGGCCTAGGCATGGAATACAGTAAGAGTGGAAGTCCTTATGAGGTATTTGCTTCCCACAAGAAATACAATTATTAACTTTTTCTGACATCGGTCTGAGGCAAGAAAAAAGTTTCCCCAACGGGGTACTTAGCTTTATTGAAGACTTCGGATCTGAAATTCGACTTCAAAAATTTCAGGAGTCAGCCGACCGGCACTTGCGAACTGCTTCTGCTTCGGGCACCGCGCGGCAAGAAAGACTGAAGAAAATGGCATTGGATGCATCTTATATACCCCTGGAGCACTGACTTCAGGGAAGAAGCGACAGCAACCGACGCCGAACCAAGACTTTGGAACTCCGACTGCGGGACCGCCTGACGGCAGGATAACCCAAGTGTAATGACTGCAGCAGTGTAACACGATGAACATACCTAGATACCCTGGACTCTCAAAAAGCAATCACAGTGGCCAAGCACTTTGTGAATACCCTTGGGGCAGTAGAGAGACCAAAAGTCAATGCAGACAACTGAAAGTGCAAAGAACCCACAGAGAAATGTAGAAATTTCCTGTACAGAAGATGGATGGGAATGTGTAGATAAGCATCTCGGATGTCCAGAGAGGCCATGCAAGACAAAGGTGAAATCAGAGGAAACAACAGTTTGTAAAGACACGATGTGGAAAGATGACACTTCCAGGAAATATCCAGGATTGGTCTCCAAAGACCATCCTTTCCGGGAACCAGATATATCCTTGAGTAAAATCCTCTGCCTCTCTGATCCATAGCTACATGTTGGATTGTGCCTTGAGAAAGTAGCTGAGATAGAACATCTGGAAACAAATTCAGCTGACTGGAAGGCAGCTGTGGAATTCCCATGAAAGGAGCGAGTGTTTTCAAAGTCATGAAGGAACCCTGTTGGATAATGGACAGAACCTAGGAATCCTGAGTGATCCCTGTCCAAGGTAGAAAAGAGAGAGAGGAGTAAGACTTTGAGAGGCTGCTGGTAGTCGCAGAGAGCTGGGCTTGACATGAAAGGGCTGCTGAGTGGAAGGAGCAGAAGCAGTAGGTTTAGATTGTGGGGGCCTCCTAGCAGACTTTACAGGCCTGGAAGCAGAAGCAGATGCAGAGACAGAGGCAGTAGATGAACAAACTAGTCTCCTAATAAAAGTTGTCTTAGCAGGAAGTCCTATGGAACTTAGGAACAGGCAAAACAAACAAGTACTTCAAATGTTGAAGTTTCCTTTCTCCTGCAGAGTCTTAAATAAGTCTGCATCTGCAGAGCCAAAAAGAGCTGACTTATCCAAAGGAGCATCCAGCAATTCTGCTTTAATGTCATCTGGCAATGGTTGAAGCCTCAACCAGGAGCGTCTCCTAAGCACAGAACCAGATGCAGCAGCGCTAGATGATGCCTCAACAGCATCATAGCTGCATTTAATGGAATGTCTAGCTACTTGTGAAGAAGCTGTCAAGAGAGACAAAATTTGAGTTTTAATCACATAATCTAAAGAGCTTGTGAAGCCTGGGAAAGCAGACCAAAGGAATACCTAGACACGTGTCTGTTAATTCATTGCTCTGATTGCTAAAATGGAAGTGTAAACCTTTTACCTAGTCTCTTCAGAACGTTGCACTCATCAGATGGAAGCAGTTTTGCAGAGGAAGACAACCAGGAACACTTGTCAGAAGCTATGGAAACAGCTGGATCAGCTGAAGGACACTTGTAGTGAAACTTGCAATCATCAGGCACCATGGAGAATCTGTCTGGCCTCTAGGGGGCAGGAGCCTGAGAATCAGGGGTCTTAGAAGCAGCAGCAAAAGCATCCAGGAAAACTGGTAAGACTGGAAGCACAGCAGAAGGAGAAGGAACTTCCATTTGTAAAAGGTCATACCACCTCTTTTGTGAACATTCCCATTTGAAAAATTCTCTCATTTTGTTAATAGTTTCACCAAAAGAAATTTCTTCAACTGGGGAAAATCGGGAAACCCCATTAGATTCCTCCTCTGGAGATGCATATTTTAGAGGAGATGCAATTTGTATAGAATATGCTAAGGAGTCTTCATCAGAAGAAGAGAGTCATCACTATCAGCAGAGAGAACCTGTTCCCCAACTGAACAGGAGATGGTGTCA